>NC_090326.1:147253485-147563453 GCF_035084215.1 Heptranchias perlo | reverse complement strand
GAGGCAACAGCACTAAAAAACATCCCTTCCAAACCTCCAGGCCCACAAAATTCAAACAGGACAAGCCGGCTTTTGAGTACTTGATCTCCAGGGCCCTGGAGTCACACATAGCCCATGGGCTGCAGTTGGGACACCCCTGGTTCATAAGATGTACATAACACTTGTGACTGTGATAATGACTAAGTACAAGAGTCATTTCCCTAAAGCCCAGTGTGTTCAACTTGATGGAGGGTGGAGAGTTGATGGAGCCTGTGGATGTTATAATGACTGCCACTGAACATGCAGTCCTATAATAAAGTTACTATTGTTTTATAGCCCAATGGCACAGGCCTGACTCTTCCTTTAGGAATTCCTTCAATCAAACCTGCACCACAGATTGTATTGCACTTCACATTCACACGTTCGTTCTCATAAACTTTTGCAAGCTGCAATAGGTCGGTCACCAAAAACTCGGTAAAAGCATGATTGTTACTAAAATGAGGACGAAATGAAACATTTGTTCAATTCTGTTCTGCACCATTTTACCTGGGAGAGCCTGACTCCATCAGTTCAGTGACCCAGTTCAGTGCACATCCTCACTCAACGCTAAGGCTCCCATAATAGTGTCATTAATATTCTTCTGATTTAACATCCCACATCATTTCAGCTGCTAATACCAAACATAGAAGCTCCAGAAGTGACCAGTCTGACTGCAATGATGCATCGTACAAAGGTCACCTTGATTGTATCTGAAGCTAACTGTTATACAGGGAAGATTACAGAATAGGTTTTCATTTTGTACATGAATGCATTATGGGGGTGGTTGTTGTCTTAGCCAACTAATCTACACAGTGCTGAAGCTGGATGTACTATCAGTGGATCATATAGTTAAGGTGACGAAATATATTCCCGACCCGAAGCAGTTTTTGTGTTGATGGCTAGAGCCCTTCGGAGTGGTGCTCAAATGGAGACCTGTGACCTACGAGAGCTGCTCTTCAATTTTCCCTGCATTGCACTGCCAGCAGCCTAGTTAGCGATCCGGTGCGAATGAAGGCCCATGTTTGGTGCCTCCAATGACAGTGCTCAGAGCCCACAAAAATCCTGGTCCTGTGTAGCGTCGGAAGTGTGCAGCTCCCATCCTGTTTTGTGCTTGGAGGGGAGGCCGACAGCAAATAAGCAAGAAGGAGCCTCCAATAAATTAAAGAACGTTTCCAGAGTACCTGCATATAATTAGGAACAGAACAGCACTATATTTTGTTTACTATGCGAGAAGTGTGTGGGCAAAAAAAAAGCTTTAAAGTTTAATTCCTTACCCAGAATGAGCTCATCTCTGTTGATAGTTTTCTCGGGACGATCCTCTTCTTCCTTCTGTTGAAAGTCTTGCTTGGCCTCTCGACCGTATTTGTTTTCTTCGTTAGTCCTGTCATCGTCTACAACCTGCAGAGCATCAGCTATGACACCGGACAATTCATCCAGCTGCATGGAAGTCAGGCCGTCCACATTCACATGCTGCGTCCCAAGCTGCTGCACCACAGACTGAATGAAATTTTCTGATAGGAAATCAGAATGCAGATTAGGGACTGTTTTAATAATGTGTTCAAAGTGTTTGAAAAATAAAGGATAATAGTAGATTTCCCATGGTGTATGCTCGCAGCGAATCAGAAGATACAGTAAAGTGTGACGGCTGAAGTGTGACAGGAAATAAGAGCGAGACGCATTGGAAGTGCATCCAAAGTCTTTTAATATAGACATAATGAGATATATAACGGGAACCAGCAGAACTATTGTGTGTATTTGTGGGGGCAATGGCCCTATGATATGGGAACAGACTTTCAATATCTGATTTAAGAAAGTGCTTCAATCAATGTGGAGCATGTAGTGAACCAACAATTCAGAACGTTCACCCATTTCACAACCTGTATCACGACACAGCATTAATGAAACAACTGAGTACAGGTAAATCCGGTGGTTACATTTTGTATGCATAGGTTTTCTTCAAAGTGTATACTATAGGTCACCAAATAGTGGGAAGGAGGTGGAGGAGCAAATTTGCAGGCAAATTACAGAAAGATGCAAGAACTATAGAGTAGTGATGACGGGGGATTTCGAATATCCCAATATAGACTGGGATAGTATCAATGTAAAAGGCAAAAAGAGGGAGAAATTCCTGAAATGTGTTCAAGAGAACTTTCTGGAGCAGTGTGTTTCCAGCCCAACCAGGAAGGAAACAGTGCTGGATTTTTTTTCTGGGGAATGAAGTGAGGCAAGTGGAGCATGTTTCAGTGTGGGAGCATTTGGGCAACAGTGATCATAATATCATTAGGTTTAGAATAGTTATGGAAAAGGAAAAGGAACAACCAAACACATATTTTATAATAGACTCTATAGCATTTTCCCCACTACTGATGTTAGGCTAACTGGTCTGTAATTCCCTGTTTTATCTCTTCCTCCTTTTTTAAATAGTGAGGTTACATTTGCCACCCTCCAATCTGTAGGAACTGTTCCAGAGTCTATAGAATTTTGGAAGATGATCACCAACGCATCCACTATTTCCAGGGCCACTTCCTTTAGTACTCTGGGATGTAGATTATCAGGCCCTGGGGATTTGTCAGCCTTTAACCCCATTAATTTCCCTAGCACTATTTTTTTACGAGTGTAAGTTGCTGAGGCTCTGGCCACAATTTTCCAATCCTCCTTAGATATGGGGATGGTGTCAGAGGACTGGAGGATTGCAAATGTTATACCCTGTTCAAAAAAGGGGAGAGGGATAATAATCAATAAGGCTAATGGGATGCTGGCCTTTATATCTAGAGGACTAGAGTACAAGGGGGCAGAAGTTATGCTGCAGCTATACAAAACCCTGTTTAGACTGCACCTGGAGTACTGTGAGCAGTTCTGGGCACCGCAACTTCAGAAGGACATATTAGCCTTGGAGGGAGTGCAGCGTAGGTTTACTAGAATGATACCCGGACTTCAAGGGTTAAGTTACGAGGAGAGATTACACAAATTGGGGTTGTATTCTCTAGAGTTTCGAAGGTTAAGGGGTAATCTGATCGAAGTTTATAAGATATTAAGGGGAACGGATAGGGTGGATAGAGAGAAACTATTTCCGCTGGTTGGGGATTCTAGGAGTAGGGGGCACAGTCTAAAAATTAGAGCCAGACCTTTCAGGAGTGACATTAGAAAACATTTCTACACACAAAGGGTGGTAGAAGTTTGGAACTCTCTTCCGCAAACGGCAATTGATACTAGCTCAATTGCTAAATTTAAATGTGAGATAGATAGCTTTTTGGCAACCAAAGGTATTAAGGGATATGGGCCAAAGGCAGGTATATGGAGCTAGATCACAGATAAGCCATGATCTTATCAAATGGCGGAGCAGGCTCGAGGGGCTGAATGGCCTACTCCAGTTCCTATATTCCTATAAACACGGCAAATACAAACCAGTCAGCCTATCTTCGGTGGTGGGGAAACTTTTAGAGGCAATAATCTGGAACAAAATTAATTGGCACTTGGAAAAGTATGGGCTAATAAATGAAAGTCAGCACGGATTTGTTAAAGGAAAATCATATTTGACTAACTTGATTGAGTCCTTTGATGAAGTAATGGAAAGGGTTGATGAGGTTACTGCGGTTGATGTTATGTATTTGGATTTTCAAAAGGCATTTGATAAAGTACCACATAATAGGCTTGTCAGCAAAGTTCAAGCGCATGGTATTAAAGGAACAGTGGCAGCGTGGACACAAAATTGGCTAAGGGACAGAAAGCAGAGTGTAGAGGTGAATGGTTGTTTTTCAGGCTGGAGGGAAGTGCAGTGGTGTTCCCCAGGGGTCAGTATTAGGCCAATGCTCTTTTTGATATATATTAATGATCTGGATTTGGGTATAGAGGATATAATTTCAAAGTTTGCAGATGATACAAAATTTAGAAATGTAGTAAACAATGTGAAGGATAGTAACAGACTTCAGAAGGACTGGTGAAACAGGCAGACACATGGCAGATAAAATTTAATGCAGAGAAGTATGAAGTGATGCATTTTGGTAGGGAGAATGAGGAGAGGCAATATAAATTAAATGGTACAATTTTAAAGGAGGTGCAGGAACAGAGAGACCTGGGGTGCACATACACAAATCTTTGAAGGTGGTCGGACAGGTTGAGAAGGATGTTAAAAAAGCATTTGGGATCCTGGGCTTTATTAATAGAGGCATAGAGTACAAAAGCAAGGAAGTTATGCTAAACCTTTATAAAACACTGGTTAGGCCTATGCTGGATTATTGTGTTCAATTCTGGGCACCACACTTTAGGAAGGATGTCAAGGCCCTAGAGAGGATGCAGAAGAGATTTACTAGAATGATGCCAGGGATGAGGGACTTCAGTTATGAGAGATTAGAGAAGTTGGGGTTGTTCTCATTAGAACAGAGAAGGTTAAGGGGACATTTGATAGAGGTGTTCAAAATCATGAACGGTTTTGACAGATTAAATAAGGAGAAATTGTTTCCAGTGGCAGTAGGGTCGGTAACCAGAGGATACAGATTTAACGTGATCGGCAATAGAGCCAGAGGCAATATGAGGAAACATTTTTTTATGCAGCAAGTTGTAATGATGTGGAATGCACTTCCTGAAAGGGTGGTGGAAGCAGATTCAATAGTAACTTTCAAAAGGGAATTGGATAAATACTTGAAAGGAAAACATTTACAGGGCTGTTGGGAAAGAGCAGGGGAATGGAACTAATTGGATAGCTCTTTCAAAGAGCCAGCACTGGCACGATGGTCCGAACGGCCTCCTCCTGTGCTGTACCTACTATGATAGTATGTAAATTAGATGTACTAAAAAAAGCACACAATTTGCTCGATAACTCTCTTTGACTGGTATCTAAAGACCATACTACACTACTGCACTACAATTTACCTGCCAACGTTTTAATATATGCATCGGTGGTACCTGAAAATCATAATAGATTTTAAAAGGGAAGTGGATAAATAATTGACAAACAAAAATGTAAAAGGGTATGAGAAAAGGACAGGGAAATGGCACTAAGTGGATAGTTCTTCCGGAGAGCCTGCACATGTGCGATGGGCCGAATGGCTTCCTTTTGTGATGTAAAATTCTATGGTTCTATGATAAATAGCTTAAAAGTAACCTTTATAAACCCCAAATCTTTATGCTGTTTCAGTTACATGTTCCCATTTATACTTTCATTCGTACCATCCAGGTGACTCAGTGGGTCTTTTCCAGTGGCCTTATTGGTGCTGGATTTATAGAGCGTTTTCTCCTTTTCCATCTCTGGCAGTCTGCCATCAGCTTTCTGATGGAGCAGCTCACTTCTTGGATGGCCTTCCTGGTTATCTTTATTTGAACCTTCATGCTGCTCATTCCCTGATGAGCCCAATGCTCCCTGAACCCGGACATCTCGATTGCCTGACAAAACGTTTCCCCTCTCAGCCGTCTGCGCTGCCAGTTTCTGTGCCAAATAATCCTCCAGTAATGCTATCAGTTGCTTGCTATCGATCGGTTCACTGACAGGAAAGTCCACTTGTGACTGAAACTGACCTCTCTGCTGCTGCAGTTGACTTAAGAGCCTAGGCTGAGTACGTTCACTGTCGAGGTATTGATGATGGAATGCAGGGAAATGACTTGATGAAGTTTTCCCTCCGTTTCTTTGGAGGAAGTCATCGAAGGAGGAGCCCGTTTGAGTGGCCTCACTCTGTCATGAAACACAAAAACAAGACAATATGGTTTGCAAATCATGAGAACGTGTTGCTAGTTTTCAATAAAATCATTACCAACAAGCTAAGCCAGGTGAATAAAATGAAGATTGTTAATACTTAAGATTGTTAATACATATATTTAAAGGGGAAGGAATGTCTAGGGAGAGGACTCTTTATTCAAATAGTCTATGTAAAAATTCTATGGCTGGGTTTTCCACATCTGCACTTCCCAACCTGCTGATTTTCCTCCCATTCACTATAATGGGTGGAAAATCATGGGCTTGAGAGTGGAGACGAGGAAAATCCCCCCCTTTATCTTTACAGTTACATTTCTTCTGCCTGCATTCTGAAGGTTGGATCTGTATTGTCAAGTTTCTGTGCCAATATTCTTCTTCCTTGTTGGTTAATTCTCTGGGGATAATTTTCACCTTCACCACCCTGTGCAGTAATCTGGCAGAGTTGACCACCCACATATTATGGAACATGCCCAACTTTCATCCTATTGAAATCAATGGGATGAAGATCGGTTGGGTTCTACAATGGGCCCAGGAGGTGAAGGTGAAAACCTACCCCTCTATGTTTAACTCCTTTCTAATTGGTTATTTTGGTTACCTTCTACTTTGTTATTCGCCAGTCATATTATGCAAATCTTTCTTCAATTTTAAGTCCAGTTCTGGGCACGGCACTTTAGGAAAGATGTGAAAGCCTTAGCGAGGGTGCAAAGGAGATTTACTAGAATGATTCCAGGGATGAGGGACACTTAAATTACGTGGATAGACTGGAGAAGCTGGGATTATTCTCCTTGGAACAGAGAAGGTTCAGGGGTGATTTGGTCGAGGTATTCAAAATCATGAAGGGTTTAGACAGAGTAGATAGAGAGAAACTGTTCCCATTGGCGGAAGGGTCAAGAACCAGAGGGCATAGATTTAAGGTGATTGGCAAAAGAACCAAAGGTGATATGAGGAAAAGCTTTTTTACACAGCGAATGGTTAGGATCTGGAATGCACTGCCCGAGGGAATGGAGGAGGCAGATTCAATTATGGCCTTCAAAAGGGAACTGGATAAGTAGTTGAAACGAAAAAATGTGCAGGGCTACGGGGATAGGGCGGGGCAGTGGGACTAGCTGGATTGCTCATGCATAGAGCCAGCGCGGACCCGATGGGCCAAATGGCCTCCTTCCGTGCTGTAGCCTATGATTCTATGATTCTATCTCTGCCAACATTGAGAGAAAAAATTTTCCAACCAACATATTGCAGCAAAAATCAATTCACAGTGATATAGTCACCATGGCACTACCCACCCATGCTCAGACCGAGAGAAAAGCTTTTGATAAAGCGTCATCTCGACTCAGTTGATTGCTTCTGAGCCAGAAGGATGTGGGTTCAAGCTCCACTCAAGGACTTGAGTCTGTAATTTAGGCTGACACTTCAGTGCAGCACTGAGAGAGTGCTGCATTGCTGGAGGTGTTGTCCTTTGGATGAGACTTTTAACAGCCACCTGAACCGGTTGAACAGTTTAAGACCCTGCGACACTATTCAAAGAGGAAAATGAAATTGTCTCAATGATATGGACAACATTTCTCCCTCAAACAATACCAGAAGCAAATTAATTAGTCATTTGCCTCGCTGCTGTTTGAGGGACATTACTGCATTCAAAATAGCTGCCATATTTACCTCAAGAACAGCAGTATCTGCAATTCAAAGCATTTCATTGTACCTGAAGCTATTTGGGTCATTTCTAAGAGATATGATAGAGTGTTATATATAAATTTAAGTTTTTCCTAATAGCATTACTTTAACTATGATTAATTCTAAGGCGAATGGATTAGCAAATGTTCCTGTGAATAAAAAGGCTATTAATTAAACTTAAAAGTTGTGGGGATTCAAGGTTAATATAAATGTCAAGTATTGACATAGGAACAAAAAATGGGCAACACACATGCTCCATGAATGGTGTTGAAATAGTTAAGGATGAAGTTAAAAGAGACCTAGGTGATTTTGCAGACTCAACACTCAACATTCAGCCAGTGCAGAGCAGTAAAGAACAAAGCCAAAATACTAGTCAGAAAAAAATACTCTGAGCTTTACAGGAGGAAGAGGTGGATACTGTAAGTGGAAGGAAGGAACTCAGTTGAAGAGATCAAAGGTTCAGTAGGAGTGATAGGCTTTTAGAAGGCACTGAAGGAAAGGACAGAGTTAGTAAGGCAAAATAGTTCTGGAAGAGAGCTGCAAGAACAAGGAGGTCATGGCAGAACTCTGACAGTAATTCAGTCAGAGGAACAGAGGGTGGGGGCTGGGATGAAATGATTGGAGGAGATTACTTCAATAGGATGGGATAAAGCAGTGGAAAATTAGAAAACAAGGATAAGGATCTTGAAATCAATTCACTTGGGTACAGCAAGCCAGTAGAGGAAGGGAGAAGGAGCATGGATACGTAGGGCATGGATACACAGTACTGAAGTGTAGGAGAGTGATTGCGGCCACTGCCAAACTTTTATTATCTCATGTCTGCTTCACAAGAGGATCATAAGATACATAAGTTGTCATTGCTGTCATTAATAAAGAACTATCACAGCTATATATTGTAACACATTCTATAGTTTAAAGTGGCAGTAATTATCCAGTTGTAAACAATTTTACAACACCAAGTTATAGTCCAGCAATTTTATTTTAAATTCACAAGCTTTCGGAGGCTTCCTCCTTCCTCAGGTACCTGAGGAAGGAGGAAGCCTCCGAAAGCTTGTGAATTTAAAATAAAATTGCTGGACTATAACTTGGTGTTGTAAAATTGTTTACAATTGTCAACCCCAGTCCATCACCGGTATCTCCACATCGTAATTATCCAGGGCAGTTATACATTTCTAATTATTTTTAAAGGGAAAAATGAAAATCAGTACAAACCTTATCAATTCTGGTCTTATGAGATGGCATGGGATTAGCTGGCTGGGATAAAGCACTGAGAAGCTGAAGGTACTGATGGAGGGACTTGAATCCTTGCAGGTCACCGTCATCTGCCTCTTCATAATTTTCCTTGCTTGCAATCTTTTGTTTTGTAGCCCTAACAATGAAAAATATTGGTCGCATAAGTTAAATTGAAAGTGACATTTAAAAAGTGAGCCAAAATAGTTCAACATTAATTGATTGAGCAAAGTCATCGTGCCCAATAAAACATGAACAGGCTCTTGATCATTTTACATCAGCAGAACAGGCTCGAGGGGGCTGACTGGCCTACTCTTGTTCCTATTTAAGAGAATGTGTGATCCATCATATTTATACAAAGAAAGAAACAGAGTTAATGATTCAGGTCAAGATCTTTGACCTGAAACATTAACTCTGTTTCTTTCTCCACAGATGCTGCCTGACTTGCTGAGCTTATGTTTTTATTTCAGATTTCCAACATCCGCAGGATTTTGCTTTTGATATTTATATAAGTCAGTTTGAGTTTTAACAATTGCGCATTTTGCTTATTGTTATTCATTAAATGCTTACTGGTAATGAATATAAAATATAACTGGACTAAAAAAAACTATTTTTCATTGGAGTTGTCATGTCTGTGATAGAATTAACTACTATCGCAACATTGGGCCAGAATTCTCTGTCAAAATAACAGTGAGGCTAATGGCGCTCGCCGTTATTTATGAGCCAATGGTGCAGCAACTTCAGGTGAGGAGAAGCTATGCGGTTAAACCCGGATATGCGCCGCTGCAATGTTAGCTTCGCGAAAACGGCATCTCGCTACCTGCCTCACCATTGAAATGCATTGAACGGCGTGAAGCTGTTGTATTTGTGCAGTAGATACGAACTAAACTCGCCACAGAAAGTTAAGTCTTGTCCATTTCAGTCTCAGTACTCTTTTAACAACTTGATAAGTGTTAATTGCTGTCAGTCAACCTCTGGCACTGAAAATTACCTATTACAAGTGTGGAGTCTCATTCCTTCAGGTTTTAATTGTTGTTGGAGATTTTAAAAATGTCAAATTTAATTTTTTTTAACTTTTCCTTTCTATCTCTTTTTTCTCTCTTAATCCAATCTTTCTTTTCCTCTCTTTATTTATCTTTCTGTACCTGATTTGACTTTGAATTCACCCACTTTAATTTACACTTCCTTCTCAGTCCTTGCGTTGTTTATTTCACAATCCTTCAATTTGATTGGTTAAGGAGATACACAGTTACTTGCCCTGTTCACTCAGGTCCCAGATGCCCTATTTCCTTCGCTACGTCGTTACCTGCTCGCCTTTTAAGCAACTTGCCGCGCAAAAAATTAAAAAGCCCAAACGTGCACGGGCAAGTCTAACTAACGGTAAACACCATTAGATGCCCTGCCACAGCAAATTATGGCCCATTGTGTTTTTTTCTGACATAAAAGATACTTTTCCATTATTACTGCTTAGCCGGATTTTGGAGCTGCAAGTTGAACCACAGATGTAAAGTAAATTGGTCAAGTAAAAACAAATCACCGTTGAAACCAATAATTAAGGGACAGAAAGATAAGCCCTATTTTGCATGATTTTTAAAGCACTAAATATGTGCACGCACATGAAGTAGCGATTAATATCTCCCATCTGTTAGAGAAATACTTTGTCATGAACCTGAAATGAGTTATGGATTTATTGTAAATGTTTGACAATTAAATATAATCCAGCTACAGGAGTTTTTGGAGTTTTCTGCAATACACATTATACCGACTGCAATGATTAAAATACAAGTATTACACGAATGGAAAGAGAAGCACTTTGTTCACAGTTTGAACTATTGCCTAGCACACGTCAAGTCATCTTTATCTTGCACACATGAAGGAAGTGAGGACCCAGAAGATTCTGGCATGGAGCATTTTCCCAAAGGGACTCAGGGCCACCTCACAACAATGTCCACCAATTCATTTTTTTAAAATGTTTTAACCAGTTTTACAACATTGAAGGAAAGGCAGCAGAATAGGGAGAAAATGTAAAAACAGCCAATAAGGAAATTATGCCCAGAGTGGAGGATTTCATTATAGCCTGTAAATTGTAGGAGGAGCACTAAGGGAAGAATAGAGTTCTACAGTTTTGAGGTCCTGGGAAAGAATTACTGAAACTTTCTTGATAACAAAAGTAAATATATAGGCCCAGATTTTGCTGTGAAAATAACGGTAAGGATAACAGCGTTCACCGTTATTTACGCGTAAATCGGGCAGCAACTTCCGGTGAGCGGAGATGCACGGTTAAACGCGAAAATCCGAAAGTTGCTGCCCGAGACGTGCCGCTCCTCCGTAAGATGCGCGAAAATGGCATCTCACCATCTGGCTCCCCGTTCAAACAGTTGCTGTACTGACGTCGTAGATACAGACTAAACTCGCTACAAAAAGTTAGGGCTTGTCCTTCTAACAACAATTTAAATCTTAATTACTGCCAAACAACCTCTCTGGCACTGAAAATTAACTTTTACAAGTGTGGCGTCTCATTCCTTCAGTTTTTAATTATTGGAGACTTTTTAAAAAATTAAATAATTTTTTTTTACTTTTACTTTTCTTTCTGTCTCTTTTCTCTCTCTCTTAATCCATTCTTTCTTTCCCTCTCTTTATTTCGCTTTCTGTACCTGATTTGACATTGAATGCACTTTTCTAACTAACACTTCCTGGTTCAGACTCTGCTCGGTTCATTAACGATTCTTCAATTTGATCGGTTAAGAAGACCCACAGGGCCCAGATGCCCTATTTGCATCTCCCGCTGACAGCAACTTGCTGTGTAAAACCCCATGGAAGGTCTATCGGCAAGTGCAAGTTTAACAAACAGCTAGTGCCGATTGTTCGCTGCTCGCAGCAAAATCTAGCCCATTATATTTATATAGTTACATATTTAACAGAAAAACTTAATTAACTACTGGCTGCATTAGCAAAACTAAACATTGTTTGAATCAATCCTTTGGGTGGAGGCATCGCGACAAGAATTCTCCTCAATGTCAGCCTACATGTGGAGTAGCACATCAACCACCGTGACACTTGAAACTGTCCCAACAATCCCACCAGGCTTGCTGTCAGACGGTTCAAAGAAAGTCCGATGAAAAGAACACTCCCAAAATCTCGTAACCTGTCTTTGTTTTAAAAAGATGCTGACTGACCTGCTGTCTATTTCTAGAATTAATTTTATTTCAAAGAATGTTTAACTGGCAATGTCACTGAGCTGTGTGGAACTGGATGATAGGTGGCAATTAGTGTAGCCAGCAGATTAATGAGAAGGCTAACCTGCTTGACTAATCCATGTCCAGTGAGTCCATTTGTGATGACATAAAGATGAGCAGTTCCTGCACAACTGGTTAGAGCCAGTCATCACATACATTTATTGTAGGTTGGGGTTGGGGAACTCATTTCCCACTTTTCAAGATGAGGGCCAGCTCCATACGCAGTGCCTGATGTATCCCTCCCTCTTTATCAGGTGCCAACAAGAACAGTGTCTTTATTTTCAAGGTGGTTCTGTGGAGACCCCTGAATGTGTTGCCTATACGTGTTGTTCTCTTTAGTCAACTCTGTCATGCTACTCAAATGACAGTGTTTCTGGTGCCCACCCCCTCCTCATGGTTCTCATAATCTCCATCTCCTACTCACACTGTGGTATTCATATTGTCCATTCCCTCTTCAGTCCATTATACTTGTGGCTCCACTGCCTTCTCAACCCATGCTGCTCATGGTCTCCACAGCCTGTGATACAGTGTCCATCTTCTTCATGACCCTTGTTCTTCTAACTTCCACCCCTTCTTCAGCCAGTGGGACTCATGGTGTCCACCTCCTTCTCAGGAAATGGTACTGAGTTGTGGCCTGTGGTGCTCACGGTCTCCATCCCCCTCGCAATCCATGGTGCTCAATATCCCCACCCCTCATCAGCTCATAGTGCTTGTGATGTCCATCCCCTTCTCAGGCCATAGGGCTCGTCGTCTCTAACCCCTCCTCAGCCCATGATGCTCACCCCCCCCCCCCCTCCTCGATGTATGGTGTTTATAGTGTCCATCCCTTCCTCAGCCCATGGTGCTCTGGTCTCCACCCATTCCTCAATCCATGGTACCTATGGTGTTCAACCCTCCTCAACTCATGTCCTGACAGTCTCCACCCCCTCCTCAGCACATGGTGCTCATGGTTTCCACACTCTCTTCATCCTGCTCCTTAGACATGACTACTTCTGAAGTACCAACCATTATTTCAGTTCTGGATGAATTAACTGTGTCGATACAAAGATAATGATTTATTAACCTATAAACTGTGGTTTAATATCATTTGCCTTTGCTTTGCTGATATTTACTCCCAGGGCACCTTTAACCTCTCATCCTTTTTCACTCATTAAGCCACTTCTTACAGTTCTCTGCAACCTTCTTCGCCTTGGAATTGTTATTTACTTTGTGGGAGAGGGGAATTTTTGCTCAGGCATTTCAACACCTATTTGCTGTAGACAAATTTCTTTTTGAGCCAAGAACTGCACATCTAATGTTCCATTCGATGATTTAATTGACTACTGGGAATAGATTAAGGTGCAAAAAAAAATTATAAATCACGCGTTGTCATTCAGACAGTAAGTGCAGGCACATTTACTATATGTACCAACCAAACAGCTACAGCCAGAACAATCCCACCCTCCACATCTTCTAACCTATTTCTGCCTCAGACAAGCATCAATTTCAGCTCCTTGAGTCCTGATTTACAAACACTTCTTAAGCTTTCAAATGTGCATTAGGGATTTGAGTGTTTGGGTGATGCAACTGCATATAAATAGGAATGGGTCATTCAAAAAGATTGAGCGTGACAGATTTGATCTGATCTGGATTTGCTTTTGAATGGAATTATTTATCCCCCAAGCTATATATGGTTATTTTTGTTGCTCTACTCTCCTTTGTCCCCCACCCCCTCCCCGCACCACATTCAATTGTGACATGCACCTATCCTAACAACAAGGAGGCCTCAACCAACAAATCTACAGTAGCACTCAAGACTAGCAAGGCAGATGTATCCTCATCCCCATGACCAAACTGTCGGGGGGTGGTCCCTTCCTGACAACCCATTCTGCCACACATTTTCCCTAACCCCCAACCCTTACAACCCCCTCTCAAGCTGGATCAGCCTCAGACAGGAAGAGATAGCACAACCATCTCAGTATGTACTGAAGGGTGCCTCAAGCATTCAACATACACCATGCCACAACATAAATATCTTCACATGTCCCCTCAGGCAACAACTTCACAGCCCTCCATTTATAGATGCTGAGAGTGTCTCTCCCAATGCAGATTTATGTATTGTCCTTTAAGTGGTCATGACAATGTCAGCATTATAACTTAAAGTATAATACGATTCTTCTAACCATTTTATTAACAAGCTGTATCATAATTAAATCATCATTGTATATCTTCAAAATACCAATTTTTAAAGGAGAGCTGCTCAGCTCTGCAGAGCATTTTACATAGAATTGCATAGAATGTACAGTACAGAAACAGGCCATTCAGCCCAACAGGTCCATGCAAGTGTTTATGCTTCACATGAAACTCCTCCCACCCCTCTTCATCTCACTCTATCAGCATACCCTTCTATTCCTTTCTCCCTCATGTGTTTATCCAGCTTCTCCTTAAATACATCTATGCTAGTCGCTTCAGCTACTCCTTGTGGTAGCGAGTTCCACAACCACTAACCACTCTCTGGATAAAGCTGTTTCTCCTGAATTTCTAAGTATCTAATAAACATGTTCTTAAAGAGGACGGAGGGAACTCTCATCCCACACGGACAAGTCTCAGTGCAGACTCTCAATTCACCATTCCAAAGGTCAGTGAGCTGGCCACATTGGTACCACTGGATAATGTTGGATAAGTTGAATCACAATTATTCAGTGATGGAACTGGAAATGGATTTATTTTCTCTCTCATCATATAAGGGGATTCAAGTTAAAGAAAATGGGGAGGTCTATGAATTTTAATCCAAAGCAAAAGAACTGTAGTTTGGTCGAATGGTGGGAGCTTCAGCAGATGAATAGTCATGAACTGCAGTGTATGGAATACAGTGGAAACAAGTTAGGTAAGGTGAAAAGTAAAATGTACAATTTATTGTGAGCCATAAAATAAGTACTAGCCTATCCTTGCTCTTAGTCAGCTGACTGGCACAAACTCGCTGGTGTACAGCAGTGGTATTACCATTATACCATAGAATCATTGAATGGTTACTGTACAGAAGGAGGCCATTCGGCCTGTCGAGCCTGTGCCGGCTCTCTGGAAGGGCAATCCAGTGAATCCCACTCTCCCGCCCCCTTTCCCCATAGTCCTGCAATTTTTTTCCCTTTAGGTACTTATCCAATTCACTTTTGAAGGCCATGATTGAATCTGCCTCCGCCAGCCCCTCGGGCAGTGCGTTCCAGATCATAACCACTCGCTATGTAAAAAAGATTTTCCTCATGTCGCCCTTGGTTCTTTTGCCAATCATCTTGAATCTATGTCCTCTGGTTCTTGATCCTTCCGCCAATGGGAACAGTTTCTCTCTATCTATTCTGTCTAGACCCTTCATGATTTTGAATATCTCTATCAAATCTCCTCTCAACCTTCACTGCTCTAAGGAGAACAACCTCAGCTTCTCTAGTCTATCCACGTAACTGAAGTCCTTCATCCCTCGATTCATTCTAGTAAATCTTTTCTGCACCCTCTCTAAGGCCTTCACATCCTTCCTAAAGTGCAGTGCCCAGAACTGGACACAATACTCCAGTTGTGGCCGAACTAGTGTTTTATAAAGGTTCATCATGACTTCCTTGCTTTTGTATTCTATGCCTCTATTTATAAAGCCCAGGTTCCCGTATGCTTTTTTAACCGCTTTCTCAACCTCCCATACCACCTTCAACGATTTGTCCAGATTTCTCTGTTCCTGCACCCCTTTTAGAATTGTACCCTTTAGTTTATAATTCCTCTCCTCATTCTTCCACCAAAATGTATCATTTTCACTTCTCTGTGCTAAATTTCATCTGCCACGTGTCTGCCCATTCCACCAGCCTGTCTACGTCCTCTTGAAGTCTATCACTGTCCTCCTCGCTGTTCACTACACTTGTCTTTAACAAATCCATGCTGGCTTTCCTTAATTAATCCATATTTGACCAAGTGACTGTTAATTTTGTCCCGGATTATTGTTTCTAAAAGTTTTCCCACCACCGAGGTTAAACTGACTGGCCTATTGTTGCTGGGTTTATCCTTACACCCTTTTTTAAACAAGGGTGTCACATTTGCAATTCTCCAGTCCTCTGGCAACCCCCCCCCCCCACCATCTAAGGATGATTGGAAGATTATGGCCAGTACCCCCGCAATTTCCACCCGTATTTCCCTCAGGATGCATCCCATCCGGACCTGGTGAATTATCTACTTTAAGTACAGCTAGCTTTTCTAGTACCTCCTCTTTATCAATTTTTAGCCCATCCAGTATCTCACCTACATCTTCTTTTACCGTGACTTTGGCAGCATCTTCTTCTTTGGTAAAGACAGATGCAAAGTACTCATTTAGTATCTTGGCCATGTTCTCTGCGTCCATGAGTAGATCTCCTTTATGGTCCCTAATTGGCCCCACCCCTCCTCTTACTACACTTTTACTATTTATATGTCTATAGAAGACGTTTGGATTCCCTTTTCTGTTGGCCGCCTGTCTATTCTCATACTCTCTCTTTGTCCCTCTTATTTCCTTTTGCACTTCCGCTCTGAACTTTCTAAATTCAACCTGGTTCTCACTTGTATTAACAACCTGATATCTGTCATACGTCCCTTTTTTTCTGCTTCATTTTACTCTCTATCTCCTTCATCATCCAGGGAGCTCTGGCTTTAGTTGCAGGTTGCTAAAATGAGAAATAACACTCAAAAAAGTTCATGAGCTGACACTGATCAACTTATCACAATAATCAATAAAGTCTCAATCATATCAGAGTGGTTTACTTAATCTGCTGCATTTCTTAAAATATATAGAAACATAGAAAAATTTATGGCACAGAAGGAGGCCATTTGGCCCATCATGTCTGTGCTGGTCGAAATAGAGCTACCCAGCCAAATCCCACTTTCCAGCTCTTGGTCTGATGCCTTGTAGGTTATGGAACTTCAAGTGCATATCCAAGTGCTTTTTAAATGTGATGAGGGTTTCTGCCTCTACCACCCTTTCAGGTAGTGAGTTCCAGACCCCCACCACCCTCTGGGTGAAAAATATTTTCCTCAGCTCCCCTCTAATCCTTCTATCAATAACTTTAAATCTATGCCCCCTGGTTATTGACCTCTCTGCTAAGGGAAATAGGTCCTTACTGTCCACTCTATTTAGGCCCCTCCTAATTTTATACACCTCAATTAAATCACCCCTCAGCCTCCTCTGTTCCAAAAGAAACAACTCCAGCCTATCCAATCTTTCCTCATAGCTAAAATTCTCCAGTCCTGGCAACATCCTCATAAATCTCCTCTGTACCCTCTCTAGTGTGATCACATCTTTCTTGTTATGTGGTGACCAGAACTGTATGCAGTACTCAAGCTGTGGCCTAACTAGTGTTTTATACAGTTCTAGCATAACCTCCCGCTCTTATATTCTACGCCTCAGCTAATAAAGGAAAGTATCCCGTATGCCTTCTTAACCACCTTATCTACCTGTCCCGCTACCTTCAGGGATCTGTGGACATGCACTCCAAGGTCCCTCTGTTCCTCCACATCTCTCAGTATCCTCCCATTTATTGTGTATTCCCTTGCCTTGTTTGTCCTCCCCAAATACATTACCTCACGCTTCTTTGGATTGAATTCCATTTACCAATTTTCTGCCCACCTGACCAGTCCATTGATATCTTCCTGCAGTCTACAGCTTTCTTCCTCACTATCAACCACACGGTCAATTTTTGTATCATCTGCAAACTTCTGGATCATGCCTTCTACATTTAAGTCTAAATCATTAATACATACCACAAAAAGCAAGAGACCTCGTGCTGAGCCCTGCGGGACACCACTGGAAATCACAAAAACACACATTGACGACCATTACCCTTTGCTTCCTGCCACTGAACCAATTCTGGATCCAATTTGCCACTTTCTCTTGGATCCCTTGGGCTTTTACTTTTTTGACCAGTCTGCCATGCGGGACCTTGTCAAAAGCCTTGCTAAAATCCATGTAGACTACATCAAATGCAGTACCTTCGTCGACCCTCCTTGTTACCTCCTCAAAAAATTCAATCAAGTTAGTCAGGCATGACCTTCCCTTAACAAATCCACGTTGACTGTCCTCGATTAATCCGTGCCTTTCTAAATGACGATTTATACTGTCCCTCAGAATTGATTCCAATAATTTGCCCACCACTGAGGTTAGACTGACTGGCCTATAATTACTCGGTCTATTCTTTTCTCCCTTTTTAAACAACGGTACAACGTTAGCAGTCCTCCAATCCTCCGGCACCACGCCTGTAGTCGGGGAGGATTGGAAAATGATGGTCAGAGCCTCCGCTATTTCCTCCCTTACTTCTTTAAACAGCCTGGGATACATTTCATCCAGGCCTGGCAATTTATCTATTTTCAAAGATGCTAATCCACTTAATACTTCCTCTCTCACTGTGCTAATCCCATCCAATATTTCACACTCCTCCTCCTTAACTACAACCTCTGCACTGTCCCCCGAATAAAACTGGCTCCATTCCAAAACAAACATTCAATAATCTCATATTGTCAATGTTAATCTATTCATTTATATTCCAATCATCCTCATCATTACCCACCACACTATTCAGAAAATAACTCCAGTATCAACACAATACAACAACAATTTGCATTTATATAGCACCTTTAATGTAGTAAAACATCCCAAGGTGCTTCACAGAGGCGTTATCAAACAAAATTTGATACTAAGCCACATGAGATATTAGGACAGGTGACCTAGAATTTGGTCAAAAACCATCTTAATGGAGGAGAGAGAGGTAGCGAGGCAGAGAGGTTTAGTTAGAGAATTCCAGACCCTAGAGCCTCGGCAGCTGAAGGCACAGCCATCAATGGTGGAGCGATTAAAATCGGGGATGCGCAAGAGGCCAGAACTGGAGGAGCGCAGTAACAAAATTTACCCGTATAAACAATGCACTGTGATAGCTATATTCATCAGGTTTGCTGTATTTGCTGAACAAAAATGTCTTCTATGCACTTAGCCATTTAGTCAGGGTGCAAGAAATGTTTGTTAGCTTGTAGATTTATCAGTTCTTTTCCCATCTCAATAAATTATATTCTGGAACATGTCTGATTGTGCACCAATGGCAGATGCAATCCACACTGCCGGATTATCAATTGACAGTTGGCAGGGGGGAGGGGCACGTGCACTGAGCATCACAGCAATAATACTCGGAGACATAATACAGGTGGCCAATAGCTTGGTCAAAGAGGTAGGTATTTAAGGAGCGTTTTAAAGGAGGAGAGAGAGGTGGAGAGCAGGAGAGGTTTGATCTCCACTACCCCATCAGTTCCTAAACCTAATGGTGTTGAGTGGGGAAAAGCCAAGTGGAGGGTGTGGCATCTCCCTGTAGGAAACAGAAAGTTAAGGGAACAATCATATTCAGGTGGGCTATTGTAACTACAGGCAACACTGGCGGTGATCTGGGATCAAGCCATCCATCCATTCTCCTGACAGCCAGTTCTTAAGGCCAGGTGGACTGAAGATGTACCAGAAGAAAAAGAAAAACACAACAGGCCAATGTCTGCATTAAATATGATCATACTGTATAGAAGAAATGGTACAGTGTTTGGTCTTTCACGCTGTGCTGTGCTGTGTCACACCAACTTGCATTTACAACAACTTGCATTTATATAATACCTTTAACGTAATAAAACGTCCCAAGGGGCTTCACAGGATAGACAAATTTGACACTGATCCACATAAAGAGATATAAGGACAGGTGACCAAAAGTTTGGTCTAAGAGATAGATTTTAAGGAGCATCTGAAAGGAGGTGAGAGAAGTAAGGAGGCAGAGAGGTTTAGGGAGGGAATTCCAGAGATTAGGGCCTAGGCAGTTGAAAGCAAGGCCGCCAATGGTGGACCAAAGGAAATCGGGGATGCACAGAAGGCCAGAATTGGAGAAACACAGAGTTCTCAGAGGGTTGTAGGGCTGGAAGAGATTATAGAGATAGGGAGGGACAAGGCCACGGAGAGATTTGAACACAAGGGTGAGAATTTTAAAATCGAGGCATTGCTGGACCAGGAGCCAATGTAGGTCAGTGAGCACAGGGATGATGGGTGAACGGGACTTGGTCCCAGTCAGAATACAGGCAACAGGGTTTTGGATGAGCTCAAGTTTACGGAGGGTGGAAGATGAAAGATCGGCCAGGAGAACATTGGAATAGTCAAGTCTAGAGGCAACAAAGGCATGGATGAGGGTTTTAGCAGTGGATGGGCTGAAGCAGGGGCAGAGATGGGCGATATTACAGATGTGGAAGAAGGCGGTCTTGGTGATGGAGAGGATATAGGGTCGGAAGCTCAGCTCAGGGTCAAATAGGACGCCGAGTTTGCGAACAGTATAGTGCAGCCAAAACAATCGATTTTTCTCCATGGTTCATCATGGAGAACCAGGGGACAATCATCATGATTAGCTGTCATCGCTGATTCGTTAATGATGAGCATCTTGAGTTGACATTTCTGAATATATGTGTCAGAGCCCCCGCAATCTCCTCCTTTGCCTCTACTGTGTGAGGCAAAGGAAGAGATTGCGGGGGCTCTGACACATATATTCAGAACCTCTCTGGCCACAGGGGATGTGCCAGAGGACTGGAGAACCGCTAATGTAATACCATTATTCAAGAAGGGGAGTAGGGAAAAACCGGGGAACTACAGGCCAGTGAGCCTAACATCAGTGGTAGGAAAATTATTGGAAAAAATTCTGAAGGACAAAATTAGTCTCCACTTGGAGAAGCAAGGATTAATCAGGGATAGTCAACATGGCTTTGTCAAGGGAAGATCATGTCTGACTAATTTGATTGAATTTTTTGAGGGGGTGACTAGGCGTGTGGATGAGGGTAACGCAGTGGATGTGGTATTCATGGATTTCAGTAAGGCCTTCGATAAAGTCCCCCACAGGAGACTG
Organism: Heptranchias perlo; assembly: GCF_035084215.1. Taxonomy (NCBI): domain Eukaryota; kingdom Metazoa; phylum Chordata; class Chondrichthyes; order Hexanchiformes; family Hexanchidae; genus Heptranchias; species Heptranchias perlo. The sequence continues at coordinate 147,542,721 of NC_090326.1, read as the reverse complement.
GTCAAGAAGGTACGAGCCCATGGAATCCAGGGTGCCTTGGCACTTTGGATACAAAACTGGCTTAGTGGCAGAAGGCAGAGGGTGATGGTCGAAGGTTGTTTTTGTGACTGGAAGCCTGTGGCCAGTGGGGTACCACAGGGATCGGTGCTGGGTCCCTTGCTGTTTGTGGTCTACATTAATGACTTGGATATGAATGTAAAAGGTATGATCAGTAAGTTCGCTGATGATACAAAAATTGGTAGGGTGGTAAATAGCGAGGAGGATAGCCTCAGTCTGCAGGACGATATAGATGGGTTGGTCAGATGGGCGGAACAGTGGCAAATGGAATTTAACCCGGAAAAGTGCGAGGTGATGCACTTTGGAGGGACTAACAAGGCAAGGGAATACACAATGAATGGGAGGACCCTAGGCAAGACAGAGGGTCAGAGGGATCTTGGTGTGCAAGTTCACAGATCCCTGAAGGCGGCGGAACAGGTAGATAAGGTGGTAAAGAAGGCATATGGGATACTTGCCTTTATTAGCCGAGGCATAGAATATAAGAGCAAGGAGGTTATGATGGAGCTGTATAAAACACTGGTTAGGCCACAGCTGGAGTACTGTGTGCAGTTCTGGTCGCCACACTACAGGAAGGATGTGATCGCTTTGGAGAGGGTGCAGAGGAGATTCACCAAGATGTTACCAGGGCTGGAGCGCTTCAGCTATGAAGAGAGACTGGGAAGATTGGGTTTGTTTTCCTTGGAGCAGAGGAGGCTGAGGGGGGACATGATTGAGGTGTACAAAATTATGAGGGGCACAGATAGGATGGATACTAAGGAGCTTTTTCCCTTCGTTGAGGGTTCTATAACAAGGGGACATAGATTCAAGGTAAAAGGCGGGAGGTTTAGAGGGGATTTGAGAAAGAACTTTTTCACCCAGAGGGTGGTTGGAGTCTGGAACTCACTGCCTGAAAGGGTTGTGGAGGCAGGAACCCTCACAACATTCAAGAAGCATTTGGATGAGCACTTGAAATGCCATAGCATACAAGGCTACGGACCAAATGCTGGAATATGGGATTAGAGTAGACAGGGCTGATGGCCGGCGCGGACACGATGGGCCGAAGGGCCTCTATCCGTGCTGTATAACTCTATGACTCTATAACACTTTCCTAGGGTTTCTGGGAAAGGTTTGCGCAATGTGTGTTTGTGAGCGGGTGAAAATGGGGCAGGGGGTGGGGGCACCGGTTGTCGCATTCAGTGAGCATCACAGCAATAATACTCGGAGACATAATACAGGTGGCCAATAGCTTGGTCAAAGAGGTAGGTATTTAAGGAGCGTTTAAAAGGAGGAGAGAGAGGTAGAGAGGAGGAGAGGTTTGATCTCCACTACCCCATCAGTTCCCAAACCTAATGGTGTTGAGTGGGGAAAAGCCAAGTGGAGGGTGTGGCATCTCCCTGTAGGAAACAGAAAGTTAAGGGAACAATCATATTCAGGTGGGCTATTGTAACTCCTAGTATTCAGCTACAGGCAACACTGGCGGTGATCTGGGATCCTTTCTGTAACTTAGAAAAAAGAAATCAAAATTTCTAAGTCCATGAAAAATGAGTACTTTTACTAGAAACAAAAATGAAGTAACAATTGTTGAGAAACTTTCTGCCTCTCAGTCACGGAAGTGCAATAAAAGAGAACGAGCTGACAAGAGACAGCATGGGGGCATTATGTAGGACATGAGAAGGAAACATACGTCATACATAGGATGACACAACTGAATCCAAAAAGGAACTGGCATCCAAAGACTTAACCCAAGGGATGAACTGGCTTCTGATGATTACCCATGGTATGTGAAAGAGAATGAATAAAGAGATACTGGGACTATTTTATCTTCCCATCTTGTTTCCAAAGAAACTAAACATCAAGATTGATCGAGCTTCTCATTTGGGACTTAATTTTATTTTTAAATATTTAATGCTATCATTTCTTTCATGTTTATGCCAACAGCTTTTTGTTCACAAATCAGGTTTTGTTAAACACTTTGTAAAGGATTTGTCTGTTTGAGGAACTTCTGATGCGTGGACTGGGATTACCGCAGTTAAATTTATTGTGTGTATCTGAAATATTCTATGCTCAGTGTTTTCAATTGTGATTGCATTTTATTAGTAAATGTTTGGACTGTAAAAATATTTCTAACTTTCCAATTATTGTACTGGTGAATTTCTGTGACATCACATGAATGCCCCTACCAACACCTTTGTCTTTCTGCCAGGCATTACAGCAGTCCTTATATTTTAGTTAGCAAAGCATGAGACTTAAATTAACAAACCTTATCTGAGCAATACAACAGAATAGGTTAGAATGAAAACTGTGCATATGAGAGAGAGAGAGAGGAAAGAAGAATGAACAAACTTGCATTTATATAATGCATGTAATTAGCAAATTAATTTCAATATAGATGGGCGTGTAATTGGCAAATTAATTTCAATATAGAGAAGTGCGAGGTGGTACATCTTCGTAGGAAGAATAAGGAGGCCACATACTCCTTGGAAAATAAGAATCTAAATGGGGTAGAGGAGTAGAGAGATCTGGGGTACCGATACACAAATCACTAAAAGTAGCGATGCAGGTTAATAAGGCCATAAAAAAACAAACCAAGCACTGGGATTCATTTCTAGAGGGATAGAATTGAAAAGCAGAGAAGTTATGTTAAACTAGTATAGAACCTTGGTTATACCACACTTGGAGTACTGTGAACAGTTTTGGTCTCATATTATAAAAGGGATATAGAGGCGTAGGAGAGGGTGCAATGAAAGATTTACTAGGATGATACCAGAACTGAGAGGTTATATCTATCAGGAAAAAATAAGCAGGCTGGGGCTCTTTTCTCTAGCAAAGAAAAGACTGAGGGGTGACCTGGTGGGTTTTTAAGATTATGAAAGGGTTTGATAGGGTAGACGTAGAGAAGATGTTTCACTTGCGGAGGAGACCAGAATTAAGAGCCATAAATACAAGAGAGTCACTAATAAATCCAATAGGGAATTCAGGAGAAACATCTTTACCCAGAGAATGGTTAGAATGTGGAACTTGCTACCACAAGGAGTAGTTGAGGCGACTACTCATTTAAGTAGATGCATTTAAGGGGAAGCTGGATAAACACTTGAGGGAGAAAGAAATAGAAGCATATGCTGATAGGTTTAGATGAAATAGAGAGGGAGGAGGCTTGTGTGCAGCATAAACACTGACATTGATCTGTTGGGCTGAATGGCCTGTTTCTGTGTTGTACATTCTATGTAATGTATATAGTGCCTTTAAAGTAGTAAAATGTCCCAAGGCAATTCATGGGAGCCAAAGAAGGAGACTTTAGGATAGGAGTTTAGTCAAAGAGGTAGGTTTTAAGGAGCGTCAAAGGAGGAGGGAGAGGTGGAGAGGTTTAGGGAGAAAATTCCAGAGCTTGGAACCAAGACAGTTGACGGCACATGGGTGGGTGCGGGGGCGAAGGAAGTCGGGATGCACAAGAGATCAGAATTGGAGGAATGCAGCGTTCTCGGAGAGTTGTAGGGCTGGAGGAGTACCTTTCGCATCCTCATGGTATCTCAACGGACCTCACAGAATCAAATACTTTTGAAATGTACTCATTATTATAATGCAATCAAACAAGGCAGTTAATTTGCACACAGCATGATCCCACAAAAAGTAATGAGATAACTGACCAGATTATCTGATTTTGGTTGAGGGATAAATGAGACGCTATGAGAACTTCTTCAAATTGTGCCAGGGGATCTTTTACATCCATCTGAGTAGGTAGATGGGGCCATACTGATCTACGGTTTAACGCCTCATCCAAGTGCTGTAACAGTGCTGCACTCCCTCAATACTGCACCAAAGTGCTAGCCTAGATTACATGCTCAAGCTTCTAGAGTGGGGATTGAACCCATAATTTCTGAACCAGAGGGAGACATATCTTCTCTATTATAAAGACCGCTAACTGCCTCCTGTAACACCACCCACCTATGCCCTCCACCTCAGCCCATCTGCCACTGAAATCCTGAGCCATGCCTTTGTCACCTCCACACTCGGCTATTCTAACGTTCTCTTGGTCAGCCTTCCATCCTCCACACTTCACCTCAGCCAAACTTGCCGTTCATCCTGAGCATCATTGACCTATGCCGATGACACAAAGATTGTTGGCATTGTAAGCAATGTAGATGAAAACATAAAATTACAAAGCGATATTGATAGATTAGGTGAATGGACAAAACAGTGGCAAATGGAATTCAATGTAGACAAATGTGAGGTCATCCACTTTGGATCAAAAAAGGATAGAACAGGGTACTTTCTAAATGGTAAAAAGTTAAAAACAGTGGATGTCCAAAGGGACTTAGGGGTTCAGGTACATAGATGATTGAAGTGTCATGAACAGGTGCAGAAAATAATCAAGAAGGCTAATGGAATGCTGGCCTTTATATCTAGAGGACTAGACTACAAGGGGGCAGAAGTTATGCTGCAGCTATACAAAACCCTGGTTAGACCGCACCTGGAGTACTGTGAGCAGATCTGGGCATCGCACCTTCGGAAGGACATATTGGCCTTGGAAGGAGTGCAGCGTAGGTTTACTAGAATGATACCCGGACTTCAAGGGTTAAGTTACGAGGAGAGATTACACAAATTGGGGTTGTATTCTCTAGAGTTTCGAAGGTTAAGAGGTGATCTGATCGAAGTTTATAAGATATTAAGGGGAACAGATAGGGTGGATAGAGAGAAACCATTTCCGCTGGTTGGGGATTTTAGGAGTAGGGGGCACAGTCTAAAAATTAGAGCCAGACCTTTCAGGAGCGAGATTAGAAAATATTTCTATACACAAAGGGTTGAAGAAGTTTGGAACTCTCTTCCGCAAACGGCAAACGATACCAGCTCAATTGCTAAATTTAAATGTGAGATAGATAGCTTTTTGGCAACCAAAGGTATTAAGGGATATGGGCCAAAGGCAGGTATATGGAGTTAGATCACAGATCAGCCATGATCTTATCAAATGGCGGAGCAGGCACGAGGGGCTGAATGGCCTACTCCTGTTCCTATGTTCCAATGCTGGCCCCCAGTTCCCCAATGCCTCTAATTTAAATTATCATTGTGTTTAAATCTCTCCATGGCACTCATCTCTATGTCTAGAACTTTATCCAAAACAGCAACCCTCCCCCAGACTCTCCATTCCTCTGACTCTGGTCTCTTCTGCATTCCCCCCCACCCCACCATTGGAAGACATACCTTCAGCTGACTAGGCCCCACGTTCTGGAATTCCATCCCTGAACCCCTTCACCTCTCCACCTTCCTCTCTTCCTTAAAACCCAGCTCTTTGACCAAGCTTTTGGTCACCCCTCCTTCCAGGGGACAGAGGGATTTGAACACCAGGATAAGAATGGGAATTTCAGCAGCAGATGGGCTGAGCTAGGGAGGGAAGCAGGCAGTATGAGAGGTAGACCTTTGCGATGGAGAGGCTATGAGATCGGAAACTCAGATAGGGTTCGAACTGAACGCCAAGGTTGTGAATAGTCTGGTTCAGCCTGAGACAGTGGCCAGGGAGGAGGATGGCCAGTGGCAAGGATCTTCACAATATTTAGCCAGAGGAAACTTTGACTCATCCAAGACAGGGTGTTGGACAAGCAGTCTGATAGCACTGAGACAGTAGAGAGGTCAAGAGAGATGGTGGGGAGTTTGAGCTGGGTGTCATCAGAATACCTGTGTAAGATACCCCCAAGGCCTCAGAAGGTTAGGGTTGTGGATAAGAAAGAGGAGAGGCCAAGGGTGGACCCTTGAGGGACTCTGGAGGCAATGGTGTGAGGGTGGGAAGAGAAGCCATTACTAGAAATGCTCTGACAGCGAAGGCAAGGGCTATCTCATGGAGCTGGACAGTGGAGGAGAGGCATTGGAGGAGGATCATGTGATCAACTGTGTCAGAGGCTGCAGAGAGGTAGGGAGGACGAGGAGCTATAATGCACAACGGTCGCTGTCACCACAGTGTACGTTTCCCCAAGACTTGGGAAACCCTTTGAAGAAATCAACCCCACCCCAGATTTGCACCTCCCCCAGCCGACACCACCTCCACACTGAACACCAATGCTTCCCCTCCCCCACGTCGATCTGCAATCAACAATACCTTGCAACAATGCTTCTGTCAGCAATACCCAGCAATCTCCATTCTAATATTCCCACACCTAACAATCCCCTTTCCCAATAAAACCACACCCTACCATCACCCAGTTTTGTCACACCACAAGTCAACCACTGCCACACCCAGCCCCCTCCCAGTGCTCCCACAACCCAGGACTCCGCTCTTCTTATTTGTTTTTGGGAAATGGGCAACACTGGCAAAGCTTATGGACTTAATGCCAATCCCAGGTTGCCCTGGAAGCTGGTGGGCCTATTCTCTCAACGACCGCAGCTATTTTAGTGATAGTTCTCTACAATGGTGGTAGGTAGGGAATTCAAGGACTGTTTATCCAGCGACGATGAAGAAATGGTAATGTACGTACAATTTAAGATGGTTTGTGACTTGGAGGGGGAATTGGAAATGATGGTAGCCCTATGATCTTACTGCTCTTGTCCTTCTTGAGGGTAGAGATCAAGGACCTGGGAGGCACTTCTGAAGTAAGCTTGGTGAGTTGGTGCAGTGCAACCTGTAGATCATACATAAGAACATAAGAACATCAGAAATAGGAGCAGGGGTAGGCCATCCGGCCCCTCGAGCCTGCTCCGCCATTCAACAAGATCATGGTTGATCTTCCACCTCAACGCCATTTTCCTGCACTATCCCCATATCCCTTGGTGCCTTTAATATCTAGAAATCTAGCGATCTCGGTTTTGAATATACTCAATGACTGAGCCTCCACAGACCTCTGTGGTAGAGAATTCCAAAGGTTCACCACCCTCCGAGTGAAGAAATTTCTCCTCATCTCAGTCCTAAATGGCCTACCCTTTATTCTGAGACTGTGACCCCTGGTTCTAGACTCCCCAACCAGGGGGAATATCCTCCTTGCATCTACCCTATCGAGCGCTGCAGCTGCATACTGCAGCTAACGTGCATCAGGGATGTGGGGATATCGAGTCCAATGGCAGGAGTACCAATCACGCAGACTGCTCTGTCCTGGATTGCAACAAGCTTCTTGAGTGCTGTTGAGAGGTGAAACATACAAAATTCTTACAGGGCTCGATAGGGCAGATGCAGGGAGGATGACTACCCTCATCGACCCTCCTTGTTGCCTCCTCAAAAAATTCAATCAAGTTAGTCAGACACGACCTTCCCTTAACAAATCCATGCTGATTGGAGTTAGTTAAGTTAAATTATGAGGAGAGATTACATAAACTAGGTTTAGGGTAGAAGGTTAAGGGTAATTTGATTGAGGCTTTTAGGACTTTGAAAGGAATTGGTAAGATAGAGAGAAACTTTTTCCGCTGGTGGGGAGTCTAAGACAAGGGGATATAACCTTAAAATCAGAGCTAGGCCATTCAGAAGAGAAGTTAGGAAACACTTCTTCATGCAAAGAGTGGTAGAAGTGTGGAACTCTCTCCTACAAAAAGCAGTTGATGCTAGCTCAATTAATAATTTTAAATCTGAGATCGATAGATTTTTGCTGGCCAAGGGCATTAAGAGACACAGAGCCAAGGCGGGTAAATGGAGTTAGGATACAGATCAGCCACGATCTCACTGAATGGCGGAACAGGCTCAAGGGGCTGAATGGCTTACTCTTGTTCCTATGTTCATGGTGTTAATATAGCTGGTCCAATTAAACTTCTGGTCAATAATGATCCCCAGGATGTTGATGGTGGAGTACTCAGTGATGGTGGTGTTGCTGAAGGTTGGGTAGGTGGTTGGACCTTTTCTTGGCATTTATGTACCACAAATTTTACCTGCCACTTTGTAGCCCAAGCCTGGATGCTGATTACTGTTCATCATGCAGCTAGCCCTGAGATGGGGTGCTTCATTATCACAGGAGATGTGAATGGAGCTGAACAGTTTAGAATCACCAGCCAACAGCCTCAATCCTGACCTTATGATAGAGTGAAGGTCATTAATGAAGCAGCTGAAGATGGTTGGGCCAGGGATGCTGCCCTGAAGAATTCCAACAGCGATGTTGTGGAGCTGTGATGTTTGGCCTTCAGCAATCATGACCATCTGCCTTAGTGTCAGGTATGACACCAACCACTGGAGGGTATGCCCTTTGAATCCACATTGACCTCAGTTTTGCTCCTATGTGGCACAATCAAATACAGCCTTGATGTCAAGGGCAGTTACTCTCACCTCTCTAAGGGCATTCATCTCTTGTATCCATGTCTAGATCAAGGTTTTGAGAACGTCAGGAGCCGAATCGTTCTGGTGGAACCCGAACTGAGCATGGGAGAGTAGGCTATTGTTGACTATACTAGGTGTAGCCTGATGGCACTAGTGATTACTTCTTCCATCAGTTTAGTGATAATTTGAAGGAGACTGATAGGGTGATAATTGTGCTGCTTTTTGTGAATAGGGCATACCTGGGCACTCTTCCACCTTGCCAGGTAGATGCCAGTGTCATAGCCTCGCTGAGATATCTTGCTTAGGGGGCTGCTAGTGTTTTGGTGTACCACCATACCAGGCTACCAGTAGGTGTATGGCTTGTGCTCAAATAGCTTATAAGCATTACAGCTGGGATGTTATCAGGGCCCATAGCCATTGATATCTATAGTATATTTAATATCATGTGGAGGGAAACAAATTGGCTAGAAACTGGCATCTATGATGATGGGAACCACAGGAGGAAGCCATGTGAGATCATTCATTTGGCACATTTAGCTGAAGATACCTGCAAATGCTGCAGCCTGGTTTCTTGCACGTACATACTGGGCTCCACCACAAGAAGATGGAATGTGTATGGAGCCTCTTCCTCTTGTCAGTTGCCTGATGTCCATCACCATTCTTACAGTAGGGCCTCAGAGCTTTGCTCTGAACTGTGGTTGTGGGACTGCTTTAATCCATTGGTTGTGCGACCCTTAGCTCCATCTATACCCTGCTGCTTTTATTGTTCAGCGTGCAGGTAGCCCGGTGTTATAGCTTCACTAGTATGGTGCCTCATTGCAAGGTACGGCATGGAGGAGGGTCATCACCATCCCTCACTTCCACATATTTACATTTCCTAGCAGGATTGACTGGATCATGATCAGCGTGGCACTCACGGCAGCATTGGTAAGGAGGTGACAGACAGTAGGTGTATAGTTTGTGCTCAAGTAGCTTACTGGCATGCATTGTCTACGTGAAGACAAGAGGAATGGCCATTGAGGTAAGATGCCAGGGAGTCCCACTGAACTGCAAGAGTTAGCATCTTCAGTTAAGTGAGGAGTGGGGGGGGAATTTTGATAATGTATTTCGCCGTTATCTTTACACTTGCCGTTAACTACTGTTCACTCTGGCTCAGCCCCTTAGTGCCTGTCCTAAGTGCTCTTCTAACTACTCTAGTGCTCCAACGAGGGGGTGGTGGGCGAGAAAAGGATAGCATGTGCCACTGCCATTGGCATGTAAAAGTGCCTTAGCGCTCCCACTGATCTGTGGGAGAGCATCCATGGCCCATCCATGCTTTCTTTCAAGCTTAGTAAGCTATAGGAAATTTATAAATGTGTGGACATTGAGGGAAGAGTTAGTCAAATGTGTCTTCAGGCACTTTTGTTAAAATAGAACCATAGGGGGGAAACTTTCAAGTCGGGAACACCCGGTTTACCTCCAAAAAATTATCACTAAGGGATTGAAAGTCGAGTTACAATCTGACACACACGTTTCGCGCAGAATTTGTCCATCACCATTTTGAATCAGGCCTTCTTTAACGCATCCCGCGCTGTCACCTGAAATTGGCGGGCGCTATTTAAGCATGCGAGTTAGGGTCCTGCGCTTGCTTTAGAGCCCAAAAACCCCTTTCATTAGCTCGGATGTCCTATTCGCCAATTATAAATCAGTCACATCCTCACAAAATGTATTACCTCACACTTATCCACAGGAAATTGGAACTTCCACCTGACTGTCCATTCATCATTAGCAACAACAACTTGGATTTATATAGTGCCTTTAACAGAGTAAAACATTCCACTGGCCTGTTTATATAGTCCTGAAGTCTTTTACAGCTTGCTGAACCTTTTGTGTTATCAGCAAATGTCAACATTATGCCCACTATGTCCAAGACCAAAACATCTATGTACACCGAGAACTAAAAGTATACCTAGCACTGAACCCTGTAGTGTACCACTTCCAACCCTTCTCCAATCTGAGCAACCCCCATTTACCCAAATTGTTTATTTCCTGTACATCAACCAACTCTCTCTCCATGCTGCTGCAGTTCCTCTTATGCCATATGCCTGAATTTTTTCTAAGACGGCTCTTATGTGACACCTTTCTGAATGCCTTCTGAAAATCCATATACACTACATCTACTTCATTCCCTTTATCAATCCAATCAATCGGTCACCTCTTCAAAAAGGTTTGTTAAATTTGTCAAACACAACCTGTCTTTAACAAATCCATGCAAAATATTTTATTTAGTGGTCAGATTAAGCAGGCAGTTTCGCTGGTAACATTATCGAGTATATTCAGAAACAATAGGAGTGAGATCAGCTTAAATAGGAATATGGAGGGACAGAAAAGACTACTGCAATCCCAAAATTCAAAGAATTTCATACACATTTTCATTCTCATAACCCTTTATCAAATATCTATCTAATTCTCTCTTGAATTTGCTAGTATTGTTCATCTCTACTGCATCCCAGGAAATCATGTTCTATATACGCACCACCCTCTGCGTAAAGTTGTTAAAGTTAAGCTCTCTATTCGGTTTCCCCAATTGTGCTGCATCTCTAACCATTTATTTCATCACAGTGACCCCTTAAAGTGGTCTTCAGAGGCGACCCCACTGAGGACAGGCTATCAGCAGAACTACGGTAATTCAGTGCTTCAATTCTCACCTTAAGCTGTCTGAAGAACCAGCTTCAGGATGCAGGTGATAGGTCCGATGGAGATTGGATAGTTCTTTACCAATTACCTGCTGTGTTGTGTCATCATGCCACATTAAACCTGTCGGGAATAAAAAGCAGAATTGAACTGAAAATATAATTACCATCCATTTTCTCTACTGGTGCCGGAATATGACTTAGGTTTGGTTCTCAAATGGACTGTGCTGTTTTTGAGTTAACAGGTGTGAGTTCAGGCGTTTGAGCGTTTTAGGCCACTGCCACTGCCACACGACAGGCTGTGCTAAACATATTAATTTAGTTATTCATGGAATTAACAATCAGATGATTATCAACAATGTTTTTTCTCCTCCCTCCCTCTCCCCGCCCCCAAACCGAAGGCATTGACAGTAAACGCCAGCAGACTACCTGACAGAGCTGAGTCCAAGATTGTCCTAAGCATACACATAATTGCTGTGCAGCAATCATGAGCAAGATTATCATTTGTCCCTTCCCTATTTCATGGTACGCTGCAGCCAATTGCAGCATCCTTACCACTGCTCTAGTGGAGATCGGCTAATTCACCATAGGCCGAGGATTGGACCGGGCCAGTGTGGCTCAGAGACGGAAACCTTGCCGTAGACGGATCTCACATACGAAAATGACGGGCAGGAAAAGACCAGCTGGTCCATTAAGCCTGCTCCACAGTCATGATGCTTGGAGCATGACGACTAGATCTTTCTTAACTACCCCCCCCCCCCCCCCGACCCCCGCCTCCACTCAGGAATGTAATTTCCTGGGAGAGGCAAAAAAACCCTGCAAAAACCCAGGGCTAATGAGGGGGTAAAAAAATCTGGAAAATCCCTCTCACTAACAGTCCCCTTCAACAAAAAGCATTTGGAAAGCAGATCCCATCATGTCCACAAGAGAAATGTTTCGGCCACAGACATCTTAAGACTTGCAATATGCACAGACACGGACATGGTCAGAACATTAAATTTATGGCCTCAGCCCTTCTCCAATTTCTGTAAAAGCTGGCAGACCCTCCAAGAGCCTCAGAGAGGTTGAAAACAGCTTCTGAGGTGAGTCGCCACGCTGCCGACAACATAGGGCCATTTTGTGTATATCAATGCATCGCTGCCAGAATCATTGACCTGTGGTGACTGCAACATCAGTCTTGGAAACTCATGATACAGAGGGCAACTCACCAACTTCCCCTTCCTCTCCTGAAGGTTCTAGCTTTTGCTGGGGTAAAGATCGATGGGCACTGGCAGCCCTACTGTGAGCGTCAGCTAGCTATTTGACTGTGGGGGGGCCCTATCCTGACCTCATCACAACATTCGCGCACATGGACATTCCAGCAGGGTTTGCTGTGTGACAATCAGGAGAGGGTATGCTGGCTGATTTCTCCCCCCGTTCTCCCCCCACAACCCCAAATCTCCCTTAACTGGACCAGTCATATAAATACTGTGGCTACAAGAGCAGGTCAGAGGCTGGGTATTCTGCAGTGAGTGACACACCTCCTGACTCCCCAAAGCCTTTCTGCCATCTACAAGGCACAAGTCAGGAGAGTGATGGAATACTCTCCAATTGCCTGGATGTAGCTCCAACAACACTCAAAAGCTCAACACCATCCAGGACAAAGTAGCCTTCCCGATTGGCACCCCATCCACCAACTTAAACATTCACTCCCTCCACCATCATCGCACCGTGGCTGCAGTGTGTAAGATGCACTGCAGCAATTTGCCAAGGCTTCTTCAACAGCACCTCCCAAACCCGCAACCTCTACCACCTAGAAGGACAAGGCCAGCAGGTGCTGAGACATTCCTGATCTTCAGAATTACACTAGTCGATGAATTTACTACCTGTGCTATATTGTGGAAGCTACAGGAAGATTTTTTAAAAATTGCTTTTATTTAATATTTCTCACTTAAAAAAACATAGAATCATAGAATGGTTACAGCACAGAAGGAAGCCATTCAGCCCATCGAGCCAGTGCCGGCTCTTTGTAAGAGCAATCCAGTCATTAACCCCGCTCATTCCCCGTAACCCTGCAAATTTTTCCCTTCAAGTATTTAACCAATTCCTTTTTGAAAGCCACGATTGGTTGGTGGAAGCAGATTCATTCAGGCAGCGCATTCCAGATCATAACTACTCACTGCGTAAAAGAGCTTCTCCTCATATCGCCTTCAGTTCTTTTGCTGATCACCTTAAACTGTGTCCTTTGCTTCTCCACCCTTCCGCCAATCGGAACAGTTTCTCTTTATTTACTTTATCTAAACTCTTCATGATTTTGAACAGTTCTTTCAAATCTCCTCTAAACATTTTCTGCTCTAAGAAGAACAACACCAGCTTTTCCAGTCTTTTTTCTTATTCGTTCATGGGATGTGGACATCGTTGGCGAGGCCAGCATTTATTGCCCATCCCTAATTGCCCTCGAGAAGGTGGTGGTGAGCCGCCTTCTTGAACCGCTGCAGTCCATATGCTGAAGGTTTTCCCACAGTGCTTTTGTTAGGTAGGGAGGTCCAGGATTTTGACCCAGCGACGATGAAGGAACAGCGATATATTTTCAAGTTGGGATGATGTGTGACTTGGAGGGGAACGTGCAGGTGGTGTTGTTCCCATGTGCCTGCTGCCCTTGACCTTCTAGGTGGTAGAGGTCACGGGTTTGGGATGTGCTGTCGAAGAAGCCTTGGCGAGTTGCTGCAGTGCATCTTGTAGATGGTACACACTGAAGCAACAATGCGTCGGTGGTGAAGGGAGTGAATGTTTAGTGTGGTGGATGGGGTGCCAATCAAGCGGGCTGCTTTGTCCTGGATGGTGTCGAGCTTCTCGAGTGTTGTTGCAGCTGCACTCATCCAAGCAAGTGGAGAGTATTCCATCACACTCCTGACTTGTGCCTTGTAGATGGTGGAAAAGCTTTGGGGAGTCAGGACGTGAGTCACTCGCCGCAGAATACCCAGCCTCTGACCTGCTCTTGTAACCACAATATTTATGTGACTGGTCCAGTTAAGTTTCTGGTCAATTGTGACCCCCAGGATGTTGATGGTGGGGGATTCGGTGATGGTAATGCCGTTGAATGTCAAGCGGAGGTGGTTAGACTCTCTCGGTGGAGATGATCATTGCCTGGCACTTGTCTGGCGCGAATGTTACTTGCCACTTATCAGCCCAAGCCTGGATGTTGTCCAGGTCTTGCTGCATGCAGGCTCGGACTGTTTCATTATCTGAGGGGTGGCGAATGGAACTGAATCCTGTGCAATCATCAGCAAACATCCCCATTTCTGACCTTATGATGGAGGGAAGGTCATTGATGAAGCAGCTGAAGCTGGTTGGGCTTAGGACACTGCCTATCCACGTAACTGTTGTCCCTCACCCCGGAACCATTCTAGTAAATCTTTTCTGCACCCTCTCTAAGGCCTTCACATCCTTCCTAAAGTGCAGTGCTCAGAATTGGACACAATACTCCAGTTGTGGCCGAACCAGTGTTTTATAAAGGTTCATCATAACATCCTTGCTTTTGTGCTCTATGCCTCTATTAATAAAGCCCAGGATCCCGTATGCTTTTTTAACCACTTTCTCAACCTGTCCTGCCACCTTCAAAGATTTGTGCACATATACCCCCAGACCTCTCTGTTCCTACACCCCCTTTAGAATTGTACCATTCAGTTTATATTGTCTCTCCTCATTCTTCCTGCCAAAATGTATTATTTCACACTTCTCTGCGTTAAATTTCATCTGCTATGTGTCCACCCATTCTACCAGCCTGTCTATGTCCTCTTGAAGTCTGTTACTATCCTCCTCACTGTTTACTCTCACAGCACTTTACAAGAGGGAGATCTGGACCACCGTGTGAGACACAAGTATACTAAATGATGAGAAATAAAAGTCTGTTGAAAAGGTCTGTTTCCAAGCTAGGAAATATACAAACATATGAATTATGAGCAGGAGTAAGCCTTTCGGCCCCTCGAGGCTGCTCTGCCATTTGATAAGATCACGGCTGATCTGATTGTGACCTCAACTCTACTTTCCCATCTACCTACTATAACCTTTGACTCCCTTGTTAATCTATCTAACTCAGTCTTAAAAATATTCAATGACCCTGCCTCCACCGCTCTCTGGGGAAGAGAGTTCCACAGACTCACGACCCTCTGAGAGAAAAAATTTCTCCTCATCTCCGTCTTAAATGGGAGATCCCTTATTTTTAAACTGTGGCCCTTAGTTCTAGTCTCTCCCACAAGGGGAAACATCCTCTCAGCATCTGGCCCTTCTAGTCCCCTCAGGATCTTATATGTTTCAATAAGATCATCTCTCATTCTTCTAAACCCCCGAGTATACAGGCCCAACTTGTCCAACCTTTCCTCATAACATAAACCCCTCATCCCAGGAATCAGTCGAGTGAACCTTCTGTGAACTGCCTCCAAAGCAATTATATCCTTTCTTAAATAAGGAGACTAAAACTGCACACAGTATTCTAGATGTGGTCTCACCAATGCCCTGTACAACTGTAGCAAAACATCTCTACTTTTATATTCCATTCCCCTTGCAATAAATGACAACATTCCATTTGCCTTCCTAATCACTTGCTGTACCTGCATACTAACTTTTTGTGATTCATGTACTAGGACACCCAGATCCCTCTGTACCTCAGAGCTCTGCAATTGCTCTCCATTTAAATAATATACTGCTTTTCCATTCCTCCTGCCAAAGTGGACAGGATATAGAAGGCATTTAGTGACAATATCACTGAGATGGTTTAAGGATGCTGATGTGAGGAATGGAAAAAGTGCCACATCCTGCAGCAGGAGATGCTTTTCTGAAATTGGGGCTGAGACATGTTGTTGGGGCAGAGTTAGAGGGAACTTTACTTTGCGCCTGGCTGTGCGACACCTGACCTGGGAGAGCTTGATGCTGGCACCGGGGTGCCTGAAATGGGAAGAGTTCCATTTCCCAGCCATAAAATCCCTTAGCTTGATGAGCACGAAGATTTTCTTTAAAAGAAACAAGAGAGTGTCTGGCATTAGTACCAGCTTGTGAGATGGCTCGATCTTCATTATAGCAGTGACTACACTTCAAATAGTATTTCACTGGCTGTAAAGCACTTTGAAAGGCGCTATATAAATGCACGTCTTTCTTTCTTTTTCTCTGTAACATGGCATCTTGAAGGGCCCATCTGGTAACTTTCTTCAAATAATTATGATCTATGGACTTCACATGTTGGCCTCAAAGAAGAAAACAAAAATGTGAGTAATCCAGCACAATTTCCCTACTGACGAAGCAAAATGCAGCAATAAACCTGTGGGAAGATGCTGTACCCAGGCCTTTTCCTTATAGCACTTACTCTGTGAGGCCCTCTAGACCAAGCCCATAAAATAGGCATATAATTGAAGTGCTTCTGTTGTCCGCCTCGGCCTTGACAGTGCTGCTTGTGTAATTTGATTTTTGTTTTTGTCTCTCTCCCACGCAACTGTGTGGCCAATAAATCAGTAGGGAAGGAATTACAAAATGACAGCTTCAAACAAGATTAGATCTGAGAAGTAATATACAGCAATTTCCTACTTTCGCAGTCCTGGCCACCATTTTTAATAGTTAACCTGCTGCGCAACCCAATTATTTCTATTAAGGTCAATTCACATAAGTGACATCACACTTACACATCTGTACTTGTGATTACCCACCTTATTTCCATGTCAGTGGATAACAAGTTTTCTCCGTGATAAATGCAGGAATTAGTTTTCACAATATCAAAGCAACTCATACTGTTGTCTAATATCTTTGCAACATCAAGATATAGAAGTTTCCAGAGCTAATTTAAAAGTTACTTCATGTTTTTTTTTTCGTTCATGGGATGTGGGCATCGCTGGCAAGGCCAGCATTCATTGCCCATCCCTAATTGCCCTTGAGAAGGTGGTGGTGAGCCGCCTTCTTGAACCGCTGCAGTCCATGTGGTGACGGTTCTCCCACAGTGCTGTCGGGTAGGGAGTTCCAGGATTTTGACCCAGCGACGATGAAGGAACGGCGATATATTTCCAAGTCAGGATGGTGTGTGACTTGGAGGGGAAGGTGCAGGTGGGGTTGTTCCCATGTACCTGCTGCCCTTGTCCTTCTAGGTGGTAGAGGTCGCGGGTTTGGGAGGTGTTGTCGAAGAAGCCTTGGCGAGTTGCTGCAGTACATCCAGTAAATGGAATGCACTGCAGCCACGGTGCACTGGTGGTGAAGGGAGTGAATGTTTAGGGTGGTGGATGGGGTGCCAATCAAGCGGGCTGCTTTGTCCTGGATGGTGTCGAACTTCTTGAGTGTTGTTGGAGCTGCACTCATCCAGGCAAGTGGAGAGTATTCCATCACACTCCTGAATTGTGCCTTGTAGATGGTGGAAAGGCTTTGGGGAGTCAGGATATGAGTCACTCGCCACAGAATACCCAGCCTCTGACCTGCTCTTGTAGCCACAATATTGATGTGGATGGTCCAATTAAGTTTCTGGTCAATGGTGACCCCCAGGATGTTGATAGTGGGGGATTCGGTGATGCTAATGCCATTGAATGTCAAGCGGAGGTGGTTAGACTCTCTCTTGTTGGAGATGGTCATTGCCTGGCACTTGTCTGACGCGAATGTTACTTGCCACTTATCAGCCCAAGCCTGGATGTTGTCCAGGTCTTGCTGCATGCAGGCACGGACAGCTTCATTATCTGAGGGGGTGCGAATGGAACTGAACACTGTGCAATCATCAGCGAACATCCCCATTTCTGACCTTATGATGGAGGGATGGTCATTGAAGAAGCAGCTGAAGATGGTTGGGCCCAGGACACTGCCCTGAGGAACTCCTGCAGCAACGTCCTGATGATTGGCCTCCAACAACCACTACCATCTTCCTTTGTGCTAGGTATGACTCCAGCCACTGGAGAGTTTTCCCCCTGATTCTCATTGACTTCAATTTTACTAGGGCTCCTTGGTGCCACACTCAGTCAAATGCTGCCTTGATGTCAAGGGCAGTCACTCTCATCTCACGTCTGGAATTCAGCTCCTTTGTCCATGTTTGGACCAAGGCTGTAATGAGGTCTGGAGCCGAGTGGTCCTGGCGGAACCCAAACTGAGCATCGGTAAGCAGGTTATTGGTGAGTAAGTGCTGCTTGATAGCACTGTTGATGACAACTTCCATCACTTTGCTGATGATTAAGAGTAGACTGATGGGGCGGTAATTGGCCGGATTGGATTTGTCCTGTTTTTTGTGGACAGGACATACCTGGGCAATTTTCCACATTGTCGGGTAGATGCCAGTGTTGCAGCTGTACTGGAACAGTTTGGCTAGGGGCGCGGCTAGTTCTGGAGCACAAGTCTTCAGCACTACAGCCGGGATGTTGTTGGGGCCACTGTCATTAACTTTTCATTAAAATGTCAATAACATTTTCATTAACGTTGTCATTAACATTGTCATTAACTAAACCCAATAAAACCTGCTGCCACCTTGCACTGTATGTATTGGTTTGACAGCGTCACCTGCTTTCCGATGGAGCAATGCTAGAACCATAAGAAGCTATCATGTCAGTTTGGCTCAGCTGGTAGAATTCTTACCTCTGAGTCAGAATGGACTTGAGCATGTAATCGAGGCCATGCTTAAAAATTACAATATTAAAATTGGCCCTCAGTTGAAATTCAAACTGATGTGAAACTCTGACTCTGGTCAAACTGCACTAAATGGGAACAGGAGGTTGCAAAGTTCGAAGCACAAGCCGAGAATGGCTCTCAGTCAAGCGAGAGCTCTGCACACACATGTTTCAAAGTAAGAAAGAACTTGCATTTATATAGTGTCTTTCACGATCGCAGGACGTCCCAAAGCGCCTCACAGCCAATGAAGTACTTTTTGAAGTGTAGTCACTGTTGTAATGTAGGAAACACAGCAGCCAATTTGCGCACAGCAAGGTCCCACAAACAGCAATGTGATAACGACTTGATAATCTGTTTTGGTGAAGTTAGTCGAGGGATAAATATTGACCGGGGAGAACTCCACTGCTCTTCTTCAAAATAGTGCCTTGGGATCTTTTATGTCCACCTCAGTGGGCTGACGTTTAACGTCTCGTCTGAAAGACGGCTCCTCCGACAGTGAAGCACCCCCTCTGTACTGCACCGGAGTGTCAGTCTAGGTTTTGTGCTCAAGTCCCTGGAGTGGGACTTGAACCCACAACCATCTGACTCAGAAGCGAGAGTGCTAACACTGAGCAGGTGTCAGCTTTTTATTTCACAACGAGTGCTTGTGACATGTTGAAGTAAGGTGGATGACATGGAGTGTGGCCTCAGGAGACTTCATACCACACCAAGGTGGATCAAACAAGGCAGCAGCACAATCCAATGGTAATAAAAAGATCATGAAATATAGGGATTAAAACTACACTGTGTGAAATCAGTAACAAATGCATTAATGTCCCTAAATTTCCTGGATCACAGTCAATGTAGAAAATACACTGGAGTAATGCTGGAGGAGCTCCCAGGAGTTTCCCGGCCATTGCGTTGCTGTGCTAGCGATTTCACTCTGTCAGTGCCTACTGCCGTGGCGCCTCACTCTCAGAGCCTCTTGCCTTTGCTGCTCCTCTTCCCTTTCCATTATAATGCAGAGTAAGAGGTATGCCCATCGAGAAAGACATCCCAGCTGCTTGGTCCTTCTGAACACGTGAGGGGCGGGGTGGGCGTGGGGGTTCGAAAAAATTCCGGTGCTCTGCGGCTGACAGCACTTTGGTTAACTATAGTGCAGGATAAAAATTAAGCAGCGAAGAAAATCACTATCAAATGCCAGAAATCTCGGTTACTCTGAGATATCAGGTGACTTCGGGCCGTGCTGCGACTTATTTGCGTAAATCCAGGAAGTTCACGTGAGCTGGTCTTTTGCGTTGAACTGCCTAAATGAGCAGCAGAGGGTTTCGGCAGACATAGCCTGGAAATGACGGGATGAATGAAATTCACGCAATGGCGATGTACAATGCCACTGTAGAACAGTTATGCGCGAATTTCCTCAGAAAGAGAGGGCACAGTGCCTCAGTTACGCCAAAACATTCCAGGAAACTCCGGGTTAACGTCTTTTGCGTGAAATTCTGCCCGCCATTTTTGAACGCATTAGCTTGGTTTTTTTAAGTAAGCTCGTGCCTTTGTTAGAATAGCAGATAGCGCAAAATGACACTCAAAAGTATAAAATGCTTGTTACTGATTTCACACACAAGGGGTGATTCCACAATCTGGTGCTTGCAGTGGGGACCAGCACTCACAGGGCGGCTCATTTGATCGCGGCTGCGTAGTCCATAGTTCTCTATCCGCTACAAGAAACGGGCAGAAGATCACGGGTTGCACGCCGCCATTTCCCAAGGCGCGCAACCCACGGGCGTCGGATTGCGGAATGGCCTCGATGACGATTCCCAGCTTCGTGAGGTAGTCCCACGATTAAAGCCGTCATTTCCGGAAGCACAGGTGGATTATCACTGTAACCGATGCTTCATGCTCTTGTCTTTTCAACCCTGATTGTACAATTGCCAACATCGTGATTCCCGCTGCTGACAACACACCACACCCGGAGGTACGATGGCGACGTACAAGAAATCCCCGTTGTTTGAAGGTGAGATGACCGGAATTGCTGCTCGTGGATCTCTGTCAGGCCAGTCGCCTTCAACACTAGGGCAGGACTGCCACCTGCAGTCTGATGGCCATTTTCCCGCACAGGCACTTGAGACGTTGTCCCACCTGGGAGCGAGGCGTGTCTGCTTGGCTCAGAGAGTGTTAGTGTAAATATTTAAAAGCATATGGGTGAAAATAAAACGAGGGAAGAACACCACCTTCAGCAAGGTGCACTAAACGATAAGTTCTAAAGTGAAAACGCATACAGATTCTTTAAATACAGTACCCTCTTTTCAACCCAAAAACATGGGGGTGAAATTCATAATTAGCAATAGATTCTTTTATTATCTTAATGGCGAGAAACTGGAAAGTACTGCAGTACAAAGGGATCTGGGGGTCCTAGTGCAAGAAAATCAAAAGGTTAGTTTGCAGGTGCAGCAGGTGATCAAGAAGGCCAACGGAATGTTGGCTTTTATTGCTAGGGGGATAGAATATAAAAACAGGGAGGTATTGCTGCAGTTATATGAGGTATTGGTGAGACCGCACCTGGAATACTGCATACAGTTTTGGTCTCCATACTTAAGAAAAGACATACTTGCTCTCGAGGCAGTACAAAGAAGGTTCACTCGGTTAATCCCGGGGATGAGGGGGTGGACATATGAGGAGAGGTTGAGTAGATTGGGACTCTACTCATTGGAGTTCAGAAGAATGAGAGGCGATCTTATTGAAACATATAAGATTGTGAAGGGGCTTGATCGGGTGGATGCGGTAAGGATGTCCCCAAGGATGGGTGAAACTAGAACTAGGGGGCATAATCTTAGAATAAGGGGCTGCTCTTTCAAAACTGAGATGAGGAGAAACTTCTTCACTCAGAGGGTAGTCGGTCTGTGGAATTTGCTGCCCCAGGAAGCTGTGGAAGCTACATCATTAAATAAATTTAAAACAGAAATAGACAGTTTCCTAGAAGTAAAGGGAATTAGGGGTGACGGGGAGCGGGCAGGAAATTGGACATGAATTTAGATTTGAGGTTAGGATCAGATCAGCCATGATCTTATTGAATGGCGGAGCAGGCTCGAGGGGCCAATTGGCCTACTCCTGCTCCTATTTCTTATGTTCTTATGTTCTGATGTAACAGATCGCTGAAAATAATCGTACACCTCACAAGCTGCTTGTGTCAACCAGCGTAGCTCCTGGCCAGGGCATGGCCTGCCTCTCTTGTCCCTCTCCTTCAAGAGAGCAAGAGAAACACCTTTACACAGAGAGTTGTGAGCCTACGGAATTCACTTCCAGAGTTAGTGGTTGAGGCACTCCAGTGACTGGTACTGAGAGGAGAAGAACACTTCACTAAAATGATTTCACTCTTTGAGCTTATCTTTACTGATTAGAGACAGGATTAGTATTTAGAAACCTACCAGTACAACAGTACAATCATTGCTGTGTGGGTCACCAGGCTGGGTGAATGTGTGACAGGCAAGGTGTGACACATTTGACATCGAAAATTCTTTCAATGGTGCCACTGACAGGTGTAACTGATACTACAGCTGGTACAATGGATTTACCCCATAGGGGCATGGTGACCATAAAAGTTTTCAATGAAACACACGCTCCACATACTGAATTTAATATTATAACAGATGGTGGAATTAATGAGAAAGTAATTTGCTCCAATTTCTCGTTTTCTCAGCAAAAGTGTCGAAAGAGACACATAAGAACATAATAGGAGCAGGAGTAATCCATACGGCCCCTCGACCCTGCTCCGCCATTCAATCAGATCATGGCTGATCTTCAACCTCAACTCCACTTTCCTGCCCGATCCCCATATCCCTTGATTCCCCTAGAGTCCAAAAATCTATCCACCTCAGCCTTGAATATACTCAACGACTCAGAATCCACAGCCCTCTGGGGTAGAGAAACCCCAAAGATTCACAAACCTCGAAGTGAAGAAATTCCTCCTCATCTCAGTCTTAAATGTCCGACCCCTTATCCTGAGATTATGCCCCCTAGTTCTAGACTCTCCAGCCAGGGGAAACAACCTCTTAGCCTCTACCCTGTCAAGCCCCCTCAGAATCTTATACGTTTCAATGAGATCACCTCTCATTCTTCTAAACTCCAGAGCAAAGTCAAGTGCTATGTTTGCTCCTGGCTTGAACTCCATGTGAAATGTTCTAATCAGTGATGAGGGAAGAGGGAAAGCCATCAACATTCAGAGCGGTAATGCAGCTGTATGCACATTGCCCCCTTGTGGACTATCTCATCACCTGCACACCAGAGGATGACCCAGACCACAGTCAGAAGTCCTATTTCTCTGCTAAATGCTCATTTTTATTTGAAAAATTGAAAATACACTCCCTAGGAATGTCTGCAAACATATACACAGTCCAGGGGACCCCCAGTGATTCTTAACACACTCCTGGGGAACATCTGCAAATATTAACATTCTCCCGGGGAAGCTCAGCAAATATTAACCCATCCTCTAAGAATGGCTGCAAATATTCGTACACTCCCAGAGACTCTCTGCAAATATTCGTACACTCCCAGAGACTCCCTGGAAATATTCGTACACTCCCAGAGACTCCCTGCAAATATTCGTACACTCCCAGAGACTCCCTGGAAATATTCGTACACTCCCAGGGACTCCCTGCAAATATTCGTACACTCCCAGAGACTCCCTGCAAATATTCGTACACTCCCAGGGACTCCCTGCAAATATTCGTACACTCCCAGAGACTCCCTGCAAATATTCGTACACTCCCAACGACTTTCTGCAAATATTCGTACACTCCCAGGGACTCCCTGCAAATATTCGTACACTCCCAGGGACTCCCTGCAAATATTCGTACACTCCCAGGGACTCCCTGCAAATATTCGTACACTCCCAGAGACTCCCTGCAAATATTCGTACACTCCCAGGGACTCCCTGCAAATATTCGTACACTCCCAGGGACTCCCTGCAAATATTCGTACACTCCCAGGGACTCCCTGCAAATATTCGTACACTCCCAGGGACTCCCTGCAAATATTCGTACACTCCCAGGGACTCCCTGCAAATATTCGTACACTCCCAGGGACTCCCTGCAAATATTCGTACACTCCCAGGGACTCCCTGAAAATATTCGTACACTCCCAGGGACTCACTGCAAATATTCGTACACTCCCAGGGACTCCCTGCAAATATTCGTACACTCCCAACGACTTTCTGCAAATATTCGTACACTCCCAGGGACTCCCTGCAAATATTCATACACTCCCAGGGACTCCCTGCAAATATTCGTACACTCCCAGAGACTCCCTGCAAATATTCGTACACTCCCAGGGACTCCCTGCAAATATTCGTACACTCCCAGGGACTCCCTGCAAATATTCGTACACTCCCAGGGACTCCCTGCAAATATTCGTACACTCCCAGGGACTCCCTGCAAATATTCGTACACTCCCAGGGACTCACTGCAAATATTCGTACACTCCCAGGGACTCCCTGCAAATATTCGTACACTCCCAACGACTTTCTGCAAATATTCGTACACTCCCAGGGACTCCCTGCAAATATTCGTACACTCCCAGAGACTCCCTGCAAATATTCGTACACTCCCAGGGACTCCCTGCAAATATTCGTACACTCCCAGGGACTCCCTGCAAATATTCGTACACTCCCAACAACTTCCTGCAAATATTTGTACACTCCCAGGGACTCCCTGCAAATATTCGTACACTCCCAGGGACTCCCTGCAAATATTCGTACACTCCCAGGGACTCCCTGCAAATATTCGTACACTCCCAGAGACTCCCTGCAAATATTCGTACACTCCCAGAGACTCCCTGGAAATATTCGTACACTCCCAGGGACTCCCTGCAAATATTCGTACACTCCCAGAGACTCCCTGCAAATATTCGTACACTCCCAGGGACTCCCTGCAAATATTCGTACACTCCCAGAGACTCCCTGCAAATATTCGTACACTCCCAACGACTTTCTGCAAATATTCGTACACTCCCAGGGACTCCCTGCAAATATTCGTACACTCCCAGGGACTCCCTGCAAATATTCGTACACTCCCAGGGACTCCCTGCAAATATTCGTACACTCCCAGGGACTCCCTGCAAATATTCGTACACTCCCAGAGACTCCCTGCAAATATTCGTACACTCCCAGGGACTCCCTGCAAATATTCGTACACTCCCAGGGACTCCCTGCAAATATTCGTACACTCCCAGGGACTCCCTGCAAATATTCGTACACTCCCAGGGACTCCCTGCAAATATTCGTACACTCCCAGGGACTCCCTGCAAATATTCGTACACTCCCAGGGACTCCCTGCAAATATTCGTACACTCCCAGGGACTCACTGCAAATATTCGTACACTCCCAGGGACTCCCTGCAAATATTCGTACACTCCCAACGACTTTCTGCAAATATTCGTACACTCCCAGGGACTCCCTGCAAATATTCATACACTCCCAGGGACTCCCTGCAAATATTCGTACACTCCCAGAGACTCCCTGCAAATATTCGTACACTCCCAGGGACTCCCTGCAAATATTCGTACACTCCCAGGGACTCCCTGCAAATATTCGTACACTCCCAGGGACTCCCTGCAAATATTCGTACACTCCCAGGGACTCCCTGCAAATATTCGTACACTCCCAGGGACTCACTGCAAATATTCGTACACTCCCAGGGACTCCCTGCAAATATTCGTACACTCCCAACGACTTTCTGCAAATATTCGTACACTCCCAGGGACTCCCTGCAAATATTCATACACTCCCAGGGACTCCCTGCAAATATTCGTACACTCCCAGAGACTCCCTGCAAATATTCGTACACTCCCAGGGACTCCCTGCAAATATTCGTACACTCCCAGGGACTCCCTGCAAATATTCGTACACTCCCAGGGACTCCCTGCAAATATTCGTACACTCCCAGGGACTCCCTGCAAATATTCGTACACTCCCAGGGACTCACTGCAAATATTCGTACACTCCCAGGGACTCCCTGCAAATATTCGTACACTCCCAACGACTTTCTGCAAATATTCGTACACTCCCAGGGACTCCCTGCAAATATTCGTACACTCCCAAGACTCCCTGCAAATATTCGTACACTCCCAGGGACTCCCTGCAAATATTCGTACACTCCCAGGGACTCCCTGCAAATATACGTACACTCCCAACAACTTCCTGCAAATATTTGTACACTCCCAGGGACTCCCTGCAAATATTCGTACACTCCCAGGGACTCCCTGCAAATATTCGTACACTCCCAGGGACTCCCTGCAAATATTCGTACACTCCCAGAGACTCCCTGCAAATATTCGTACACTCCCAGGGACTCCCTGCAAATATTCGTACACTCCCAGGGACTCCCTGCAAATATTCGTACACTCCCAGAGACTCCCTGCAAATATTCGTACACTCCCAGGGACTCCCTGCAAATATTCGTACACTCCCAGGGACTCCCTGCAAATATACGTACACTCCCAACAACTTCCTGCAAATATTTGTACACTCCCAGGGACTCCCTGCAAATATTCGTACACTCCCAGGGACTCCCTGCAAATATTCGTACACTCCCAGGGACTCCCTGCAAATATTCGTACACTCCCAGAGACTCCCTGCAAATATTCGTACACTCCCAGGGACTCCCTGCAAATATTCGTACACTCCCAGGGACTCCCTGCAAATATTCGTACACTCCCAGGGACTCCCTGCAAATATTCGTACACTCCCAGGGACTCCCTGCAAATATTCGTACACTCCCAGGGACTCACTGCAAATATTCGTACACTCCCAGGGACTCCCTGCAAATATTCGTACACTCCCAACGACTTTCTGCAAATATTCGTACACTCCCAGGGACTCCCTGCAAATATTCATACACTCCCAGGGACTCCCTGCAAATATTCGTACACTCCCAGAGACTCCCTGCAAATATTCGTACACTCCCAGGGACTCCCTGCAAATATTCGTACACTCCCAGGGACTCCCTGCAAATATTCGTACACTCCCAGGGACTCCCTGCAAATATTCGTACACTCCCAGGGACTCCCTGCAAATATTCGTACACTCCCAGGGACTCACTGCAAATATTCGTACACTCCCAGGGACTCCCTGCAAATATTCGTACACTCCCAACGACTTTCTGCAAATATTCGTACACTCCCAGGGACTCCCTGCAAATATTCGTACACTCCCAGGGATTCCCTGCAAATATTCGTACACTCCCAGGGACTCCCTGCAAATATTCATACACTCCCAGGGACTCCCTGCAAATATTCGTACACTCCCAGGGACTCCCTGCAAATATTCATACACTCCCAGGGACTCCCTGCAAATATTCGTACACTCCCAGAGACTCCCTGCAAATATTCGTACTCTCCCAGGGACTCCCTGCAAATATTCGTACACTCCCAGGGACTCCCTGCAAATATTCGTACACTCCCAGGGACTCCCTGCAAATATTCGTACACTCCCAGGGACTCCCTGCAAATATTCGTACACTCCCAGGGACTCACTGCAAATATTCGTACACTCCCAGGGACTCCCTGCAAATATTCGTACACTCCCAACGACTTTCTGCAAATATTCGTACACTCCCAGGGACTCCCTGCAAATATTCGTACACTCCCAGAGACTCCCTGCAAATATTCGTACACTCCCAGGGACTCCCTGCAAATATTCGTACACTCCCAGGGACTCCCTGCAAATATACGTACACTCCCAACAACTTCCTGCAAATATTTGTACACTCCCAACAACTTCCTGCAAATATTCGTACACTCCCAGGGACTCCCTGCAAATATTCGTACACTCCCAGGGACTCCCTGCAAATATTCGTACACTCCCAGAGACTCCCTGCAAATATTCGTACACTCCCAGGGACTCCCTGCAAATATTCGTACACTCCCAGGGACTCCCTGCAAATATTCGTACACTCCCAGGGACTCACTGCAAATATTCGTACACTCCCAGGGACTCCCTGCAAATATTCGTACACTCCAAACGACTTTCTGCAAATATTCGTACACTCCCAGAGACTCCCTGCAAATATTCGTACACTCCCAGGGACTCCCTGCAAATATTCGTACACTCCCAGGGACTCCCTGCAAATATACGTACACTCCCAACAACTTCCTGCAAATATTTGTACACTCCCAGGGACTCCCTGCAAATATTCGTACACTCCCAGGGACTCACTGCAAATATTCGTACACTCCCAGGGACTCCCTGCAAATATTCGTACACTCCCAGAGACTCCCTGCAAATATTCGTACACTCCCAGGGACTCCCTGCAAATATTCGTACACTCCCAGGGACTCCCTGCAAATATTCGTACACTCCCAGAGACTCCCTGCAAATATTCGTACACTCCCAGGGACTCCCTGCAAATATTCGTACACTCCCAGGGACTCCCTGCAAATATACGTACACTCCCAACAACTTCCTGCAAATATTTGTACACTCCCAGGGACTCCCTGCAAATATTCGTACACTCCCAGGGACTCCCTGCAAATATTCGTACACTCCCAGGGACTCCCTGCAAATATTCGTACACTCCCAGAGACTCCCTGCAAATATTCGTACACTCCCAGGGACTCCCTGCAAATATTCGTACACTCCCAGGGACTCCCTGCAAATATTCGTACACTCCCAGGGACTCCCTGCAAATATTCGTACACTCCCAGGGACTCCCTGCAAATATTCGTACACTCCCAGGGACTCACTGCAAATATTCGTACACTCCCAGGGACTCCCTGCAAATATTCGTACACTCCCAACGACTTTCTGCAAATATTCGTACACTCCCAGGGACTCCCTGCAAATATTCATACACTCCCAGGGACTCCCTGCAAATATTCGTACACTCCCAGAGACTCCCTGCAAATATTCGTACACTCCCAGGGACTCCCTGCAAATATTCGTACACTCCCAGGGACTCCCTGCAAATATTCGTACACTCCCAGGGACTCCCTGCAAATATTCGTACACTCCCAGGGACTCCCTGCAAATATTCGTACACTCCCAGGGACTCACTGCAAATATTCGTACACTCCCAGGGACTCCCTGCAAATATTCGTACACTCCCAACGACTTTCTGCAAATATTCGTACACTCCCAGGGACTCCCTGCAAATATTCGTACACTCCCAGGGACTCCCTGCAAATATTCGTACACTCCCAGGGACTCCCTGCAAATATTCATACACTCCCAGGGACTCCCTGCAAATATTCGTACACTCCCAGGGACTCCCTGCAAATATTCATACACTCCCAGGGACTCCCTGCAAATATTCGTACACTCCCAGAGACTCCCTGCAAATATTCGTACACTCCCAGGGACTCCCTGCAAATATTCGTACACTCCCAGGGACTCCCTGCAAATATTCGTACACTCCCAGGGACTCCCTGCAAATATTCGTACACTCCCAGGGACTCCCTGCAAATATTCGTACACTCCCAGGGACTCACTGCAAATATTCGTACACTCCCAGGGACTCCCTGCAAATATTCGTACACTCCCAACGACTTTCTGCAAATATTCGTACACTCCCAGGGACTCCCTGCAAATATTCGTACACTCCCAGAGACTCCCTGCAAATATTCGTACACTCCCAGGGACTCCCTGCAAATATTCGTACACTCCCAGGGACTCCCTGCAAATATACGTACACTCCCAACAACTTCCTGCAAATATTTGTACACTCCCAGGGACTCCCTGCAAATATTCGTACACTCCCAGGGACTCCCTGCAAATATTCGTACACTCCCAGGGACTCCCTGCAAATATTCGTACACTCCCAGAGACTCCCTGCAAATATTCGTACACTCCCAGGGACTCCCTGCAAATATTCGTACACTCCCAGGGACTCCCTGCAAATATTCGTACACTCCCAGGGACTCCCTGCAAATATTCGTACACTCCCAGGGACTCCCTGCAAATATTCGTACACTCCCAGGGACTCACTGCATATATTCGTACACTCCCAGGGACTCCCTGCAAATATTCGTACACTCCCAACGACTTTCTGCAAATATTCGTACACTCCCAGGGACTCCCTGCAAATATTCATACACTCCCAGGGACTCCCTGCAAATATTCGTACACTCCCAGAGACTCCCTGCAAATATTCGTACACTCCCAGGGACTCCCTGCAAATATTCGTACACTCCCAGGGACTCCCTGCAAATATTCGTACACTCCCAGGGACTCCCTGCAAATATTCGTACACTCCCAGGGACTCACTGCAAATATTCGTACACTCCCAGGGACTCCCTGCAAATATTCGTACACTCCCAACGACTTTCTGCAAATATTCGTACACTCCCAGGGACTCCCTGCAAATATTCGTACACTCCCAGAGACTCCCTGCAAATATTCGTACACTCCCAGGGACTCCCTGCAAATATTCGTACACTCCCAGGGACTCCCTGCAAATATACGTACACTCCCAACAACTTCCTGCAAATATTTGTACACTCCCAGGGACTCCCTGCAAATATTCATACACTCCCAGGGACTCCCTGCAAATATTCGTACACTCCCAGAGACTCCCTGCAAATATTCGTACACTCCCAGGGACTCCCTGCAAATATTCGTACACTCCCAGGGACTCCCTGCAAATATTCGTACACTCCCAGGGACTCCCTGCAAATATTCGTACACTCCCAGGGACTCCCTGCAAATATTCGTACACTCCCAGGGACTCACTGCAAATATTCGTACACTCCCAGGGACTCCCTGCAAATATTCGTACACTCCCAACGACTTTCTGCAAATATTCGTACACTCCCAGGGACTCCCTGCAAATATTCGTACACTCCCAGGGACTCCCTGCAAATATTCGTACACTCCCAGGGACTCCCTGCAAATATTCATACACTCCCAGGGACTCCCTGCAAATATTCGTACACTCCCAGGGACTCCCTGCAAATATTCATACACTCCCAGGGACTCCCTGCAAATATTCGTACACTCCCAGAGACTCCCTGCAAATATTCGTACACTCCCAGGGACTCCCTGCAAATATTCGTACACTCCCAGGGACTCCCTGCAAATATTCGTACACTCCCAGGGACTCCCTGCAAATATTCGTACACTCCCAGGGACTCCCTGCAAATATTCGTACACTCCCAGGGACTCCCTGCAAATATTCGTACACTCCCAGGGACTCACTGCAAATATTCGTACACTCCCAGGGACTCCCTGCAAATATTCGTACACTCCCAACGACTTTCTGCAAATATTCGTACACTCCCAGGGACTCCCTGCAAATATTCGTACACTCCCAGAGACTCCCTGCAAATATTCGTACACTCCCAGGGACTCCCTGCAAATATTCGTACACTCCCAGGGACTCCCTGCAAATATACGTACACTCCCAACAACTTCCTGCAAATATTTGTACACTCCCAGGGACTCCCTGCAAATATTCGTACACTCCCAGGGACTCCCTGCAAATATTCGTACACTCCCAGGGACTCCCTGCAAATATTCGTACACTCCCAGAGACTCCCTGCAAATATTCGTACACTCCCAGGGACTCCCTGCAAATATTCGTACACTCCCAGAGACTCCCTGCAAATATTCGTACACTCCCAGGGACTCCCTGCAAATATTCGTACACTCCCAGGGACTCCCTGCAAATATTCGTACACTCCCAGGGACTCACTGCAAATATTCGTACACTCCCAGGGACTCCCTGCAAATATTCGTACACTCCCAACGACTTTCTGCAAATATTCGTACACTCCCAGGGACTCCCTGCAAATATTCGTACACTCCCAGAGACTCCCTGCAAATATTCGTACACTCCCAGGGACTCCCTGCAAATATTCGTACACTCCCAGGGACTCCCTGCAAATATACGTACACTCCCAACAACTTCCTGCAAATATTTGTACACTCCCAGGGACTCCCTGCAAATATTCGTACACTCCCAGGGACTCCCTGCAAATATTCGTACACTCCCAGGGACTCCCTGCAAATATTCGTACACTCCCAGGGACTCCCTGCAAATATTCGTACACTCCCAGGGACTCCCTGCAAATATACGTACACTCCCAGAGACTCCCTGCAAATATACGTACACTCCCAGAGACTCCCTGCAAATATTCGTACACTCCCAGAGACTCCCTGCAAATATACGTACACTCCCAACAACTTCCTGCAAATATTTGTACACTCCCAGGGACTCCCTGCAAATATTCGTACACTCCCAGGGACTCCCTGCAAATATTCGTACACTCCCAGGGACTCCCTGCAAATATTCGTACACTCCCAGAGACTCCCTGCAAATATTCGTACACTCCCAGGGACTCCCTGCAAATATTCGTACACTCCCAGGGACTCCCTGCAAATATTCGTACACTCCCAGGGACTCCCTGCAAATATTCGTACACTCCCAGGGACTCCCTGCAAATATTCGTACACTCCCAGGGACTCACTGCAAATATTCGTACACTCCCAGGGACTCCCTGCAAATATTCGTACACTCCCAACGACTTTCTGCAAATATTCGTACACTCCCAGGGACTCCCTGCAAATATTCATACACTCCCAGGGACTCCCTGCAAATATTCGTACACTCCCAGAGACTCCCTGCAAATATTCGTACACTCCCAGGGACTCCCTGCAAATATTCGTACACTCCCAGGGACTCCCTGCAAATATTCGTACACTCCCAGGGACTCCCTGCAAATATTCGTACACTCCCAGGGACTCCCTGCAAATATTCGTACACTCCCAGGGACTCACTGCAAATATTCGTACACTCCCAGGGACTCCCTGCAAATATTCGTACACTCCCAACGACTTTCTGCAAATATTCGTACACTCCCAGGGACTCCCTGCAAATATTCGTACACTCCCAGAGACTCCCTGCAAATATTCGTACACTCCCAGGGACTCACTGCAAATATTCGTACACTCCCAGGGACTCCCTGCAAATATACGTACACTCCCAACAACTTCCTGCAAATATTTGTACACTCCCAGGGACTCCCTGCAAATATTCGTACACTCCCAGGGACTCCCTGCAAATATTCGTACACTCCCAGAGACTCCCTGCAAATATTCGTACACTCCCAGGGACTCCCTGCAAATATTCGTACACTCCCAGGGACTCCCTGCAAATATTCGTACACTCCCAGAGACTCCCTGCAAATATTCGTACACTCCCAGGGACTCCCTGCAAATATTCGTACACTCCCAGGGACTCCCTGCAAATATTCGTACACTCCCAGGGACTCCCTGCAAATATTCGTACACTCCCAGGGACTCACTGCAAATATTCGTACACTCCCAGGGACTCCCTGCAAATATTCGTACACTCCCAACGACTTTCTGCAAATATTCGTACACTCCCAGGGACTCCCTGCAAATATTCGTACACTCCCAGAGACTCCCTGCAAATATTCGTACACTCCCAGGGACTCCCTGCAAATATTCGTACACTCCCAGGGACTCCCTGCAAATATACGTACACTCCCAACAACTTCCTGCAAATATTTGTACACTCCCAGGGACTCCCTGCAAATATTCGTACACTCCCAGGGACTCCCTGCAAATATTCGTACACTCCCAGGGACTCCCTGCAAATATTCGTACACTCCCAGAGACTCCCTGCAAATATTCGTACACTCCCAGGGACTCCCTGCAAATATTCGTACACTCCCAGGGACTCCCTGCAAATATTCGTACACTCCCAGAGACTCCCTGCAAATATTCGTACACTCCCAGGGACTCCCTGGAAATATTCGTACACTCCCAGAGACTCCCTGCAAATATTCGTACACTCCCAGAGACTCCCTGCAAATATTCGTACACTCCCAGGGACTCCCTGCAAATATTCGTACACTCCCAGGGACTCCCTGCAAATATTCGTACACTCCCAGAGACTCCCTGCAAATATTCGTACACTCCCAGAGACTCCCTGCAAATATTCGTACACTCCCAGGGACTCCCTGCAAATATTCATACACTCCCAGAGACTCCCTGCAAATATTCGTACACTCCCAGGGACTCCCTGCAAATATTCGTACACTCCCAGAGACTCCCTGCAAATATTCGTACACTCCCAGGGACTCCCTGCAAATATTCATACACTCCCAGGGACTCCCTGCAAATATTCGTACACTCCCAGGGACTCCCTGCAAATATTCGTACACTCCCAGGGACTCCCTGCAAATATTCCTACACTCCCAGGGACTCCCTGCAAATATTCGTACACTCCCAGGGACTCCCTGCAAATATTCGTACACTCCCAGAGACTCCCTGCAAATATTCGTACACTCCCAGAGACTTCCTGCAAATATTCATACACTCCCAGGGACTCCCTGCAAATATTCGTACACTCCCAGAGACTCCCTGCAAATATTCGTACACTCCCAGGGACTCCCTGCAAATATTCATACACTCCCAGGGACTCCCTGCAAATATTCGTACACTCCCAGGGACTCCCTGCAAATATTCGTACACTCCCAGGGACTCCCTGCAAATATTCATACACTCCCAGGGACTCCATGCAAATATTCGTACACTCCCAGGGACTCCCTGCAAATATTCGTACACTCCCAGGGACTCCCTGCAAATATTCGTACACTCCCAGGGACTCCCTGCAAATATTCGTACACTGCCAGGGAATCCCTGCAAATATTCTTACACTCCCAGGGACTCCCTGCAAATATTCGTACACTCCCAGGGACTCCCTGCAAATATTCATACACTCCCAGGGACTCCCTGCAAATATTCATACACTCCCAGGGACTCCCTGCAAATATTCGTACACTCCCAGGGACTCCCTGCAAATATTCGTACACTCCCAGGGACTCCCTGCAAATATTCGTACACTCCCAGGGACTCCCTGCAAATATTCGTACACTCCCAGGGACTCCCTGCAAATATTCGTACACTCCCAGGGACTCCCTGCAAATATTCGTACACTCCCAGGGACTCCCTGCAAATATTCGTACACTCCCAGGGACTCCCTGCAAATATTCGTACACTCCCAGGGACTCCCTGCAAATATTCGTACACTCCCAACAACTTCCTGCAAATATTCGTACACTCCCAGGGACTCCCTGCAAATATTCGTACACTCCCAGGGACTCCCTGCAAATATTCGTACACTCCCAGGGACTCCCTGCAAATATTCGTACACTCCCAGGGACTCCCTGCAAATATTCGTACACTCCCAGGGACTCCCTGCAAATATCCATACACTCCCAGGGACTCCCTGCAAATATTCGTACACTCCCAGGGACTCCCTGCAAATATTCGTACACTCCCAGGGACTCCCTGCAAATATTCGTACACTCCCAGGGACTCCCTGCAAATATTCGTACACTCCCAGAGACTCCCTGCAAATATTCATACACTCCCAGGGACTCCCTGCAAATATTCGTACACTCCCAGAGACTCCCTGCAAATATTCGTACACTCCCAGGGACTCCCTGCAAATATTCGTACACTCCCAGGGACTCCCTGCAAATATTCGTACACTCCCAGGGACTCCCTGCAAATATTCGTACACTCCCAGGGACTCCCTGCAAATATTCATACACTCCCAGGGACTCCCTGCAAATATTCGTACACTCCCAGGGACTCCCTGCAAATATTCGTACACTCCCAGGGACTCCCTGCAAATATTCGTACACTCCCAGGGACTCCCTGCAAATATTCGTACACTCCCAGGGACTCCCTGCAAATATTCGTACACTCCCAGGGACTCCCTGCAAATATTCATACACTCCCAGGGACTCCCTGCAAATATTCGTACACTCCCAGGGACTCCCTGCAAATATTCATACACTCCCAGGGACTCCCTGCAAATATTCGTACACTCCCAGGGACTCCCTGCAAATATTCGTACACTCCCAGGGACTCCCTGCAAATATTCGTACACTCCCAGGGACTCCCTGCAAATATTCGTACACTCCCAACAACTTCCTGCAAATATTCGTACACTCCCAACAACTTCCTGCAAATATTTGTACACTCCCAGGGACTCCCTGCAAATATTCGTACACTCCCAGGGACTCCCTGCAAATATTCGTACACTCCCAGGGACTCCCTGCAAATATTCCTACACTCCCAGGGACTCCCTGCAAATATTCGTACACTCCCAGGGACTCCCTGCAAATATTCGTACACTCCCAGAGACTCCCTGCAAATATTCGTACACTCCCAGAGACTTCCTGCAAATATTCATACACTCCCAGGGACTCCCTGCAAATATTCGTACACTCCCAGAGACTCCCTGCAAATATTCGTACACTCCCAGGGACTCCCTGCAAATATTCATACACTCCCAGGGACTCCCTGCAAATATTCGTACACTCCCAGGGACTCCCTGCAAATACTTGTACACTCCCAGGGACTCCCTGCAAATAATCACACACTCCCAGACTGTGCAAATAAGGTTCACTCATTGTTGATCTTTACACAAGCTTTGCGTCTGACAAACCTGGGGCCTTAATGACACAGCCAGATGTTGCCTAGCAGGTCTCTTGAAAGAAAGAAAGAAAAAAACAGAAGAAAGAAAGAAAGAACAAAATAAAGAACGGAAGAAAGAAAGAACAGAAGAATCTATTGGGCCAAGTGCAGGCAATTGGGACTAGCTTAGTGGTATAAACTGGGCGACATGGACATGTTGGGCCGAAGGGCCTGTTTCCATGTTGTAACTTCTATGATTCTATGATTCTATAAGTTGAATTTATATAGCGCCTTGCACAACATCAGATCGTCCCAAAGGCGCTTTACAACCAATGAAGTACTTTTGGAGCATAGTCACTGTTGTAATGTAGGAAACACGTCAGCCAATTTGCCCAGCAAAAGGTCCCACAAACAGCAGTGTGATAATAACCAGATAATCTGCTTTAATGAAGTTAGTTGAGGGATAAATAATGGGCAGAACACCGGGGAGAACTCCCTTGCTCTTCTTCAAAATAGTGCCATAACAACATAAGAAATAGGAACAGGGGTAGGCCACACGGCCCCTCGACCCTGCTCCGCCATTCAATCAGATCATGGCTGATCTTCAACCTCAACTCCATTTTCCTGCCCGATCCCTGCATCCCTTGATTACCCTAGAGTCCAAATATCTATCCATCTCAGCCTTGAATATATTCAATGACTCAGCATCCACAGCCCTCTAGGGTAGAGAATGCCACGGGATTTACGTCCCTCAGTACTGCACTGGAGTGTCAGCCTGGATTTGGTGCTCAAGTCTATGGAGTGGGACTTGAACCCACAACCTTCTAACTCAGAGGTGCAAGTGCTACCACTGAGCCACGGCTGACATGTAGCTAGGCAACTAACTACTGAGTGACCGAGTTGGGGAGGGAGGGGGCTGAAGATGAATTTTGGGGCTGGAATGCCTCCTGTCGATAACTTCATTGAAAACTCAGATGGATACAGAGTCCCCGTTTGAAATCCATTCTGACTTTTATGGTTTCAGGACCTTTATTTGCACCCTTATCTGTAGAAGGATACCAAGGCCTTCATAAGGCTTGAGATGGATCCATCCAAAGCCGAGCATAATCACAGCATGCAAATCTCAAAGATATTTTTAAGCCACTTTCTAACTCGGTACCTTTTTCGACAGCTACATGCATGAGGTTTTAAAATTTAACGTGTTGGAAGACAGGGAGCCAATGTGAGTTAGTGAGGGTGAGGGTGATGGGCAAGCAGAACAGACTGAAGGATAGGATACGGACAACTGAGTTTCAAACAAATAGAAGCTTTTCGAGAGTGGGAGATAGGGGACCGGCAGGGAGGACACTGGAGAAATTGAGTTTAGAGGAGACAATACAACGGATATGGGTTTCAGCGGCAGGGGCTGAGGTAGGGCCGATTTTGCAGAGGTGGATGTAATTGGATTGGTGACGGATGGGATGTGGGGTTTACAGGTCAGCTCTAGGACAAACGGTGCGACAAGATCGCACACAGTCTGGTTCAGCTATAGCAGCGGGAATAGGGAATCTATGTTTTACATGGGTGGTTCATCTTGCATGGCGTTTCCGATCTCAGAGGAAACTTGTGAAATCTGTCCACGTATTTTAGAGGGTCAAACAGTGATTTTAGAGGATGTCAACCAATTTCAGGGGGTACCCCTGGCTTTGCAGAACTTCACAGACCCAGCTCAACCCATGCAGAATGTACAGCCCCACCGAGAAGCTACAGATACTCGGCTGTCATTTGCAAATAATCGTAATTTTCTTTTTTTTCTTTTAGGCCATAAGATTTTTGATTTCCAATGTTTTTTCAGCAGCCGCTTCCTGTGAGTTTCATCGAAAACTCTGCTGCCTGTATCCTAATTCACACCAAGTCCCGTTCACCCATCACCCCTGTGTTCGCTGACCTACATTGGCTCCCGGTCCAGCAACTCCTCGATTTTAAAATTCTCATCCTTGTTTTCAAATCCCTCCATGGCCACACCCTTCCCTATTTCTGTAACCGCCTCTAGCCCTACAAC
Source organism: Heptranchias perlo (assembly GCF_035084215.1). NCBI lineage: Eukaryota > Metazoa > Chordata > Chondrichthyes > Hexanchiformes > Hexanchidae > Heptranchias > Heptranchias perlo. The sequence continues at coordinate 147,504,733 of NC_090326.1, read as the reverse complement.
CCTCTGTAATCTCTGCATTCTTCCAATTCTTGCCTCTTGCGCAGCCCCAATTTTCATCGCTCCACCATTGGCGGCCATGCCTTCAGTTGCCTAGGCCCTAAGCTGTGGAATTCCCTTCCTAACCTCTCTCTTCTTTAAGACGCTCCTTAAAACCTATCTCTTTGACCATGCTTTTGGTCACCTGTCCTAATATCTCGTGTGGCTCAACGTCAAATTTTGTTTGCTAATGCTCCTCTGAAGTGCCTTGGGATGTTAAAGGCGCTATATAAATGCAAATTGTTGTTTCTGCAGCAACACTGTGCTCCATGAAACACACTACAGTCAGGCAACTTGTCCTACAGGAGAACCGTGTTCAATTCTGAGCACCACACTTTAGGAAGGATGTGAAGGCATTAGAGAGATGTGAAGGCAGAAAAGATTTACTAGAATGGTACCAGGGATGAGGGACTTCAGCTGGGGTTGTTCTTCTAAGAACAGAGAAGGTTAAGGGGAGATTTGATCGAGATGTTCAAAATCATGAAGGGTTTTGACAGAGTAAATAAGGAGAAACTGTTTCCAATTGCAGAAGGGTCGGTAACCAGAGGACACAGATTTAACGTGATTGGCAAAAGAGCCAGAGGCGACATGAGGAAATATTTTTTTACGCAGCGAGTTGCAATGATCTGGAATGCACTTCCTGAAAGGGTGGTGGAAGCAGATTCAATAGTAACTTTCAAAAGGGAATTAGATAAACACTTGAAGGGAAAAAATTTACAGGGCTATGAGGAAAGAGCAGGGGAATGGCACTAATTGATAGATCTTTCAAACAGCCGGCACAGGCATGATGGGCTGAACGGCCTCCTCCTGTGCTGTACCTCAGGCTAGAACTTTTAAAATCTCTTTTACTTCACAACCTAGCTTCAGAAGGCAGACCAGCAATGGCATCACAATTCTGGTTGCATTTACGATGTAACAAATATAGTTTTTTAGAAATCAGAAGTCACTTAGAGCACCTGAAACATTAACCTTTCTTTTCTCTTTATGGATTTTGAGAGATCCACTTTGTATTTCCATTATTTTTTTTTAGACGAACATTTGCAGTTTTTTTTAATTTTTATTCGCTCTGTTAGAACATTCCTTGTGGTAGCCTTTCCTTGATGTTGAAGATGTGGAGCAATTTTCTTCTCTATCCCACTCCTATGAGCTATTGTATTACTTTCACTATTAGCCTCGCACATGTCAGAAGGAAAAAGTCATTTGACTTCTTTTAAGTCACATTTTGGTTATTTTGAATCTTTGTCAAAAAGTAACATCTTTGTCCGTGGACCACTGTTGTTCACCATACACGGAAACGATTTGGCCTCAGAAATTGGGGGTATGGTGTGGAAATTTGCAAATGATACCAAATTGGGGGGTATAGCTAATAATATGGAGGACTGCACCAAAATACAGGAAGACATGAACAGGCTTGCAGAGTGGGTGGATCAATGGCAAATGAAATTCACTATAGTGAAGTGAAGTGATTCATTTTGGAGGAATAAGGAGGCCACTTATTCCTTGGAAGGTAAGAAACTAAAAGGGGTAGAGGAGCAAAGAGTGCAATACAGATACATAAATCACTAAAAAAACCACAAGTTGGTAAGACCATAAAGAGTTCAAAGTGCTGGGGTTCATTTTCAGAGGAATAGAATACAAAATCAGGGAGGTAATGTTAAATTCATACGGAACCATGGTAACACCAGACTTGGGAGTATTGTGTGCAGTTCTGGTCTCCATACTACAAAAAGCTATTGAAGCACTGGAGAACGTGAAGAATAAGCTTTACAAGGATGTTACCAGAATTGAGAGGTTGAAGCTTTCAGGAAAGATTGATTGAGTTGGCTGGGGCTCCTTTCTCTGGAAAAGAGCAGACTGAGACGAGAGCTGATAGAGGTCTTTACAATTATGAAGGGGTTCGATAGGATGGATGTGGACAAACTGTTTCCACTTGTGGGTGAGCCCAGAACAAGGGGTCATAAATGTTAAATAGCCACTATCAGATCAAATCAAGAATTTAGAAGGAATTTCTTTACAAAGAAAGTGGTGAAAATGTGGAACATAGAATGGTTGAAGCAGATTGCATTGATGCTTTTAAGGAGAGACTTGGGGGGGGGGGTGATTTTAAACCCCAAGAATGGGTAGATTGGGGGCGGGTGGGAGTTGAAAATAGTTGTTTTCTTGGGTCGCGACCGCAAAATTTTCAGACTTTGCATTCCCAGTGGGAAGCCTGTACTTTTACCCACCGACGTTAAACCTGGAAATAAAGCCGAGTTGCAGTCCCGACCCAAAAAAACAAGTATTTTCAACTCCCATCCGCCCCCAACCCACCCGTTCTTGGGGTTTAAAATCACCCCCTTAATGTATACATGAGGGAGCAAGGAATAGGAGGATACAGGGGGGGGGCAGGGTGGGAAGGGGTAATTAGTGTGGGAGGAGGCTCGGTGTGGAGTATAAACACCGGCACCAACCGTTTCTATGCTGTAGACTCTATGTATTTCTATGCAAATTATGAGGCATTTATTTTTTCAGCATGTTGCATATACAGCAGGTGATCACTAGAGGGCAATAAGAATCCACCAACATTTGATCACAAGGCAGCCCTGAGTTTCATAAAGCAGCAGATCGGATGGAATTCAAAGAAACATTTTAACTTTGAAGTCATGTTTTATCAGTCTAGCAAAGATACATTCAATGCGACTGAACCAGGAGAAATTCTTCAAAACCTGGCCCCTATTTCTGACACACTGCCAACAACAGATAACCAACACCGCCTGTTACTAACACTCACAATTCATTCGCATGATCTTAGCAAGCTTTGTTAAAGCTCACAGTTCATGTGGAAATTTGAATGTAACTGTCTAAATGTTTTCAGACTCTTAGGTGAATGGCGAGCATCGAGGAAACCTGCTCCAGCGGTAACACAGACGCAGGTGGTGGATGTCCTCGTGAGTTTTGAGATTTGCTGCCGGATTGGCCTTTAAAATGCATGGTTCAGGTTACTGCCATGCCATTACGACATCAAAAGTGCCATGAGATCAGCAGCATCGAGGCTGGCCACTGAAAATACGACAATAAAAAGGGTGAAATAGAATAAACATGGAAAAGTGGCACTGGGTGTGATAGAATAAACAGGGAAGAGTGGCATTGGGTGTGATAGAATGAACAGGGGAGAGTGGCATTGGGTGTGATAGAATAAACAGGGGAGAGTGGCACTGGGTGTGATAGAATAAACAGGGGAGAGTGGCACTGGGTGTGATAGAATAAACAGGGGAGAGTGGCACTGGGTGTGATATAATAAACAGGGGAGAGTGGCACTGGGTGTGATAGAATAAACAGGGGAGAGTGGCACTGGGTGTGATAGAATAAACAGGGGAGAGTGGCACTGGCTGTGATATAATAAACAGGGGAGAGTGGCACTGGAGGTGATATAATAAACAGGGGAGAGTGGCATTGGGTGTGATAGAATAAACAGGGGAGAGTGGCACTGGGTGTGATATAATAAACAGGGGAGAGTGGCACTGGGTGTGATATAATAAACAGGGTAGAGTGGCACTGGAGGTGATATAATAAACAGGGGAGAGTGGCATTGGGTGTGATAGAATAAACAGGGGAGAGTGGCACTGGGTGTGATATAATAAACAGGGGAGAGTGGCACTGGAGGTGATATAATAAACAGGGGAGAGTGGCACTGGAGGTGATATAATAAACAGGGGAGAGTGGCATTGGGTGTGATAGAATAAACAGGGGAGAGTGGCACTGGGTGTGATATAATAAACAGGGGAGAGTGGCACTGGAGGTGATATAATAAACAGGGGAGAGTGGCACTGGAGGTGATATAATAAACAGGGGAGAGTGGCATTGGGTGTGATAGAATAAACAGGGGAGAGTGGCACTGGGTGTGATATAATAAACAGGGGAGAGTGGCACTGGAGGTGATATAATAAACAGGGGAGAGTGGCACTGGAGGTGATATAATAAACAGGGGAGAGTGGCACTGGAGGTGATATAATAAACAGGGGAGAGTGGCATTGGGTGTGATAGAATAAACAGGGGAGAGTGGCACTGGGTGTGATATAATAAACAGGGGAGAGTGGCACTGGGTGTGATAGAATAAACAGGGGAGAGTGGCACTGGAGGTGATAGAATAAACAGGGGAGAGTGGCATTGGGTGTGATATAATAAACAGGGGAGAGTGGCATTGGGTGTGATAGAATAAACAGGGGAGAGTGGCACTGGAGGTGATAGAATAAACAGGGGAGAGTGGCATTGGGTGTGATAGAATAAACAGGGGAGAGTGGCACTGGAGGTGATAGAATAAACAGGGGAGAGTGGCACTGGGTGTGATAGAATAAACAGGGGAGAGTGGCATTGGGTGTGATAGAATAAACAGGGGAGAGTGGCACTGGAGGTGATAGAATAAACAGGGGAGAGTGGCACAGGGTGTGATAGAATAAACAGGGGAGAGTGGCACTGGGTGTGATAGAACAAACAGGGGAGAGTGGCACTGGAGGTGATAGAATAAACAGGGGAGAGTGGCACTGGAGGTGATAGAATAAACAGGGGAGAGTGGCACTGGGTGTGATAGAATAAACAGGGGAGAGTGGCACTGGAGGTGATAGAATAAACAGGGGAGAGTGGCACTGGGTGTGATAGAATAAACAGGGGAGAGTGGCACTGGAGGTGATAGAATAAACAGGGGAGAGTGGCACTGGGTGTGATAGAATAAACAGGGGAGAGTGGCACTGGAGGTGATAGAATAAACAGGGGAGAGTGGCACTGGAGGTGATAGAATAAACAGGGGAGAGTGGCACTGGAGGTGATAGAATAAACAGGGGAGAGTGGCACTGGAGGTGATAGAATAAACAGGGAAGAGTGGCACTGGAGGTGATAGAATAAACAGGGGAGAGTGGCACTGGAGGTGATAGAATAAACAGGGGAGAGTGGCACTGGAGGTGATAGAATAAACAGGGGAGAGTGGCATTGGGTGTGATAGAATAAACAGGGGAGAGTGGCACTGGGTGTGATATAATAAACAGGGGAGAGTGGCACTGGGTGTGATATAATAAACAGGGGAGAGTGGCACTGGAGGTGATAGAATAAACAGGGGAGAGTGGCATTGGGTGTGATATAATAAACAGGGGAGAGTGGCACTGGGTGTGATATAATAAACAGGGGAGAGTGGCACTGGAGGTGATAGAATAAACAGGGGAGAGTGGCACTGGGTGTGATATAATAAACAGGGGAGAGTGGCACTGGGTGTGATAGAATAAACAGGGGAGAGTGGCACTGGAGGTGACAGAATAAACAGGGGAGAGTGGCACTGGAGGTGATAGAATAAACAGGGGAGAGTGGCACTGGAGGTGATAGAATAAACAGGGGAGAGTGGCACTGGAGGTGATAGAATAAACAGGGGAGAGTGGCACTGGAGGTGATAGAATAAACAGGGGAGAGTGGCATTGGGTGTGATATAATAAACAGGGGAGAGTGGCACTGGGTGTGATATAAAAAACAGGGGAGAGTGGCACTGGGTGTGATAGAATAAACAGGGGAGAGTGGCACTGGAGGTGATAGAATAAACAGGGGAGAGTGGCACTGGGTGTGATAGAATAAACAGGGAAGAGTGGCACTGGAGGTGATAGAATAAACAGGGGAGAGTGGCACTGGAGGTGATAGAATAAACAGGGGAGAGTGGCACTGGAGGTGATATAATAAACAGGGGAGAGTGGCACTGGAGGTGATATAATAAACAGGGGAGAGTGGCACTGGGTGTGATAGAATAAACAGGGGAGAGTGGCACTGGAGGTGATAGAATAAACAGGGGAGAGTGGCACTGGAGGTGATAGAATAAACAGGGGAGAGTGGCACTGGAGGTGATATAATAAACAGGGGAGAGTGGCACTGGAGGTGATAGAATAAACAGGGGAGAGTGGCACTGGAGGTGATAGAATAAACAGGTGAGAGTGGCACTGGAGGTGATAGAATAAACAGGGGAGAGTGGCATTGGGTGTGATAGAATAAACAGGGGAGAGTGGCATTGGGTGTGATATAATAAACAGGGGAGAGTGGCATTGGGTGTGATAGAATAAACAGGGGAGAGTGGCACTGGGTGTGATATAAAAAACAGGGGAGAGTGGCACTGGGTGTGATAGAATAAACAGGGGAGAGTGGCACTGGAGGTGATAGAATAAACAGGGGAGAGTGGCACTGGGTGTGATAGAATAAACAGGGGAGAGTGGCACTGGAGGTGATATAATAAACAGGGGAGAGTGGCACTGGAGGTGATATAATAAACAGGGGAGAGTGGCACTGGAGGTGATATAATAAACAGGGGAGAGTGGCACTGGAGGTGATAGAATAAACAGGGGAGAGTGGCACTGGAGGTGATAGAATAAACAGGGGAGAGTGGCACTGGAGGTGATAGAATAAACAGGGGAGAGTGGCACTGGAGGTGATAGAATAAACAGGGGAGAGTGGCACTGGAGGTGATAGAATAAACAGGGGAGAGTGGCACTGGAGGTGATAGAATAAACAGGGGAGAGTGGCATTGGGTGTGATATAATAAACAGGGGAGAGTGGCATTGGGTGTGATAGAATAAACAGGGGAGAGTGGCATTGGGTGTTATAAAAAAACAGGGGAGAGTGGCACTGGGTGTGATAGAATAAACAGGGGAGAGTGGCATTGGGTGTGATAGAATAAACAGGGGAGAGTGGCACTGGGTGTGATAGAATAAACAGGGGAGAGTGGCATTGGGTGTGATAGAATAAACAGGGGAGAGTGGCATTGGGTGTGATAGAATAAACAGGGGAGAGTGGCACTGGGTGTGATAGAATAAACAGGGGAGAGTGGCACTGGGTGTGATAGAATAAACAGGGGAGAGTGGCACTGGGTGTTATAAAAAAACAGGGGAGAGTGGCACTGGGTGTGATAGAATAAACAGGAGAGAGTGGCATTGGGTGTGATAGAATAAACAGGGGAGAGTGGCACTGGGTGTGATAGAATAAACAGGGGAGAGTGGCATTGGGTGTGATAGAATAAACAGGGGAGAGTGGCATTGGGTGTGATAGAATGAACAGGGGAGAGTGGCATTGGAGGTGATAGAATAAACAGGGGAGAGTGGCACTGGAGGTGATAGAATAAACAGGGGAGAGTGGCACTGGAGGTGATAGAATAAACAGGGGAGAGTGGCATTGGGTGTGATAGAATAAACAGGGGAGAGTGGCATTGGGTGTGATATAATAAACAGGGGAGAGTGGCATTGGGTGTGATAGAATAAACAGGGGAGAGTGGCACTGGGTGTGATAGAATTAACAGGGGAGAGTGGCATTGGGTGTGATAGAATAAACAGGGGAGAGTGGCACTGGAGGTGATATAATAAACAGGGGAGAGTGGCACTGGAGGTGATATAATAAACAGGGGAGAGTGGCACTGGAGGTGATAGAATAAACAGGGAAGAGTGGCACTGGAGGTGATAGAATAAACAGGGGAGAGTGGCATTGGGTGTGATAGAATAAACAGGGGAGAGTGGCATTGGGTGTGATATAATAAACAGGGGAGAGTGGCACTGGGTGTTATAAAAAAACAGGGGAGAGTGGCACTGGGTGTGATAGAATAAACAGGGGAGAGTGGCATTGGGTGTGATAGAATAAACAGGGGAGAGTGGCACTGGGTGTGATAGAATAAACAGGGGAGAGTGGCATTGGGTGTGATAGAATAAACAGGGGAGAGTGGCATTGGGTGTGATATAATAAACAGGGGAGAGTGGCACTGGAGGTGATAGAATAAACAGGGGAGAGTGGCATTGGGTGTGATATAATAAACAGGGGAGAGTGGCATTGGGTGTGATATAATAAACAGGGAAGAGTGGCACTGGAGGTGATAGAATAAACAGGGGAGAGTGGCATTGGGTGTGATATAATAAACAGGGGAGAGTGGCATTGGGTGTGATAGAATAAACAGGGGAGAGTGGCACTGGAGGTGATAGAATAAACAGGGGAGAGTGGCATTGGGTGTGATATAATAAACAGGGGAGAGTGGCATTGGGTGTGATAGAATAAACAGGGGAGAGTGGCATTGGGTGTGATATAATAAACAGGGGAGAGTGGCACTGGAGGTGATAGAATAAACAGGGGAGAGTGGCATTGGGTGTGATATAATAAACAGGGGAGAGTGGCATTGGGTGTGATAGAATAAACAGGGGAGAGTGGCATTGGGTGTGATATAATAAACAGGGGAGAGTGGCACTGGGTGTGATAGAATAAACAGGGAAGAGCGGCACTGGGTGTGATAGAATAAACAGGGGAGAGTGGCACTGGAGGTGATAGAATAAACAGGGGAGAGTGGCACTGGAGGTGATAGAATAAACAGGGGAGAGTGGTATTGGGTGTGATAGAATAAACAGGGGAGAGTGGCATTGGGTGTGATAGAATAAACAGGGAAGAGTGGCACTGGGTGTGATAGAATAAAAAGGGGAGAGTGGCACTGGAGGTGATAGAATAAACAGGGGAGAGTGGCACTGGAGGTGATAGAATAAACAGGGGAGAGTGGCATTGGGTGTGATAGAATAAACAGGGGAGAGTGGCATTGGGTGTGATAGAATGAACAGGGGAGAGTGGCACTGGGTGTGATAGAATAAACAGGGGAGAGTGGCACTGGAGGTGATAGAATAAACAGGGGAGAGTGGCACTGGAGGTGATAGAATAAACAGGGGAGAGTGGCACTGGAGGTGATAGAATAAACAGGGGAAAGTGGCACTGGAGGTGATAGAATAAACAGGGGAGAGTGGCACTGGAGGTGATATAATAAACAGGGGAGAGTGGCACTGGGTGTGATAGAATAAACAGGGGAGAGTGGCACTGGAGGTGATGGAATAAACAGGGGAGAGTGGCACTGGAGGTGATAGAATAAACAGGGGAGAGTGGCATTGGGTGTGATAGAATAAACAGGGGAGAGTGGCATTGGGTGTGATATAATAAACAGGGGAGAGTGGCACTGGGTGTGATATAAAAAACAGGGGAGAGTGGCACTGGGTGTGATAGAATAAACAGGGGAGAGTGGCATTGGGTGTGATAGAATAAACAGGGGAGAGTGGCACTGGGTGTGATAGAATAAACAGGGGAGAGTGGCATTGGGTGTGATAGAATAAACAGGGGAGAGTGGCATTGGGTGTGATATAATAAACAGGGGAGAGTGGCACTGGGTGTGATATAAAAAACAGGGGAGAGTGGCACTGGGTGTGATAGAATAAACAGGGGAGAGTGGCACTGGAGGTGATAGAATAAACAGGGGAGAGTGGCATTGGGTGTGATATAATAAACAGGGGAGAGTGGCATTGGGTGTGATAGAATAAACAGGGGAGAGTGGCATTGGGTGTGATATAATAAACAGGGGAGAGTGGCACTGGAGGTGATAGAATAAACAGGGGAGAGTGGCACTGGAGGTGATAGAATAAACAGGGGAGAGTGGCACTGGAGGTGATAGAATAAACAGGGGAGAGTGGCACTGGAGGTGATAGAATAAACAGGGGAGAGTGGCACTGGGTGTGATAGAATAAACAGGGGAGAGTGGCATTGGGTGTGATATAATAAACAGGGGAGAGTGGCATTGGATGTGATAGAATAAACGGGGAAGAGTGGCACTGGAGGTGATAGAATAAACAGGGGAGAGTGGCACTGGAGGTGATCGAATAAACAGGGGAGAGTGGCACTGGAGGTGATAGAATAAACAGGGGAGAGTGGCACTGGGTGTGATAGAATAAACAGGGGAGAGTGGCATTGGGTGTGATAGAATAAACAGGGGAGAGTGGCACTGGAGGTGATAGAATAAACAGGGGAGAGTGGCACTGGGTGTGATAGAATAAACAGGGGAGAGTGGCACTGGGTGTGATATAATAAACAGGGGAGAGTGGCACTGGGTGTGATATAATAAACAGGGGAGAGTGGCACTGGGTGTGATATAATAAACAGGGGAGAGTGGCACTGGGTGTGATAGAATAAACAGGGGAGAGTGGCACTGGGTGTGATATAATAAACAGGGGAGAGTGGCATTGGGTGTGATATAATAAACAGGGGAGAGTGGCACTGGGTGTGATAGAATAAACAGGGGAGAGTGGCACTGGAGGTGATAGAATAAACAGGGGAGAGTGACACTGGGTGTGATATAATAAACAGGGGAGAGTGGCACTGGGTGTGATATAATAAACAGGGGAGAGTGGCACTGGGTGTGATATAATAAACAGGGGAGAGTGGCACTGGGTGTGATATAATAAACAGGGGAGAGTGGCACTGGGTGTGATATAATAAACAGGGGAGAGTGGCACTGGGTGTGATAGAATAAACAGGGGAGAGTGGCACTGGAGGTGATAGAATAAACAGGGGAGAGTGGCATTGGGTGTGATATAATAAACAGGGGAGAGTGGCATTGGGTGTGATAGAATAAACAGGGGAGAGTGGCACTGGAGGTGATAGAATAAAGAGGGGAGAGTGGCACTGGAGGTGATAGAATAAACAGGGGAGAGTGGCACTGGAGGTGATAGAATAAACAGGGGAGAGTGGCACTGGAGGTGATAGAATAAACAGGGGAGAGTGGCACTGGAGGAGATAGAATAAACAGGGGAGAGTGGCATTGGGTGTGATAGAATAAACAGGGGAAAGTGGCACTGGGTGTGATAGAATAAACAGGGGAGAGTGGCACTGGAGGTGATAGAATAAACAGGGGAGAGTGGCATTGGGTGTGATAGAATAAACAGGGGAGAGTGGCATTGGGTGTGATATAATAAACAGGGGAGAGTGGCACTGGGTGTGATATAAAAAACAGGGGAGAGTGGCACTGGGTGTGATAGAATAAACAGGGGAGAGTGGCATTGGGTGTGATAGAATAAACAGGGGAGAGTGGCACTGGGTGTGATAGAATAAACAGGGGAGAGTGGCATTGGGTGTGATAGAATAAACAGGGGAGAGTGGCACTGGAGGTGATATAATAAACAGGCGAGAGTGGCACTGGAGGTGATAGAATAAACAGGGGAGAGTGGCACCGGAGGTGATAGAATAAACAGGGGAGAGTGGCACTGGAGGTGATAGAATAAACAGGGGAGAGTGGCATTGGGTGTGATAGAATAAACAGGGGAGAGAGGCATTGGGTGTGATAGAATAAACAGGGGAGAGTGGCACCGGAGGTGATAGAATAAACAGGGGAGAGTGGCACTGGAGGTGATATAATAAACAGGCGAGAGTGGCACTGGAGGTGATAGAATAAACAGGCAAGGGTGGCACTGGAGGTGATAGAATAAACAGGGGAGAGTGGCACCGGAGGTGATAGAATAAACAGGGGAGAGTGGCACTGGAGGTGATAGAATAAACAGGGGAGAGTGGCATTGGGTGTGATAGAATAAACAGGGGAGAGTGGCACTGGGTGTTATAAAAAAACAGGGGAGAGTGGCACTGGGTGTGATAGAATAAACAGGGGAGAGTGGCATTGGGTGTGATAGAATAAACAGGGGAGAGTGGCACTGGGTGTGATAGAATAAACAGGGGAGAGTGGCATTGGGTGTGATAGAATAAACAGGGGAGAGTGGCATTGGGTGTGATATAATAAACAGGGGAGAGTGGCACTGGGTGTGATAGAATAAACAGGGAAGAGTGGCACTGGAGGTGATAGAATAAACAGGGGAGAGTGGCATTGGGTGTGATATAATAAACAGGGGAGAGTGGCATTGGGTGTGATAGAATAAACAGGGGAGAGTGGCACTGGAGGTGATAGAATAAACAGGGGAGAGTGGCATTGGGTGTGATAGAATAAACAGGGGAGAGTGGCATTGGGTGTGATATAATAAACAGGGGAGAGTGGCACTGGAGGTGATAGAATAAACAGGGGAGAGTGGCATTGGGTGTGATATAATAAACAGGGGAGAGTGGCATTGGGTGTGATAGAATAAACAGGGGAGAGTGGCATTGGGTGATATAATAAACAGGGGAGAGTGGCACTGGGTGTGATAGAATAAACAGGAAAGAGCGGCACTGGGTGTGATAGAATAAACAGGGGAGAGTGGCACTGGAGGTGATAGAATAAACAGGGGAGAGTGGCACTGGAGGTGATAGAATAAACAGGGGAGAGTGGCATTGGGTGTGATAGAATAAACAGGGGAGAGTGGCATTGGGTGTGATAGAATAAACAGGGAAGAGTGGCACTGGGTGTGATAGATTAAACAGGGGAGAGTGGCACTGGAGGTGATAGAATAAACAGGGGAGAGTGGCACTGGAGGTGATAGAATAAACAGGGGAGAGTGGCACTGGAGGTGATAGAATAAACAGGGGAGAGTGGCACTGGAGGTGATAGAATAAACAGGGGAGAGTGGCACTGGAGGTGATAGAATAAACAGGGGAAAGTGGCACTGGAGGTGATAGAATAAACAGGGGAGAGTGGCACTGGAGGTGATATAATAAACAGGGGAGAGTGGCACTGGGTGTGATAGAATAAACAGGGGAGAGTGGCACTGGAGGTGATAGAATAAACAGGGGAGAGTGGCACTGGAGGTGATAGAATAAACAGGGGAGAGTGGCATTGGGTGTGATAGAATAAACAGGGGAGAGTGGCATTGGGTGTGATATAATAAACAGGGGAGAGTGGCACTGGGTGTGATATAAAAAACAGGGGAGAGTGGCACTGGGTGTGATAGAATAAACAGGGGAGAGTGGCATTGGGTGTGATAGAATAAACAGGGGAGAGTGGCACTGGGTGTGATAGAATAAACAGGGGAGAGTGGCATTGGGTGTGGTAGAATAAACAGGGGAGAGTGGCATTGGGTGTGATATAATAAACAGGGGAGAGTGGCACTGGGTGTGATATAAAAAACAGGGGAGAGTGGCACTGGGTCTGATAGAATAAACAGGGGAGAGTGGCACTGGAGGTGATAGAATAAACAGGGGAGAGTGGCATTGGGTGTGATATAATAAACAGGGGAGAGTGGCATTGGGTGTGATAGAATAAACAGGGGAGAGTGGCATTGGGTGTGATATAATAAACAGGGGAGAGTGGCACTGGAGGTGATAGAATAAACAGGGGAGAGTGGCATTGGGTGTGATATAATAAACAGGGGAGAGTGGCATTGGATGTGATAGAATAAACAGGGGAGAGTGGCATTGGGTGTGATATAATAAACAGGGGAGAGTGGCACTGGGTGTGATAGAATAAACAGGGAAGAGTGGCACTGGGTGTGATAGAATAAACAGGGGAGAGTGGCACTGGAGGTGATAGAATAAACAGGGGAGAGTGGCACTGGAGGTGATAGAATAAACAGGGGAGAGTGGCATTGGGTGTGATAGAATAAACAGGGGAGAGTGGCATTGGGTGTGATAGAATAAACAGGGAAGAGTGGCACTGGAGGTGATAGAATAAACAGGGGAGAGTGGCATTGGGTGTGATATAATAAACAGGGGAGAGTGGCATTGGGTGTGATAGAATAAACAGGGGAGAGTGGCATTGGGTGTGATATAATAAACAGGGGAGAGTGGCATTGGGTGTGATAGAATAAACAGGGAAGAGTGGCATTGGGTGTGATATAATAAACAGGGGAGAGTGGCATTGGGTGTGATAGAATAAACAGGGGAGAGTGGCATTGGGTGTGATAGAATAAACAGGGAAGAGTGGCACTGGAGGTGATAGAATAAACAGGGGAGAGTGGCATTGGGTGTGATATAATAAACAGGGGAGAGTGGCATTGGGTGTGATAGAATAAACAGGGGAGAGTGGCATTGGGTGTGATATAATAAACAGGGGAGAGTGGCACTGGAGGTGATAGAATAAACAGGGGAGAGTGGCATTGGGTGTGATATAATAAACAGGGGAGAGTGGCATTGGGTGTGATAGAATAAACAGGGGAGAGTGGCATTGGGTGTGATATAATAAACAGGGGAGAGTGGCACTGGGTGTGATAGAATAAACAGGGAAGAGTGGCACTGGGTGTGATAGAATAAACAGGGGAGAGTGGCACTGGAGGTGATAGAATAAACAGGGGAGAGTGGCACTGGAGGTGATAGAATAGACAGGGGAGAGTGACATTGGGTGTGATAGAATAAACAGGGGAGAGTGGCATTGGGTGTGATAGAATAAACAGGGGAGAGTGGCACTGGAGGTGATAGAATAAACAGGGGAGAGTGGCACTGGAGGTGATAGAATAAACAGGGGAGAGTGGCACTGGAGGTGATAGAATAAACAGGGGAGAGTGGCACTGGAGGTGATAGAATAAACAGGGGAGAGTGGCACTGGAGGTGATAGAATAAACAGGGGAAAGTGGCACTGGAGGTGATAGAATAAACAGGGGAGAGTGGCACTGGAGGTGATATAATAAACAGGGGAGAGTGGCACTGGGTGTGATAGAATAAACAGGGGAGAGTGGCACTGGAAGTGATAGAATAAACAGGGGAGAGTGGCACTGGAGGTGATATAAAAAACAGGGGAGAGTGGCACTTGGTGTGATAGAATAAACAGGGGAGAGTGGCACTGGAGGTGATAGAATAAACAGGGGAGAGTGGCACTGGAGGTGATAGAATAAACAGGGGAGAGTGGCACTGGAGGTGATAGAATAAACAGGGGAGAGTGGCACTGGAGGTGATATAAAAAACAGGGGAGAGTGGCACTTGGTGTGATAGAATAAACAGGGGAGAGTGGCACTGGAGGTGATAGAATAAACAGGGGAGAGTGGCACTTGGTGTGATAGAATAAACAGGGGAGAGTGGCACTGGAGGTGATAGAATAAACAGGGGAGAGTGGCATTGGGTGTGATAGAATAAACAGGGGAGAGTGGCACTGGGTGTGATATAAAAAACAGGGGAGAGTGGCACTTGGTGTGATATAATAAACAGGGGAGAGTGGCACTGGAGGTGATAGAATAAACAGGGGAGAGTGGCACTGGAGGTGATAGAATAAACAGGGGAGAGTGGCATTGGGTGTGATATAATAAACAGGGGAGAGTGGCATTGGGTGTGATAGAATAAACAGGGGAGAGTGGCATTGGGTGTGATATAATAAACAGGGGAGAGTGGCACTGGAGGTGATAGAATAAACAGGGGAGAGTGGCATTGGGTGTGATATAATAAACAGGGGAGAGTGGCACTGGAGGTGATAGAATAAACAGGGGAGAGTGGCATTGGAGGTGATAGAATAAACAGGGGAGAGTGGCATTGGGTGTGATATAATAAACAGGGGAGAGTGGCATTGGGTGTGATAGAATAAACAGGGGAGAGTGGCATTGGGTGTGATATAATAAACAGGGGAGAGTGGCATTGGGTGTGATATAATAAACAGTGGAGAGTGGCACAGGAGGTGATAGAATAAACAGGGGAGAGTGGCACTGGAGGTGATAGAATAAACAGGGGAGAGTGGCATTGGGTGTGATAGAATAAACAGGGGAGAGTGGCACTGGAGGTGATAGAATAAACAGGGGAGAGTGGCATTGGAGGTGATAGAATAAACAGGGGAGAGTGGCATTGGAGGTGATAGAATAAACAGGGGAGAGTGGCATTGGAGGTGATAGAATAAACAGGGGAGAGTGGCATTGGGTGTGATATAATAAACAGGGGAGAGTGGCATTGGGTGTGATAGAATAAACAGGGGAGAGTGGCATTGGGTGTGATATAATAAACAGTGGAGAGTGGCACTGGAGGTGATAGAATAAACAGGGGAGAGTGGCACTGGAGGTGATAGAATAAACAGGGGAGAGTGGCATTGGGTGTGATAGAATAAACAGGGGAGAGTGGCACTGGAGGTGATAGAATAAACAGGGGAGAGTGGCACTGGGTGTGATATAAAAAACAGGGGAGAGTGGCACTTGGTGTGATAGAATAAACAGGGGAGAGTGGCACTGGAGGTGATAGAATAAACAGGGGAGAGTGGCATTGGGTGTGATATAATAAACAGGGGAGAGTGGCATTGGGTGTGATAGAATAAACAGGGGAGAGTGGCATTGGGTGTGATATAATAAACAGGGGAGAGTGGCACTGGAGGTGATAGAATAAACAGGGGAGAGTGGCATTGGGTGTGATAGAATAAACAGGGAAGAGTGGCACTGGAGGTGATAGAATAAACAGGGGAGAGTGGCACTGGAGGTGATAGAATAAACAGGGGAGAGTGGCATTGGGTGTGATAGAATAAACAGGGGAGAGTGGCATTGGGTGTGATAGAATAAACAGGGAAGAGTGGCACTGGGTGTGATAGAATAAACAGGGGAGAGTGGCACTGGGTGTGATAGAATAAACAGGGGAGAGTGGCACTGGAGGTGATAGAATAAACAGGGGAGAGTGGCATTGGGTGTGATAGAATAAACAGGGGAGAGTGGCATTGGGTGTGATAGAATAAACATTGAAGAGTGGCACTGGGTGTGATCGAATAAACAGGGGAGAGTGGCACTGGAGGTGATAGAATAAACAGGGGAGAGTGGCACTGGAGGTGATAGAATAAACAGGGGAGAGTGGCATTGGGTGTGATAGAATAAACAGGGGAGAGTGGCATTGGGTGTGATATAATAAACAGGGGAGAGTGGCACTGGGTGTGATAGAATAAACAGGGGAGAGTGGCACTGGGTGTGATATAATAAACAGGGGAGAGTGGCACTGGAGGTGATAGAATGAACAGGGGAGAGTGACATTGGGTGTGATATAATAAACAGGGGAGAGTGGCATTGGGTGTGATAGAATGAACAGGGGAGAGTGGCATTGGGTGTGATAGAATAAACAGGGGAGAGTGGCACTGGAGGTGATAGAATAAACAGAGGGAGAGTGGCACTGGGTGTGATAGAATAAACAGGGGAGAGTGGCACTGGGTGTGATAGAATAAACAGGGGAGAGTGGCACTGGAGGTGATAGAATAAACAGGGGAGAGTGGCACTGGAGGTGATAGAATAAACAGGGGAGAGTGGCACTGGAGGTGATAGAATAAACAGGGGAGAGTGGCACTGGAGGTGATAGAATGAACAGGGGAGAGTGACATTGGGTGTGATATAATAAACAGGGGAGAGTGGCACTGGAGGTGATAGAATAAACAGGGGAGAGTGGCACTGGGTGTGATAGAATAAACAGGGGAGAGTGGCACTGGAGGTGATAGAATGAACAGGGGAGAGTGGCACTGGCTGTGATATAATAAACAGGGGAGAGTGGCACTGGGTGTGATAGAATAAACAGGGAAGAGTGGCACTGGAGGTGATAGAATAAACAGGGGAGAGTGGCACTGGAGGTGATAGAATAAACAGGGGAGAGTGGCACTGGAGGTGATAGAATAAACAGGGGAGAGTGGCACTGGAGGTGATAGAATAAACAGGGGAGAGTGGCACTGGAGGTGATAGAATAAACAGGGGAGAGTGGCACTGGAGGTGATAGAATAAACAGGGGAAAGTGGCACTGGAGGTGATAGAATAAACAGGGGAGAGTGGCACTGGAGGTGATATAATAAACAGGGGAGAGTGGCACTGGGTGTGATAGAATAAACAGGGGAGAGTGGCACTGGAAGTGATAGAATAAACAGGGGAGAGTGGCACTGGAGGTGATATAAAAAACAGGGGAGAGTGGCACTTGGTGTGATAGAATAAACAGGGGAGAGTGGCACTGGAGGTGATAGAATAAACAGGGGAGAGTGGCACTGGAGGTGATAGAATAAACAGGGGAGAGTGGCACTGGAGGTGATAGAATAAACAGGGGAGAGTGGCACTGGAGGTGATATAAAAAACAGGGGAGAGTGGCACTTGGTGTGATAGAATAAACAGGGGAGAGTGGCACTGGAGGTGATAGAATAAACAGGGGAGAGTGGCACTTGGTGTGATAGAATAAACAGGGGAGAGTGGCACTGGAGGTGATAGAATAAACAGGGGAGAGTGGCATTGGGTGTGATAGAATAAACAGGGGAGAGTGGCACTGGGTGTGATATAAAAAACAGGGGAGAGTGGCACTTGGTGTGATATAATAAACAGGGGAGAGTGGCACTGGAGGTGATAGAATAAACAGGGGAGAGTGGCACTGGAGGTGATAGAATAAACAGGGGAGAGTGGCATTGGGTGTGATATAATAAACAGGGGAGAGTGGCATTGGGTGTGATAGAATAAACAGGGGAGAGTGGCATTGGGTGTGATATAATAAACAGGGGAGAGTGGCACTGGAGGTGATAGAATAAACAGGGGAGAGTGGCATTGGGTGTGATATAATAAACAGGGGAGAGTGGCACTGGAGGTGATAGAATAAACAGGGGAGAGTGGCATTGGAGGTGATAGAATAAACAGGGGAGAGTGGCATTGGGTGTGATATAATAAACAGGGGAGAGTGGCATTGGGTGTGATAGAATAAACAGGGGAGAGTGGCATTGGGTGTGATATAATAAACAGGGGAGAGTGGCATTGGGTGTGATATAATAAACAGTGGAGAGTGGCACTGGAGGTGATAGAATAAACAGGGGAGAGTGGCACTGGAGGTGATAGAATAAACAGGGGAGAGTGGCATTGGGTGTGATAGAATAAACAGGGGAGAGTGGCACTGGAGGTGATAGAATAAACAGGGGAGAGTGGCATTGGAGGTGATAGAATAAACAGGGGAGAGTGGCATTGGAGGTGATAGAATAAACAGGGGAGAGTGGCATTGGAGGTGATAGAATAAACAGGGGAGAGTGGCATTGGGTGTGATATAATAAACAGGGGAGAGTGGCATTGGGTGTGATAGAATAAACAGGGGAGAGTGGCATTGGGTGTGATATAATAAACAGTGGAGAGTGGCACTGGAGGTGATAGAATAAACAGGGGAGAGTGGCACTGGAGGTGATAGAATAAACAGGGGAGAGTGGCATTGGGTGTGATAGAATAAACAGGGGAGAGTGGCACTGGAGGTGATAGAATAAACAGGGGAGAGTGGCACTGGGTGTGATATAAAAAACAGGGGAGAGTGGCACTTGGTGTGATAGAATAAACAGGGGAGAGTGGCACTGGAGGTGATAGAATAAACAGGGGAGAGTGGCATTGGGTGTGATATAATAAACAGGGGAGAGTGGCATTGGGTGTGATAGAATAAACAGGGGAGAGTGGCATTGGGTGTGATATAATAAACAGGGGAGAGTGGCACTGGAGGTGATAGAATAAACAGGGGAGAGTGGCATTGGGTGTGATAGAATAAACAGGGGAGAGTGGCATTGGGTGTGATAGAATAAACAGGGAAGAGTGGCACTGGGTGTGATAGAATAAACAGGGGAGAGTGGCACTGGGTGTGATAGAATAAACAGGGGAGAGTGGCACTGGAGGTGATAGAATAAACAGGGGAGAGTGGCATTGGGTGTGATAGAATAAACAGGGGAGAGTGGCATTGGGTGTGATAGAATAAACATTGAAGAGTGGCACTGGGTGTGATCGAATAAACAGGGGAGAGTGGCACTGGAGGTGATAGAATAAACAGGGGAGAGTGGCACTGGAGGTGATAGAATAAACAGGGGAGAGTGGCATTGGGTGTGATAGAATAAACAGGGGAGAGTGGCATTGGGTGTGATATAATAAACAGGGGAGAGTGGCACTGGGTGTGATAGAATAAACAGGGGAGAGTGGCACTGGGTGTGATATAATAAACAGGGGAGAGTGGCACTGGAGGTGATAGAATGAACAGGGGAGAGTGACATTGGGTGTGATATAATAAACAGGGGAGAGTGGCATTGGGTGTGATAGAATGAACAGGGGAGAGTGGCATTGGGTGTGATAGAATAAACAGGGGAGAGTGGCACTGGAGGTGATAGAATAAACAGAGGGAGAGTGGCACTGGGTGTGATAGAATAAACAGGGGAGAGTGGCACTGGGTGTGATAGAATAAACAGGGGAGAGTGGCACTGGAGGTGATAGAATAAACAGGGGAGAGTGGCACTGGAGGTGATAGAATAAACAGGGGAGAGTGGCACTGGAGGTGATAGAATAAACAGGGGAGAGTGGCACTGGAGGTGATAGAATGAACAGGGGAGAGTGACATTGGGTGTGATATAATAAACAGGGGAGAGTGGCACTGGAGGTGATAGAATAAACAGGGGAGAGTGGCACTGGGTGTGATAGAATAAACAGGGGAGAGTGGCACTGGAGGTGATAGAATGAACAGGGGAGAGTGGCACTGGCTGTGATATAATAAACAGGGGAGAGTGGCACTGGGTGTGATAGAATAAACAGGGAAGAGTGGCACTGGAGGTGATAGAATAAACAGGGGAGAGTGGCACTGGAGGTGATAGAATGAACAGGGGAGAGTGGCACATGGTGTGATAGAATGAACAGGGGAGAGTGGCACTGGCTGTGATAGAATAAACAGGGGAGAGTGGCACAGGGTGTGATAGAATGAACAGGGGAGAGTGGCACTGGCTGTGATAGAATAAACAGGGGAGAGTGGCACTGGCTGTGATATAATAAACAGGGGAGAGTGGTGTCACAGGAGTCTCGTAGAGCAGTGCTCTCCCCTATGCCAGCAAGAGAACCCCTTATAAGGACAGCAGTTTATATAGCAATGGAACTGAGAGCCAGTGTTGAATAAACTCTCCAGGATGTGGTTCTACATTTTGATTGCTATGATTAGTCAACAACTCCATTAACGTTGTATCATTCGACTACCAGGATTTGTAGAAATTGAACTAGATGGATCTTGGTCTTTTATTGTTGAGCAATTCCTAAGTTGCTACAATTTAAATGCAGCCTTTAAATGTTTAATTACATTGCATTGTTATATGACTACAATAACACAGGTGCAATATGCTTTGCTCCGATGCTCGGAAACAAGCTACCGCGTACCAAGAATGCGGAGCATGGCTTTTATTACCGTTTAATTCCAACCACTATCAAATGCTCATTTTATGACTGCAGGCACTAAGATAAAGCAAGAGGCAGCAGTAAAGTAAGAACAATGGAAGGGGGTTGTAATACACTTGTTATTGCACAATACAACAGAGATTATAAGCTAAAATTGACAGTTTGGCCCACAACTCCTGAATTAAGTCATTATGAAATCTCCAATGGTTAATGGGTGCTTGTAGGACGGATTTTTAACAACATGCAGATCCCTATAGAACAATAAAATCGTCAGATTACAATATTGGATGTGATTGCACTATCATTTAGCCACAGAGACAATAGGAAATCGTAATAGAAGTACTAACTTTGCTTTTGCAGTGAAGGCAGTGACATTGTTAAAATTATTAAAAAGGTCCTGGATCATCAGCTTGCACAGTTATTACTTCCCATGTTTTGAAACCAGGAGACATCTGGCTTAACTACCACTCCAGAGACTAGAGCACAAAATCTAGGCTGACATTCCCAGTGCAGTACTGAGGGAGTGCTGCATTGTCGGAGGTGCCGTCTTTCGGATGTGGCATTAAACTGAGGCCCCGTCTGCCCTCTTAGGTGGGCGTAAAAGATCCCATGGTACGATTTCGAAGAAGAGCTGGGGAGTTCTCCATGGTGTCCTGGCCAATATTTATCCCTCAACTAACATCATTAAAACAGATTACCTAGTTAATATCAATTTACTGTTTGTGGGACCTTGCTGTGTGCAAATTGGCTGCCACGTTTCCCACGTTATAACAGCCACTACACTTCAAAAGCACATTATTGGCTGTAAAGTGCTTTGTGATATCCTGAGGTCGTGAAAGGCGCCATACAACTGCAAATCTTTCTTTCTTTACTCCTGCTCCTTATCTGGGCCACAGACTGGTGACTGTTCAGCTTTCATTTAGTTTCAGCTTTTATGTCTCCGAAACGCAGATCCACCTTTTTCGATTCCCTTCTTCGTAACCTTTAAATAAGCCAATGTGGTAACTACCAGCCCGTAAGTCTTACATCAGTAACTGGCAAAATAAAGGAATCAATCATTAGGATGTTGAGGAGCACCTACTGGAAAATAATCCAGTAAATGGCAGTCGACACGGTTTCAGAAGGGGCAAATCTTGCCTGACCAACTAACGTGATGGAGTGACATGGCAAGTGGACATTAGCTAGACCTATGAGACAGTATACCTAGACTGCCAGATGAACATTTCCAGATGAAAGGTTGCTGCAGAAGCTTCAGGCTGTGAGTATCTGAAGTAAGAGTTGGAGGTGGATAAGGAATTCGCTGAAAAGCGTTTTACTACGTTAAAGGCGCTATATAAATGCCAGCTGTTGTTGTTGGCTGAAAAGAGAAGATGCAGCTTACGCTAATAAGGGAACGTCGACAGGCTGGGAAGATGTACTGAGTGAACTGCTTCAGGGATTGATCCTGGGGCTCCCAGTGCTTCTCATATACTGAATTCAGAAGTTAATGTCAATTGGTCAAAGTCACAGATGATACTAAACTGGAGCGATAGAGCTCGATGAATCAGCCAAGGAATTACAGAAGGATCTAGACCGTATTTTGTAGGAGAAATGCCCTAATAATGACTTTATATATGCCCTCAGAATGGAGTCAGTAGTGAGACTGAATGCTAGGAAAGGAAAGGGGCAATGCTAATTAAACCGCACTGTACAAACAAAACATTCCTGACCAGCGAAAGAAGCTAAGCCATTAAGACCACAGGCCAGGAGATGACTCATTAAGGGGGACATAAAAATGTCCTGACTTATATCATTTGGCCCATCTGAGATCCTTTGTTAGCAAAGACCTGAGCAGCTGGGGAGTAAACGAGCAACCAGGCATGTCTAGGAGCCGGTGCTGCATTGATTTGGAGGTCATCAGGGATAGCAACATGGCTGTATGATGTGACTGACACCAAAAGGGCTGAACTCTCCGAACACATGTATCACTCAGATTGGTCAATAGAATTGAAGATATACGAGAGTGTTTGTGGCACTAAAGTCCTCGGTTATCAGTTTAGGACAGCACGGGACAGAGCAGTTTAGTTGATCAGGGCCCATGTTACTGCACCCACTATTCATCCCCTCCATCACTGGCACACTGTGGCTACTTTATGTACGATCGACAGGATGCGCTGCAGCAACTCGCCAAAGTTACTTCAACAGCGTCTCCCTCCCCTGTGACGTCTACCACCGAGAAGGACAAGAGCAGCAATGTTGTAGGAACACTATCGCCACCAAGTTCCCCTCCAAGTTGCACATCATCCTGACTTGGTCACAAATCACCTTTTCTTCATTGTCGCTGGGTGAGAATCCTGGAATTCCCTACCTAACATCATCGTGGGAGCACCATCACCACAAGGACTGCAGCAGTTCAAGAAGGTGGCCCATCACTACCTTCTCAGGGCAACTAGGGATGGGCAATAAATGCGGCCTTGCCTGCCTCACCTACATTCCAAGAAAAATATATTTTTAAAAAACCTCCCATGGCGTCTGGAGTCTCTTGACCCATGATGTCAAGCATGGCTATCTCAAAAGTGGGCAAGTGCTTTAGCCAAGGGCTGCTCCACCACCTGTCTACAGAATGCACTGCAGCAGCTCACCAAGGTTACTTTGTTAGCATCTCACCCCCCTGCAACCACCGAGAAAGATAAGAGCAGCAGTCGTGGGAACATCATCACCTCCAAATCACACACCATCCTGACTTGGACATATATTGCACTTCCTCCTGGGTGAATATTCTGCAATTCTCTACCTACGTGTCACCTTTGGCTCAGTGGTAGCACTCTCACCTCTGAATTAGAAGATCGTGGGTTCAACCCACTCCAGAGAGCTGAGCACATAATCTAGGCTGACACTTCAGTGCAGTACTGAGGGGGTGCTGCACAATTGGTGGTGTCTTCTTCTGGATGAGACATTAAACTGAGGCCCCAATCTGCCCTATCAGGTGGACACGTGGCATTATTCAAAGAGAGCAGGGAAGTTCTCGTGGTGTCCTAGCCGATATTTATCCCTCAACCAAAACGAGATCACTGAGTCATTTATGCCATTGCTGTTTGTGGGACCTTGCTGTGCACAAATTGGCTGTTGCGTTTCCTACATTACATCAGCAACTACACTACAGAAGTATTTAGTTGGCTGTAAAGCACTTTGGGATGTCCTAGGAACGGGAACAGCGCCATATAAATGAAAGCTTGTTCTTTCTTTAACACTGTTGTGGAATCACCATCACCATAAGGACTGCACCACCACTTTCTCAGGGCAGCTAGGGATGAGCAATAAATGCCCCGATGCCAGCATTACTCACATTACGAGAACAAAAATAAATTAAAGAAACCTCTGCTGGAAGTGTGCGTGTGTGGACTTCTGGCGGAAGCAGCATCTCCAAATTAGGGTGAGGAGATGTAGGTACCAACAATTAAATGCCAAGCAGAACTGGTATCAGAAAACACATAATCACATAAAGAGTAATAAAACCTGGAATGGTATTCTGAGGTAAAAACTCTGGAGTAATTTAAGGTAATTGGCAAAAGAACCAGAGGAGAGATGAGGAGAATTTGTTTTAGGCAGCGAGTTGTTGTGATCGGGAATGCACTGCCTGAAAGGGTGGTGGAAGCAGATTCGAAGTAACCTTCAAAAGCGAATTGGATAAATACATGAAAAGGAAAAATTTGCAGGGCCAGGGGGGAAAGAGCAGGAGTGTGGGACTAATCGGATAGCTCTTTCAAAGAGCCGACACAGGCATGATGGACCGAATGGCCTCTTGTTCTGTACGATTCTATGATTCTGTTCAAGAAGCAGTTAGTTTTTATGATGAGGGCTAAATGGCCTCCCTCATTTATATTTATCTTTGTAGTCTTTGATTAGCAGGACTTGTAGCAATGAAACTAAGGCATATAACTAAGTGCCACATAATAGGCTTGTCAGTAGAACTGAAGCCCATGAAATAAAAGGGGCAGTGGCAGCATTGATGCAAAATTGGCTAAATGACAGGAAACAGAGAGTAGTGGTGAACGGTTGTTTTTCGGACTGAAGGAAGGTACACAGTACTGTTCCCCAGGGATCAGTGCACACTTCCAGCAGAGGATTTTATAAATTTATTTTTGTTCTCAGAATGTAGATAATGCTGGCACAGGGCCATTTATTAATCATCCCTAGCTGCCCTGAGCAGGTGTTGGTGGGACTTCTCCTTTAATGCAGTCCTAGTGGTGATTCCACAACAGTGTTCGGAACATCGGAACAGGAGTAGGCCATTCAGCCCCTCGTGCCTGCTCCGCCATTTGATAAGATCATGGCTGATCTGTGATCTAACTCCATATACCTGCTTTTGACCCACATCCCTTAATACCTTTGGTTGCCAAAAAGCTGTCTATCTCAGATTTAAATTTAACAATTGAGCTAGTATCAATTGCCATTTGCGGAAGAGAGTTCCAAACTTCTACCACCCTTGGTGTGTAGAAATATTTTCTAATCTCGCTCCTGAAAGATCTGGCTCTAATTTTTAGACTGTGCCCCCTACTCCTAGAATCCCCAACCAGCGGAAATAGTTTCTCTCTATCCACCCTATCTGTTCCCCTTAATATCTTATAAACTTCGATCAGATCACCCCTTAACCTTTTAAACTCCAGAGAATACAACCCCAATTTGTGTAATCTCTCCTCGTAACTTAACCCTTGAAGTCCTGGTATCATTCTAATAAACCTACGCTGTAATCCCTCCAAGGCCAATATGTCCTTCCGAAGGTGCGGTGCCCAGAACTGCTCACAGTACTCCAGGTGTGGTCTAACCAGGGTTTTGTATAGCTGCAGCATAACTTCTGCCCCCTTGTACTCCAGTCCTCTAGATATAAAGGCCAGCATTCCATTAGCCTTCTTGATTATTTTCTGCACCTGTTCATGACACTTCAATCATCTATGTACCTGAACCCCAAAGTCCCTTTGGACATCCACTGTTTTTAACTTTTTACCATTTAGAAAGTACCCTGTTCTATCCTTTTTTGATCCAAAGTGGATGACCTCACATTTGCCTACAGTGAATTCCATTTGCCACAGTTTTGTCCATTCACCTAATCTATCAATATCGCTTTGTAATTTTATGTTTTCATCTACACAGCTTACAATGCCACCAATCTTTGTGTCATCGGCAAACTTAGATATGAGACTTTCTATGCCTTCATCTAAGTCGTTAATAAATATTGTGAATAATTGAGGCCCCAAGACACATCCCTGCGAGACTCCACTAGTCACATCCTGCCAATGTGAATACTTACCCATTATCCCTACTCTCTGTTTCGCTCAGCCAACTTCCTAACCAAGTCCGTACTTTTCCCTCGATTCCATGGGCTTCTATCTTAGCTAACAGTCTCTTATGTGGGACCTTATCAAATGCCTTCTGGAAGTCCATATAAATAACATCCATTGACATTCCCCTGTCCACTACTTTAGTCACATCTTCAAAAAATTCAATCAGGTTTGTCAGGCACGACCTACCTTTCACAAATCGATGATGGCTCTCTCTGATTAACTGAAAATTCTCGAGGTGTTCAGTCACCCTATCCTTAATTATAGACTCCAGCATTTTCCCCACAACAGATGTTAGGCTAACTGGTCTATAATTCCCTGGTTCCCCCTCTCTCCTTTCTTAAAAAGCGGAGTGACATGCGCTAAAGAAAAAAATTGGTACTAGGACCACTACTTTTTTTGATTATATATTAAGACTTGGACTTGGGTGTACAGGGCACAATTTCAAAATTTGCAGATGATACAAATCTTGGAAGTGTAGTAAACAGTGAGGAGGATGGTGATAGGCTTCAAGAGGATAAGGCAGGCTGGTGGAATGGACAGACACGTGACAGATGAAATTTAACGCAGACAAGTGTGAAGTGATCCATTTTGGCATGAAGAATGAGGAGAGGCAATATAAAGTAAATGGTACAATTCTAAAGGGGGTGCAGGAACAGAGAAACCCTGGGGTATATGTCCACAAATCTTTGAAGGTGGCAGGACAGGTAGAGAATCATAGAATCATCGAATGGTTACAGCACAAAAGGAGGCCATTCGGTACATCGAGCCTGTGCCGAGAAAATGATTAAAAAAGCATACGGGATCCTGGGGTTTATAAACAGAAGCATAGAGTACAAAAGCAAGGAACCATAGAAAGTTACGGCACAGAAGGAGGCCATTCAGCCCATCGTGTCCATGCAGGCCGAAAAAGAGCTATCCGGCTTAATCCCACTTTCCAGCACTTGGTCTGTTGCCCTGTAGGTTACGGCACTTCAAGTGCACATCCAAGTACTTTTTAAATGAGTTGAGGGTTTCTGCCTCTACCACCCTTTCAGGCAATGAGTTCCAGACCCCCACCACCCTCTGGGTGAAAAAAATTCTCCTCAGCTCCCCTCTAATCCTTCTACCAATTACTTTAAATCACTGACCCCTCTGCAAAGGGAAATAGGTCCTCCCTATCCACTCTATTGAGTCCAGTCATAATTTTATATACCTCAATTAAATCTCCCCTCTGCTTCCTTTGTTCCAAAGAAAACAACCTCAGCCCATCCAATTTTTCTCATAGCTAAAATTCTCCAGCCCTAGCAACATCCTCGTAAATCTCCTCTGTACCCTCTCTAGTGCAATCACATCTTTCCTGTACTGTACACAGTACTCAAGCTGTGGCCTAACTAGTGTTTTATCCAGTTCCAGCATAACCTCCCTGCTCTTATAGTCTATGCCTCGGCCAACAAAGGAAAGTATCCCGCATGCCTTTTTAACCACCTTATCTACCTATCCTGCTATTTTCAGGGATCTGTGGACATGCACTCCAAGGTCCCTTTGTTCCTCTACACCACTCGGTATCCTCCCATTTATTATGTACTCCCTTGCCATGTTTGCCCTCCCCAAATGCATTACCTCACACTTCAAGTTATGTTAAACCTTTAGAAAACACTGGTTCAGCCACAGCTGGAGTATTGTGTCCAATTCTGGGCACTGGCCTTTGGGAAGAATGTAAAGGCCTTAGAGAGGGTGTAAAAAAGATTTACTAGAATGGTTCCAGGGATGAGGGACTTCAGTTACGTGGATAGACTGGAGAAGGTGGGGTTGTTCTCCTTAGAGCAGAGAAGGTTGAGAGGAGATTTGGTAGAAGTGTTCAAAACCATGAAGGACACAGATTTAAGGTGATTGGGAAAAAAAAGAACCAGAGGCAAAATGAGGAAAAACTTTTTTACGCAGCGAGTGGTCATGATCTGGAATGCACTGCCTGGAAGGGTGGTGAAAGCAGATTCAATCGTGGCTTTCAAAAAGGACCTGGATAGATACTTAGAATCATAGAATCATAGAAGTTTACAACATGGAAACAGGCCCTTCGGCCCAACAAGACCATGTCGCCCAGTTTATACCACTAAGCTAGTCCCAATTGCCTGCACTTGGCCCATATCCCTCTATACCCATCTTACCCATGTAACTGTCCAAATGCTTTTAAAAAGACAAAATTGTACCCGCCTCTACTACTGCCTCTGGCAGCTCGTTCCAGACACCCTTTGAGTGAAAAAATTGCCCCTCTGGACCCTTTTGTATCTCTCCCCTCTCACCTTAAATCTATGCCCCCGCGTTACAGACTCCCCTACCTTTGGGAAAAGATTTTGACTATCTACCTTATCTATGCCCCTCATTATTTTATAGACTTCTATAAGATCACCCCTAAACCTCCTACTCTCCAGGGAAAAAAGTCTCAGTCTATCCAACCTCTCCCTATAAGTCAAACCATCAAGTCCCGGTAGCATCCTAGTAAATCTTTTCTGCACTCTTTCTAGTTTAATAATATCCTTTCTATAATAGGGTGACCAGAACTGTACACAGTATTCCAAGTGTGGCCTTACTAACGTCTTGTACAACTTCAACAAGACATCCCAACTCCTGTATTCAATGTTCTGACCAATGAAACCAAGCATGCTGAATGCCTTCTTCACCACCCTATCCACCTGTGACTCCATTAACGGAGTAGGTCCTGGCCCGATTCGATCTACCAAAATGCATCACCTCACATTTATCTAAATTAAACTCCATCTGCCATTCATCGGCCCACTGGCCCAATTTATCAAGATCCCGTTGCAATCCTAGATAACCTTCTTCACTGTCCACAATGCCACCAATCTTGGTGTCATCTGCAAACTTACTAACCATGCCTTCTAAATTCTCATCCAAATCATTAATATAAATAACAAATAACAGCGGACCCAGCACCGATCCCTGAGGCACACCGCTGGTCACAGGCCTGCAGTTTGAAAAACAACCCTCTACAACCACCCTCTGTCTTCTGTCGTCAATCCAATTTTGTATCCAATTGGCTACCTCACCTTGGATCCCGTGAAGTTAAAAAATTTACAGGGCTACAGGGAAAGATCAGGGGAATGGGACTAACTGGATTGCTCTTACAAAGAGCCGGCACGGGCTCGATAGGCCGAATGGCCTCCTTCTGTGTTGTAACCATTCTATGATTCTATGATATTAAATACTAACACTGACGAACATAACTCTCAACCTATAATGTGTTTGAAAAATTGGAACTTGGGTTGCCTTTTTTTGCAGGAGCATTGCTTTCCGTTGAACTGGAAAACCAGTTAATTTTGCCAGCTTGAGTCTTACACATCAGAGCTGCTGTTCTCCATGCACTGTTTATTATGAAGACAGCCTGATTAAAACAAGTCAGACGAGAGTTACGCTGCCAACATTTTTGATGGGAGGAGCTGTCTTGCTTTCCATGATGTTGCTGCCCGATGGTATTTCCTGAAGGTGGTGCTGTTGTAAGATACATATTTCCAACAGCGAATCCTTTGACATGTTTCGTCAGATTCCCACGGCAGCCCGGGCACGTTTAATTGTCAAACACTGGCATAATAATCAACCCTGTTGTAAGCACTTGCACTCATTAAATGTGTGAGGAGCACTTTCACTCAACAACCGCAAGAAAATGACAAACGAAAAACAAATGGTTTAATAGGAATTTTGATGGCTGCACATTCAGTCTTTATCATCTCACAATAATCTATGCATTAATTTTTAATAACCGACAGTGGCATTCAGTGGGCATGGAGCCAATGGGAATTGGGTTTTCATTTCCTTCACACTGCCATGACTCATATTACAACAAAAACTTGCATTTACATAGTAAACCGTCCCAAGGCGCTTCACAGGAGCGATTATCAAACAAAATTTGACACCGAGCCAAAGACGGAGAGATTCGGACAGCTGACCAAAAGGTTGGAATAGAGGTAGGTTTTAAGGAGTGTCTTAAAAGATGAGAGAGGGGTAGAGAGGTGGAGAGGTTTAGGGAGGCAATTCCAGATCTTAGGGCCTAGGTAGCTGAAGGCACAGCAGCCAATGGTGGAGCAATTAAAATTGGGGATGTGAAAGAGGCCAAAATTGGAGGAGCGCAGTGATCTCGGAGGTTTGTAGGGCTGGTGGAGCTAACAGAGATAGTGGGTGGCGGCGAGGCCATGGAGGGATTTGAAAACAAGAACATAAGAACATAAGAAATAGGAGCAGGAGTAGGCCATCCGGCCCCTCGAGCCTGCTCCGCCATTCAACAAGATCATGGATGATCTTCTACCTCAACGCCATTTTCCTGCACCATCCCCATATCCTTTGATGCCTTTGATATCTAGAAATCAATCGGTCTCTATTTTGAATGTACTCAATGACTGAGCCTCCACAGCCTTCTGGGGTAGAGAATTCCAAAGGTTCACCACCCTCTCAATGAAGAAATTTCTCCTCATCTCAGTCCTAAATGCCCTACCCCTTATTCTGAGACTGTGACCTCTGGTTCTAGACTCCCCAGCCAGGGGAATCATCTTCCTTGCATCTACCCTGTCGAGCCGTGTAAGAATTTTGCATGTTTCAATTAGATCACCTCTCATTCTTCTAAACTCTAGAGAATACCGGCCTAGTCTACTCAATCTCTCCTCAGACGACAATCCAGCCATTCCAGGAATCAGTATGGTGAACATTTGTTCCACTCCCTCTATGGCAAGTATATCCTTCCTTTGGTAAGGAGAACAAAATTGTTCACAATACTCCAGATGCGGTCTCACCAAGGCCCTATATAATTGCAGGAAGACATCTTTACTCCTGTACTCAAATCCTCTTGTAATAAAGGCCAACATACCATTTGCCTTCCTAATTGCTTGCTCCACCTGCATGTTAGCTTTCAGTGACTCGTACAAGGACATCCAGGTCCCTTTGAACATCAACATTTCCCAATCTCTCACTATTTAAAAAATACTCTGCATTTCTGTTTTTCCTACCAAAGTGGATAACTTCACATTTTTCCACATTATATTCCATCTGCCATGTTCTTGCCCACTCACTTAGCCTGTCTACATCCCCTTGAAGCCTCTTTGCATCCTCCTCACAACTCACATACCCACCTAGTTTTGTGTTGTCAGCAAACTTGGAAATATTACATTTGGTCCCCTCGTCCAAATCATTGATATGTATTGTGAATAGCTGGGGCCCAAGCACCGATCCCTGCGGTACCCCACTAGTCAGTCTGCCAACCTGAAAAAGACCTGTTTATTCCTACTCTCTGTTTTCTGTCTTTTAACCAATTCTCAATCCATGCCAGTATATTACCCCCAATTCCATGTGCTCTAACTTTGTTCACTAACCTCCTGTGTGGGACCTTATCGAAAGCCTTCTGAAAATCCAAATACACCACACTCCACTGGTCCCCCCTTATCTACTCTACGAGTTACATCCTCAAAGAACTCCAATAGGTTTGTCAATCCATGTTGACTCTGCCAAATTCTATTATTATTTTCTAAGTGCCCTGATATCACATCCTTTATAATAGACTCTAGCATTTTCCCTACTACTGATGTCAGGCTAACAGGTCTGTAGTTCCCTGTTTTCTCTCTCCCTCCTTTCTTAAAAAGTGGGGTTACATTTGCTACCGCTCCAATCTGCAGGAACCGTTCCGGAATCCATAGAATTTTGGAAGATGACAAGGCTGATAATTTTAAAATCGAGGAGTTGTTGGACACTACAGATGGAGAAGGCCTTTTGGCCCCTTAGCTCATCCATCCAGAAAGAAAACCCTGCAGTTTCCCCCCATCACAGCATCCGACTGGCTGTTGACTGACTCTAAGGTGTTCACTTCCACCACCCCAACAGGAAGCCGATTTACTCCGTGTTGATAGCTCCTTCAGTCAAGAAGTTCTTCCTGACATCTGATCAAAATTTATCCTTCACCAGTTCTGCCCCTGTAGTCCTACTGTCATGGCTTACCTGGAGTAGTACCATGGATTTACATTTTCAATACTGTTTAACCCTTTGTGTACCTTAGAGTCATAGAGTTATAGAGCACGGATAGAGGCCCTTCGGCCCATTGTGTCCGCGCCGGCCATCAAGCCCTGTCTACTCTAATCCCATATTCCAGCATTTGGTCCGTAGCCTTGTATGCTATGGCATTTCAAGTGCTCATCCAAATGCTTCTTGAATGTTGTGAGGGTTCCTGCCTCCACAACCCTTTCAGGCAGTGAGTTCCAGACTCCAACCACCCTCTGGGTGAAAAGGTTCTTTCTCAAATCCCCTCTAAACCTCCCGCCTTTTACCTTGAATCTATGCCCCCTTGTTATAGAACCCTCAACGAAGGGAAAAAGCTCCTTAGTATCCATCCTATCTGTGCCCCTCATAATTTTGTACACCTCAATCATGTCCCCCCTCAGCCTCCTCTGCTCCAAGGAAAACAAACCCAATCTTCCCAGTCTCTCTTCATAGCTGAAGCGCTCCAGCCCTGGTAACATCCTGGTGAATCTCCTCTGCACCCTCTCCAAAGCGATCACATCCTTCCTGTAGTGTGGCGACCAGAACTGCACACAGTACTCCAGCTGTGGCCTAACCAGTGTTTTATACAGCTCCATCATAACCTCCTTGCTCTTATATTCTATGCCTCGGCTAATAAAGGCAAGTATCCCATATGCCTTCTTTACCACCTTATCTACCTGTTCCACCGCCTTCAGGGATCTGTGAACTTGCACACCAAGATCCCTCTGACCCTTGCCTAGGGTCAGAGGGATCTTGGTGTGCCTAGGGTCCTCCCATTCATTGTGTATTCCCTTGCCTTGTTAGTCCCTCCAAAGTGCATCACCTCACACTTTTCCGGGTTAAATTCCATTTGCCACTGTTCCGCCCATCTGACCAACCCATCTATATTGTCCTGCAGACTGAGGCTATCCTCCTCGCTATTTACCACCCTACCAATTTTTGTATCATCAGCGAACTTACTGATCATACCTTTTACATTCATATCCAAGTCGTTAATGCACACCACAAACAGCAAGGGACCCAGCACCGATCCCTGTGGTACCCCACTGGCCACAGGCTTCCAGTCACAAAAACAACCTTCGACCATCACCCTCTGCCTTCTGCCACTAAGCCAGTTTTGTATCCAAAGTGCCAAGGCACCCTGCATTCCATGGGCTCGTACCTTCTTGACCAGTCTCCTGTGCGGGACTTTATCGAAGGCCTTACTGAAATCCATGTATACCACATCCACTGCGTTACCCTCATCCACACGCCTAGTCACCCCCTCAAAAAATTCAATCAAATTAGTCAGACATGATCTTCCCTTGACAAAGCCATGTTGACTATCCCTGATTAATCCTTGCTTCTCCAAGTGGAGACTAATTTTGTCCTTCAGAATTTTTTCCAATAATTTTCCTACCACTGATGTTAGGCTCACTGGCCTGTAGTTCCCTGGTTTTTCCCTACTCCCCTTCTTGAATAATGGTACTACATTAGCGGTTCTCCAGTCCTCTGGCACATCCCCTGTGGCCAGAGAGGTTCTGAATATATGTGTTAGAGCCCCCGCAATCTCCTCCTTTGCCTCACACAGTAGTCTGGGATACATTTCGTCCGGGCCTGGGGATTTATCCATTTTTAGGCCTGCTAAAATCGCCAATACCTCCTCCCGTTAATATGTTCGAGTATATCACAGTCCCCCTGCCGTATTTCTATGTCTACATCGTCCTTCTCCATAGTGAAAACAGATGCAAAAAATTCATTTAGAACCCCTCCTACATCTGCCGGCTCCACACACAGATTGCCATTTTTGTCCCTAATGGGCCCTATTTTTTCCCTAGTCATCCTCTTACCCTTAATATACTTATAAAACATCTTAGGATTTTCCTTTATTTTGCTCGCCAGTGTTATTTCATGGCCCCTCCTTGATCTCCTAATTTCTTTTTTAAGTATCCCCCTGCACTTTTTGTACTCCTCTAGGGCTTCCTCCGACTTTAGCCTTTTGTATCTGCCAAAAGCCCTCCTTTTTTTCCTAATCCATTCTCGTATATCCCCTGACATCCAAGGTTCCCTGGAGTTCTTGGAACCACCCTTGACCTTTACGGGAACATGTTGCCATTGTATGGTCTCAATCTCCCTTCTGAAAGACTCCCATTGCTCCGATGCGGATTTTCCTACAAGCAGCTGATCCCAGTCCATTTTGGCCAGATCCTGCCTTATCCTATTAAAATCGGCCTTCCCCCAATTTAGAACCTTTATTTCCGGCCCCTCCCTGTCCTTTTCCATGACCACCTTAAATCTCACCAAATTATGGTCACTGTCACCAAAGTGCTCACCTACTAGCACTTCTTCCACTTGGCCGGCCACATTCCCTAGAATTAGGTCCAGTACCGCCCCCTCTCTTGTAGGACTTTCTACATGCTGGCTCAAAAAGCTCTCCTGGATGCACGTTAAGAATTTTGTACCCTCTAAGCCTTTTACACTCTGAGTATCCCAGTTAATATTGGGGAAGTTGAAATCCCCCACTATTATTACCCTATTATTTGCACAATTTTCTGAGATTTGCCTACATATCTGTTCCTCTATCTCCCCCTGACTGTTTGGGGGCCTATAGTACACTCCCATCAAAGTGCTTGCCCCCTTTTTGTTTTTAGCTCCACCCATATGGCCTCATTAGAGGAACCTGCTAATATATCATCCCTCCTTCTGGCAGTAATTGATTCTTTAATTAATATTGCGACCCCCCCTCCTCTTATAACTCCCCCTCTGTCTCGCCTGAAGATTCTGTACCCTGGAATATTGAGCTGCCAGTCTTGCCCCTCCCTCAACCATGTCTCTGTGACAGCAACAATATCATACTCCCATGTGTTTATCAACACCTTCAGTTCATCCACCTTATTCGCAAGACTCCTTGCATTAAAATAGATGCCATCCAGCCTTGCCCTTACATATTTGCCCTGTCTTCCAAGCTGACTTGTTTTTTTCTCTATATTTGGCTGCACATCACCCCCTATTGTAGCTCTACTCTGTATCCCATCCCCCCTGCCAAGTTAGTTTAAACTCCCCCCAACAGTGCTAGCAAATCTCCCCGCAAAGATATTTGTCCCGCTCTGGTTCAGGTGCAACCCGTCCGACTTGTACAAGTCCCACCTTCCCCAGAAGCAGGCCCAGTGATCTAGGAGGTCACCTGTCAGTGATCTTCATTCAAGGCTAAAGAACCCTAGTTTGTCCAATATTTCCTCACAGCTTAATCCTCTGATGCTAAGGTGCTATCTCATGGCTCTTCTCTGCATCATCACCATGCCTTGAATATATCTTTGTGTCTAAATGATCAAACCAGACACAGTACTCAAGGTGTGGTGTGACCAGGGCACTAAACAGTTCCAGCACAATACTTTCTCACTTATACTCTGATTTAGCAATATTGTTCAGCATTCTGTTCACTTTGTTGAGTGATGCTCCACATTGACTTAACATGTCAAGTGCCATGTCTACTAACGGCCTCAAACCTCGTTCAACTCCACCTTTAAGCTTGGTCCAATGAGGGGATACGTATGTCACTCACAATTCTTTTAATGACCAGTATCTTACACTCATACTGGTATGAAACTTCATCTACCGCTGTTTTCTCCATTTAAACTTTGATTAACTCCTTCTGTAGAGCTCTGACTCATTCCTCTGACGCACTCTCCGTCCCCTGTTACAAATCGATATCATCTGCAAACTTGAACAAAATTGCATTGAGTTTCTGAATCCATGTTGTTGATGTAAATTCGTAACAGTATAGGTCTGAGTACTAGTCTTTGGGGTGTTCCACTCTCTGCATCCCAACACCATTCCCTTAACAAGTACCAGCTCCTTCCTATCATTCAGCCAATTTCTTATCCATTTTCTGGGTTTTACCTTGAATTCCCACTGCTTTAAGCTAATGTGGCAACCTTTTGTAAGGAACTTCTGGCAAATATTTTCAGATGTCCAGCTATAAAGCTGTAAAGTTTACTGCAGTACACTGCAGATGTGCCTGAGTGTCAAGAGATGAATTGCAGGAGATTTACAAGGGTTCTGAGTTCCGCTAACTGCTCTGTAAGATTGATATGGAATGACACTGCTGCTAAAAGAAGACTTCCAAATCTTACAGTGAGAATGTGCTATGAATCTGCAATGGGCAAGTTCCCAGCTGATGTAAAAAGTACAGCTGGACCAGTATACCAAAAGAGATCGAGTTACAAGGATACTTTCCACACAGAATCATACAGCAAAGAAGGAGGCCATTCAGCCCATTGTGCCTGTGCCAGCTCTTTGAAAGAGCTGTCCAATTAGTCCCACCCCCATGCTCTTTTCCCATAGCCCTGCATTTTTTTCCTTTTCAAGTATATATCCAAATCCCTTTTGAAAGTTACTACGGAATCTGCTTCCACCACCCTTTCAGGCAGTGCATTCCAGATCATAACAACTGACTGAGTAAAAAAATGTCTCTGTCTACTTTAAGTACACAGAATTGCAAAATGTTTCTCCCTTTTCAGTTCTGACATAGGGTCTAAATCCGAAATGTTGATCAGTCTTTTCTCTTTTCAGATGTTGATGGACCTGCTGTATATTTCCACATTTTTATTTTCTGTCTCTCTTAATATGTTCAGCTCTCTGGTTTTCCCAACGTTGCTTACCCCTCACCATACTGAGCTTCCTTTTATTCCTCGGGCTTCATTCAATAAATTCTATTACTCACTGAAATCCTGACTCATGGCAAAGGGCGTTTATTGAATATTGGCCTGAGATTATTTGAGATGGGAAAACTAAAGGGTATGATTACATAATATGTAGGCAAAGATTTAGGTCAGATGTACAGCTGCATGCTCTAATCATCCTTGTGCCATCTCCAATGGTGTCTGCAGGACACAAACACCCAAAACTATCCCATTTCAGGTGTCAGCTGTGGCTCAGTGGGTAGCACTCTTAACTCAGAGGACTGTGGGTTCAAGTCCCACTCCAGAGACCTGATCACTAAATCCGGGCTGACTGAGGGAGTGCTGCACAGTCGGAGTCTTTTTAAACCACTGCCCTATCTGCCCTCTCAGGTGAACCTAAAAGATCCCATGGTACTATTTCAAAGAAGAGCAGAGGAGTTCTCCCCGGTGTCCCTCAACCAACATCACTAAAACAGATTATCTGGTCATTACCTCATTGCTGTTTGTGGGAGCTGGCTGTGCATAAAATGGCTGCTGCGTTTCCTACATTACAACAGTGACTACGCTTCAAATGTACTTAATTCGCTGTAATGTGCTTTGGGAGGTCCTGAGGTCGTGAAAGGCGCTATATAAATGTGTATCTTTTTAAACTTATTGGCTCCACTCCCTGTTTTTCAACTTATAAGGACTCCACTGCTGATCTGAATGGCCTGCTCCTCGATTAGGCAGAGAGTAACAGAGAGTCAGCGAAAAGAGAGAAAGGGAAGAAAGAGAAAAGAGAAAAGGTAAAGGGCGATGAGGGGATACAGCGGCCAATAGTGACCCTTAAGATGTTGAAGATGGGGTCTCAGTGATGGTGGTACCATTGAAGGTCAAGGGGAGATGGCTGGGATTTTTCTCGTTTGCAATGGTAATTACCTGGCGCCTGTGCGAATGTTACCTGGTCACTTGTCAGCCCAAGTCTGGATGTT
The DNA here is from genome assembly GCF_035084215.1 of Heptranchias perlo. NCBI lineage: Eukaryota > Metazoa > Chordata > Chondrichthyes > Hexanchiformes > Hexanchidae > Heptranchias > Heptranchias perlo. Next base: position 147,466,961 of record NC_090326.1, on the reverse strand, counting down.
ATTCAGGTCCTGGTGTAGGCCTGGGAGATTTTGTTGATGAAGAAATTAAGTTTATCAAATAATTAGTGAGTTACACAGATACAGGGGAGGAGATAAATATATAAATAAGGATTTACAAGTCCTTTCAAATAATATTTGGTCATACTCTGATTTCAACTAACATCAAAGAAAACAGCACCCAACATAGATTGTAATGAAAATGTGAATATTTGGCTGAAAAGAGGAAAACAACCTAACTCATCCAAACAAACCTATGCCAAGTTTTAAAACTTTTGCTTATCACCCACGTTATGACACTACAAACCTAAACATATTATGGTTCACTTCTAACCACTTTTCTGTCTTTCATTGTAAGTCTATAATCAACCCCAGTGATTTGTATCACATACAAAGTGGAATAGAAAAGGTTCATCCTGAGCACTATTTCAAGTTAAGCCATCACTGTAGGACAAGTGGATATACATACAAACTGGTAAGGTCAGGACTGATGGCAGGAAGCACTTTGTCACACAAGAAGTGATCAATACCTAAGATGATCTTCTGGATAGGGTAGTAGGGGAATAAACTCTGGAGACATTCAAGAAGCAGATGCGGTGATGAGGAAATTATAGCTTTTTATTGAAAGAATAGATAGGTGGAACAAACAGACCTCCTCATCTGTGCTGATCTTTGTGGTCTTCATTCTCTAGCCTTTGGTGCTCAACAGTTGTCCAGTTTCATGTCACCTTAGGCAATACCGCTTATTCCCAGTATCTTGATTGCCCTTTTCCAATATGGTTGCATTGGGCACTGGTGGCTTATACCATTTGTTCTAAGTTTCTCTGAAGCAAAAGTAGCCTGTGTAATTGATTCACTCACTCAACCTTTTTGCCACTGGCCCTGCTGCAACTAGTCTCCTCCATCTAACTGAATCTTCTGTGACTTTTTGTGCTTTTCTCCAGTTTTACCAGCTTCAATTTATTTCACTCTGGTACAACCATTCTCCTCTACGTCAGATGAGGTCTCTCCACTCATCCTTTTGCTTTCTGGCGTCCAATCAAGGAATGTGTGTAGAACAGCTTCTTCATCCACCCTCAACAGACAGCTGTTCTAATTGCACTTTCTTTTTGTTTGCAAATCTCATCCTCTGTTGGAATTGTGCCTGCATTTTTATACAGCCTTTCATTTAATATCCTATCCAAAAATATTGCGTAATTTTCCTTAGGGAACCCATTGTGGAAACCTCTGTCTCTAGATATTGACTGCTGTCAACATTCAGTTCTCAGAGTTGCACAGCAGAAGAGACTTAAACTAATTTTCCTCAAAAACTAACTATATGGAAGTAGAGTAAATAAGAGTGACTGGTTGCATTATTGTGGTCAGTTGGATAGATCCGAACAGGCCCCATCATCCATTATTATACTCGTGAGCTCTCTCATGGACACACCATACAAAACTCATTTAAGAGACACACCCTTACTTCTAAACAATCACTCCCTCTTATACATTGACTATCACCCATGTTCTTAAGAGTTGGTTGCCATGATGGTAGAACTTTCAGAAAGGATGACGTAGGATGGGTCAAAAGGCATTCTTCATCTGTATCTCTCTTGTAAACCTGATGGCTGCAGTTTCAAAAGTAAATGTCACATTGGTTGGGTTGGGTCTGAGGTATAGTGTTGGGCCAGAGAAGAGGGAACTTTATTCTACGTTGAACTGTGCACACGTGACCCAAGAGTGTAGACAGTGGGTGCCTGGAAATGTTCCCTTCCCCAGTACTAGCATCCCTCGCCTTGATGAGCACAAAATTCACACAACAAAATATTAAAATGGAACAGACCCCGCAATCCATCATTATGCCTATGACATCTCTCACTGACATCTGAAGCCTGTTCAACTGTTACTATTTTCACTGCTGCGTCAATAATTCATAGAACCACTGCACAATGTGTCATAAGCCCACGCATGAACTAAATTCAGTTAAAAATGAATGTATTACAACACACCAAGTGTTCAGATTGTTTAAGATGGAAACACATTTATGAGGAATTTGATGTAGTGCTGTTAATATACTGTAACAGTTGAAGCTATATTTTCTGATAGATTACTCCCGACGTAATCAAGGTGTAACTGACCGTAGGTATCTCCACCCACAATACACATTATGGAGATTCTGGTTGGGGGTTTGAATGGTGCAGGAGTCTTCTATATGAAATGTCCTGGTGATTATGCTCTATTTTACCAATCTGTCTATAAAAAGTGAGTGTTCACAGTTTCTAGGTATTGTTTTGGAAGCAAATCTCGTTTAAAGGGAACTCACGGATAGTTCTATTATTGGAATTGTAAAGGATTGAAGTATTTTCTGTTTATTTTTTGTGACCACTCAGTTGTTGTAAAGATTTGAGCCGCTGCTTTAGGCATTAAGACTGAGATCGATAGATTTTTGGACTCTAAGGGAATCAAGGGATATGGGGATCAGACAAAAAGTGGAGTTGAGATCAAAGATCAGCCATGATATTACATGGCAGAGCAGGCTCGAGGGGCCGTATGGCCTACTCCTATTTCTTATGTTCTTATTACATGTTTTGGTGTGATCCTAAAAATTGGGACATTGTTTAGCCCTGTGGGAATCCTGCTATATTTCTGTTTTTTGGATAAAGAAAAGAGCAATTAAGCTGGTGAGGTTGCACCCCAGTAGGACGTACCATCCTGCCCTCACCCACCTACGTGCAAACTCGGGATTTCCGCATGGAACTCAGTCTGTGTGTGCACTGATCCTCCGCGGGGACAGTGACAGTGGCAGTCGCAGAATTGTGCCGCATGCTGTATTCTGGCCTGCAGCCCACCACAGACATGGCCATGAAGGCCACTTCAGCCTTTGTGCCTCAGGCTTACGAACATACGAACAATGACAGACAGGAAAAAACCCTCTAGTCCATCCAGCCTGTCCCACACAATTGTGCTAACTTGTGTAACACAATATATACACTCCCCACCCCACCCAAAATCATATGATTACAAGCTTGCTGCACAACTGTCCCGTATGGGAAGAGTAGCCTGGAATGCCAAACATGCACTCCTTCTTATGCAGCATAACATGCATTTTGCCAACTATGAAACAGGGGGTCAATTACTGGGCTGCTCTGTCACTTACCCCCAGACTTCTCTGCAATAAGTTTCCTTTCATTTCACTTTAGCCTGGCACTTCCATTCCCCCTTCTCCCCATTCTACCTTTCCAAAGGCTGCCAACAGGTATTGAGCATTTCAAAAGGCTCTGAGCCTTTTTTGCCCTCATATGCATCCTCTTTCCTTTAAGTGGTCACATCCCTTTAACCCTCACTTACTCCAATTGGGCTAGCACCCTACACAAAGCCAAAGCTGTACAGCAAGCTGTGAATAATTATGGAAATGAGACAACCCAGGAAAATTGTATGCAATCAGCATACACATCTGGCTAGATTTGCACTACAACGTAACCATTTTAGACTGAGCTTTCCCAGGATCCGAAAATCTACCCTTTGCTCTTCAGGGAAATACGTAATAAGAGTATATGTCTGTACAGACAATTTTCATGATCAGTTACCTTATTTATGAGTCATTGGAAACACGAGGACAGGAGACTGACAGAATTGTGGAATAAAAAGCAATTGGAGAAAGCAAAAATAAATCTTGTATTGTTTTCAACGGGAGGGGAAAGTTCACAAGGAAGCCCCTTGCCTACGCTTGTGGCAGACAAAATAATCTCAATTTTCAGAAATACGAGAAAGAAAAAGATGGACAGATTGATCCATCAATCTCTTTGTGTCTGATTACTAAAAGTCTTCAGTACTAACAGCGAATGCTGTAATCATGGTTGCCTGGTGTAATTTTTGAACTGTCTGAAAGAAAACCCTCCCCGGAGCACTGCAGCTCAGAACAACTTAAAAGCTGTGAGACTGCGCGTTCTCAAGGGACTTGAAATAAGATCACACCAATCAGCTCACACCTGATCAGAAACACCTTTTGAGCATCTGACCAAGAAGAGGCAGTGATGAAAAATGACAAAACACTGAGCGTGTAATGACCAAAGTCTCACCCATTCCCTCAGTACCTCAAGATTGGGAATTCGATAGGGCAAAATTTCTACTCACTGTGGTTGCTGATGCTGGAGTGGAGCAGTCAAATGGAGCTGCCCAGAACTGCTCTCAAACAAAGTGTGAAGGAGCTTCATTTTCATAATGCCTGTAATTTAAACAGAGTGCAATTTCCCACCCACTTAGGGCAGGATTGTGCTGTCCATCTGGAGCAGACCTAATGAAAGCTTCTTGTGTGATGGAGCAATTAAAGGGGCAGAGGCTTTCTACTCGTTTTTTTTCTTTTAAATTCCAGATTTATGGTATGTTATTAGAGTTGGTTTTCATTCTAATTTCGACATTTGTAAGAATAATTTCTAAATGCTGTTATAAAATTAGCTAATTTATATCGGGAACCCAAAAGAGCAGAAAATCGCCCGCTAGTTCACTGGAAAGCCAACGGTGCTTGAAACATTTACAAGATGTCAGCAGAACGGAAATTGCTGAGAAAGCAGGGGACATAAAAAGAGCTCTTACAATAGAACTCATGGAGCTGCAGGGCATCTAAGCAAGAAGCCCCTGATGGTTGGCAAATCAAGTTCAATTTAGTAATGAGGATCATTTCTGAAGTGCTCCAACACAGTACTTCATGGTTGAAGTGATACAAGATGAAAGAATGCAGAGCAGGGAGAGCAGCAGGAACCAGAGCTGAACTGTTCATACTCACTGTTACGCCAACAATTGTATGTGCAGGCCCTAACACATCTAACAGAGCAATGGTCAAGACGAACTAGGTTTGCAGGGACCTAGGCCTGGATTTTAACTTGGAGCCAGGTGGAGAGCGGGGTTGGGGGGAGTTTATTAGATGCAAAACCTGGAAGTGAAGTTGGCGGGTCGGAATCTGTGATTACAACCTAATTGAACAATAAAAATTTTACTTCCGGGTTACTTCCAGCTGCCGGGGATAGATCAGCGTCTTTAGGGTTTGTATGTGGGGGGGGGGGGGGGGGCGCGATCGCAGTACGGTCATCGTTGGGGTCGTGAGCAGTTGGACATCGGGGAGGGGTGGTGTCTCGGACATCGGTGGGGGGGGTGGTGGGATCGGACGATCGTGGGGGTCCGATAGCGGCAGGTTAGCTTGTTGGGCCTGGAGGAAACACTCCTCCTAGCCCACAAGCTGTGCAATAAAGGCACTTACCACATAATCCAGCCCTTCTAGCCTCCTTTTCACTGGCGAGATTCACGAGCCCCGGGAAACCTGCGCTGGAGGCGTTAAATTTAAAGTTGAGTCAAATTCAACTTAAAAAGACCTAGTTCACGTCTCACAAGGACGTTAATTGATGATATAAATACCACCCGCCTGAACTAATTAAGACCCCGCCTCCGGCGAATAGGTTACCAACACGCATTCAAATGCATCTCCCAAGCGGGCGTGTTGGAGCTGGGTTGTGGACGAGCTCCAAAAATCAATTATTTTAACCACCCACCCACCCACCCCCAACCCACCTGTTCTTGGGGGTTAAAATTCTCCCCCTAGTTGCAGGTCTGTGCCATCTGCTGCAAGGACACCAGCATCATGGGAACAATGGCAGTCAATGTAACCCTCTTGCTTCAAGTATTTGCCTCTTGCTCCTTCCAGCCTAGCATATGAATCAACGACAGTTATCAGTCAATAATCGGACATACATGTATCAAACAGATGACTGATGCATCAGTCACCATGGCCAGTAATTTTATTTCTTTTCCCGAAGAAGGGCAACAGCAGCATGGCACATCAGCCCAACATCACCATATGGCTGCGTTTCCCAAAGTAGAGGGAGTCAGTGATGGCAGTCATGTGACCACATGGGCAACAGGTTCCTGCCACCAGCACTTGCTCCTCCACACCCGTACGCTGTGACTCACCCGGTGCTACCTCATTAAGCCCACTAACTGCATCCTCTGAGAGATCTGTAGCTGTACAGGTGCATGCAAACATTGGTGAGAAGGACGCAAGACTGCTATGAGGCGCTGTCTTGTTATGAGCCGTTGGCAGTGCTGTCAGGCTGAGATTTTTTTTCCAGCACTATAATGATAGAAAAGAAACTGGACCCAAGACACAACTTCAAAAAGAGTTTTCATTACAACATACTAATGGTATGGTTGTATGTATGCCTTTGGGAGTGAGTGAGACAGGGAAGCAGGAGTAAGAGATGGATGGTACCAGCCCCGAGATTGGGGGGGGGACTTACACCTCTTCCACTGCTTCTCATGCATACACAGTCTTACCTCAGTATCTTCCTTGATGAGTACCATCAATCTTCTGCATCCATCCCCAGGCTGTGCAGGTACTGTACACATCAATGACTCTGGCCACCTCCTCTTGCCAGGCATATTACGCTTCTGCCCTCTAGGAAGGGTGCCCTCGAGTGCCAAGTAGTGCAACCCTCCTCACATTACCCGACTGAGGGTAGACATGACACAGGTCTTCTATTCAGAAATGTAAGGAATCTTACAACACCAGGTTATAGTCCAACAGTTTTATTTGAAAATCACAAGCTTTCGGAGGCGTTCTCCTTCGTCAGGTGAACCACACATTCCTTACATTTGTCCACCCCAGTCCATCACCGGCAAATCCACATCATTCTATTCAGAAGGCAGGGAAGCAAGCATGCTATTTACCTTGGAAAATGAGCATAGGACCAGAGATACAAATACAAAATTCAAATGCCTTGTTCGAGATTAGGAATTTTTTCCCCCACCGGATAGATGATTCATGGGCCATACTCCCAAAGAAGGTAGTTTTGGGCTGAATTGACACCTTTAAGAAGGTACTGGAGCAATATCAGTTTTGAAGCAGGATTGAGAGTTATAGAGATATTAGCAGCACTGTTCCGACTGTTTTTATGGAGAGGTCAGGAAGGAAATTAGTGTCCTAAAAAATGGGATCAACAGAAGGTGTGGTAGGGAACTTCATTATAGAATCATCATACTGGATGGAAGAAGAACCATGAAAGCATTCAGATTGTCATAAAAACCCAACAGGTTCATAAACGTCCTTCAGAGAAGATAACCTGCCACCCCTACATGGCCTGGCCTACATGTGACTCCAGTCCTGCACTATGTGGTTGATCTCAACGCCCTCTGAAGTGGCCTAGCAAGCCACCCAGTTGTAAAAACATGCTTCAGAGTTCAATAATAAGAAAATCAGATGGACCTAACAGCAACAACCCAGGAATCATACTACAATAATATTAAGGCATTATCAGCCCAGTCAACCCTCCAAAGTCCTTGTCACTAACATCTAGGGGTTAATGTCTAAGTTGAGAGAGCAGTCAAGCAATAGACTAATATGGTCTTACAGAATCACAGCAATCAGCCAATATCCCAGACTCCTCCATCACCACCCCTGGGTATGTTCTGCCCCACCAGTGGGATAGACCCACCAAAAGTGGGGGGACACTGACGGACAGTCAAGTGGGACTGGCCCTAGCAGTCCTCAACGTGACAACCATGGGGTCCAAAGTCAATATGACTTCAGGTCAAACAAGGTCAAGGAAATTTCCAGCTGATAATCAAGTAGTCAATCAATGAATCAGTTATCTTCCCTGTTGAACGTCACTTGGAGGAAATGCTGAGGGAAGCAAGATCACAGAATGTACTCTGAGTGGCTCACTTGAATGTCCACCAGGAGAGGCTGGGTATTACCACCACTGACCAAGGCCTGAAGAAAAAAACTGTCAGACTGGGCCTGGGTCAGATAATGAGGGAGCCATCATCAACACCATGGAGATCAAAACTGGCCAGCCATATTGACAGCACGGCTACAAGAGCAGGATTGAGTCTGGGTACTCTGTGATGAGTGGTTTCTCCACCATCTACAAGGTTCAAGTCACAAGTGTGATGAAATACTCACCACTCGCCTGGATGGGTGCAGCCACAACAACATTGAAGAAGCTCGACACCATCTGAGAGAGCAATTTGCATGATCAGTGCACCTGCCACTGGACTCATTATCCACCCCCTCATCACCGGTTTACATTAGCTGCAGTATGTACCATCTACAGTATGCACTGCTGCAACTATCACTTTGACGGCATCTCTCGCTCCTGCACATCTACTACTGTGAAGGACAAGAGCAGCATTGGCGTGGGAACAGCATCACCACCAAGTTCTCTCCCAAGTCATACAACTTCCTGCATGGACATATATCGCCATGCCTTCATCATCGCTGGGTTAATATCCTGGAATTCCCTATATAACACCATAGTGGAAGCACCATCAATACAAGGATTACAGTGGTTCAAGGAGAAGGCTCACCACCACTTTCTCAGGGCAATTAGGGATGGGCAATAATTGTGGCCTTGCGAGTGTTTCCTATATCCAGAGATCAAATATAAAAAAAAGTTTGCAGCCTTTGGAAAGGCTGGAACAATTTTCCCCCCCCCCTATTCAGCCATTTACTTGTAAGTGACTGCATCCCTTTAAATGTTGCTTGCAGCTCTTCAAATGAGTTCCCACACCTCCTTTGGGAAGTTCCCTGTAGCATGCCTAATCTTGACCAAGTGATTGCCATGCTTGACTAGTTAGTACCAACTTCAGGAATGCCCATGTGAGATCAGCGAGTGCTCTGCTCTGGTCCTGAAAACTTACTGCCTTCTTTTTGGCTTATTAGTTTAATTTGATTTTTCTGACTATGTCAAGAGTTTTCCTGGCCTACTGGGGCATGAAGGGATGTTGATAATCAACAAGCGACATTTCTCATTGCATTCAGTGTGCAGAAAAATATGTTGAATTATTATGACTGCACACAAAGGTGAAAGGGAAGGAATTGCCGTGTGTGCCAGTAATGCACTTAGAATCATAGAAAGGTTACAGCATGGAAGCAGGCCATTCGGCCCATCGAGTCCACGCCGGCTCTATGCAAGAGCAATCCAGCTAGTCCCACTCCCCCGCCCTATTCCTGTAGCCCTGCAAACTTTTTTATTTTCAAGTACTTATCCAGTTCCCCTTTGAAGGCCATGATTGAATCTGCCTCCACCACCCCCTTGGGCAGTGCATTCCAGAGCTTAACCACTCGCTGTGTAAAAACGTTTTTTCCCACGTCACCTTTGGTTCTTTTGCCAATCACCTTCAAGATTAGTGCTAATGGTATTTTTTCTTGGCTTCCTCAGTGACTTCATCCCTAGAGAGCTAGAATTTGTCTACATCAGAGAAGCCATGATGTGGAGATGCCAGTGATGGACTGGGGTTGACAAATGTAAGGAATCTTACAACACCAGGTTATAGTCCAACAGTTTTATTTGAAAATCACAAGCTTTCGGAGGCTTTCTCCTTCGTCAGGTGAGTGTGGGATTCCCTGAAGGTTACCGCATTTATAGTCAGAGAACAATACCTGGTGATTACAGATAATCTTTCCAACTGCCCGTTGTCAAGGCAATCAAAGTGTTCAGACAGAGAGATGTTACATACAGGACCACCGAATATACAAACGGCCAGAACTCTCTCTCTGTCTTTTGTTCTGGCCGTTTGTATATTCGGTGGTCCTGTATGTAACATCTCTCTGTCTGAACACTTTGATTGCCTTGACAACGGGCAGTTGGAAAGATTATCTGTAATCACCAGGTATTGTTCTCTGACTATAAATGCGGTAACCTTCAGGGAATCCCACACTCACCTGACGAAGGAGAAAGCCTCCGAAAGCTTGTGATTTTCAAATAAAACTGTTGGACTATAACCTGGTGTTGTAAGATTCCTTACATACATCAGAGAATGCAGTCCTAGCTGCCGAGGGAAGATCGCTTGGTGGAAAGTGCATTTGTGTGGAATTCGAGTGAGGAAAGGATCGTTCTCAGTTGCAGTGCCTTCTATGGTAAAATAACATAATAAACTCACTGGCTCGGCTCACATATGAAGAACGGCCACTTGGTGGGGTATTGTGGTGTGATCAGCACCTGAGGCACTGTGTCCCAATGTGGAGTCAATGCCTTTAGGAGAGGACAATTGTAAACAATTTTACAACACCAAGTTATAGTCCAACAGTTTTATTTGAAAATCACAAGCTTTCACCGTTCACCTGAGGAAGGAGCCAAGAAAAAATACCATTAGCACTAATCTTGAAGGTGATTGGCAAAAGAACCAAAGGTGACATGAGGAAAAACGTTTTTACACAGCGAGTGGTTAGGATCTGGAATGCACTGCCCGAGGGGGTGGTGGAGGCAGATTCAATCATGGTTTCCACACCGTTCATCTGAGGAAGGAGGAAGCCTCCGAAAGCTTGTGGAATTTAAAATAAATTTGTTGGACTATAACTTGGTGTTGTAAAATTGTTTACAATTGTCAACCCCAGTCCATCACCGGCATCTCCACATTTAGGAGAGGAGACAGGAGGAAGGTCGGAGTCCCCTCTTCTAGAATAGCTGGCTAGTACTCTGAGTGGGTGTTGATGCAGTGACTCTGATGACAATCAGAGAGTAATCAGCAACTTGAAGCCCTCTGAGGGAAGCTCCAATGAGCAGCCGGTCCTGATGGGGGAAAAGCAATAATACAATAGATTGATTCTTTCAGTTGCTCTGTACCAGCAAAAAAAGAAGTCTTTATGGAAAAATACTGACAAAGAAAATTTACTCACATCTCACTTTCTACTGTAAACATCATTCGTCTTAATAATACATTTTTACTGTCTCGGCTCCCATATACTTCCCTCTGCATTTATATAATTAACCAACCAATTCCCAGAGTGCCCATTATCCCCAAAACATTCCTTCTTTGTAATAAACTAGTTTTAAATGTATTTTTGTGTTTTACAAGTGACTATGGAAACTAGAACTGTGAAATTATAACATTATATTAACCTAATTTAAAATCCATCAAATGAAAGGCAAGTGCACGGACTATTTATAGGAGCTTACTCGATGTCAGTGAACGTCAGATAACTCAAGAGTCACTTTCCTCTCCTATCTGCCTGCAGAGATTTTTTTTTATAATCAAATTAGACTGACTGTTGAGAAGCATCTGCACTTTATTGGACATAACATTCTGTTTACAGGATATGTAAATGTTAAACATGCAAATTGTTTAAAATATGGCTACCATATGTCGAACTATGTAAAAGAACTTACCACTTTCATCAGTAAAACTGAAACAGCGTTCCCTTTAGGAATTGACAGACAGCAATATCACATATACCCATCCATCGCTGCGTTGAAGCACGTACAAAATGTTAATGGAACATACAGGAGGATTGTCACATTACGCAAGTGTATCAGTAGATCATTCTCTCCCCCCCACCCCCCAACCCCATAACCACCCCTTCTTTCACATTGAAATTGAGCTCCTGTCTAATTCGGATGGAAGCTTCCATGATGTGCCCCAGGCCTGACCGAAAATTTGAACAGGGCTGAAACTAGGCTGACATCAAGCAGAACCGATTTCCACTTTATTCCTTACTCCTCATCTGCACCCACAGTGGGTGCAGACGTGGTGTAACGAGCACCAAAATCAACCCTGGCATCTCGAAGAGGTAAAGCAAGCAACAAAAATAAACATTAGAAGATAAATTAAATGCATTGTACTGTTTGCTGTGTTTTTTTCTCAGCAATACAATTGTCTTTAAGCTGCAGCCTGTACTCTGTACTCAACAGGAAGGTCTGAGGCTCAGCATCATGCTTGAGGCAAAGTATAATATCAGACAGTCTCGGAACAATATACAGAAGAAGTTCTGCTCTTCTCTCCGACAGGATTTCCGTTTGTCTCTTTTACCTTGTTCACCTTCGTTGCTTTCTCTTTCCCTTCTCGTGTTTGATCAGGTTTCTTCTAAAACTCACTTTCACAGCCACATCTCCTTCCTCAGCAACTGTCTCCGGCTCCGACTTATTCCAGGTGATTTCCAACTTAAATTCCACTCTTCATATTTCGGATCCACCCGTGATTACAGATATCTCCATGATATTCAGCGTTCCTCGAACCACTGCTCTCGCCATTTCCTGAGAGCCACGCTCAACTCCATGCACCACCACATGCTGCTCCCGACCTCTCTCTATTTCAGAGTTGTCCTGGTCCGCAGTTCCATTTCATCCTTCGCTTTAACAAAAAACTTTTTGTCTTCCTTTCAGGTGTCACGGACCGCAAGCTTCAACACCCCTCCTGATCCTTCTTCCTCTTCACTTTCCTCTGACCCTATCCCTCCCTCCAATCTCACCCTTTGTCGTGTTTTCACTATCCCCTCTGACCTTCCCCTCTCTGACCCCGAACGATCAGTCCTCAGCAAAAGCCTCAGCTTCATCCCCTTACACCCCCACCTCAATGAATTTCGAGCCTGACACGATGCTGAGCTCTTCTTCTGTCGCCTTCGCCTCCGCGCCCACTTCTTTGGCCAGGAGTCTTCCCCCCGCACAGCGGATCCCTTCACCCATCTTCAGAATTCTCGTTCCACCTGGACCCCTCCCTCTGGCCTCTTACCTTCTGTTGATCTTATCATTGCAAACTGCCGGTGTGACATCGGCCATCTCAATTTCTCTATTCCCCTCACTCATTGTAACCTACCTCCCTCTGAACTCGCAGCACTCCGTTCTCTCAGGTCCAACCCTGACATTGTCATTAAACCTGCTGACAAGGGCGGCGCTGTTGCTGTGTGGCGAACAGACCTCAACCTCGCGGAGGCTAACCACCAACTCTCCGACATCTCCTCCTACCTCCCCCTGGACCATGATCCCACCGCTGAACATCAAGCCATAGTTTCCCAGACCGTCACTGACCTCATCTTCTCTGGAGATCTTCCCTCCACGGCCTCCAACCTCATAGACCCCCAACCCCGCACAGCCCGCTTCTACCTCCTACCCAAGATCCACAAACAGGACTGCCCTGGGAGACCCATCGTTTCAGCCTTTTCTTGCCCCACAGAACTTATTTCCTCCTATCTTGACTCTTTTTTCTCCCCTTGTCCAGTCTCTTCCAACCTACATCCGCGACTCTTCTGACGCCCACCGCCACTTTAACAGTTTCCAGTTCCTCGGCCCTAATCGTCTCCTTTTCACCATGGACGTCCAGTCCCTCTACACCCCTGTCCCCCACCAGGACAGCCTGCAGGCCCACTGCTTCTTCCATGAACGGAGGCCCAACCAGTCCACATCCACCACCACCCTCCTCCGCCTGGCTGAACTTGCTCTCACTTTGAATAATTTCTCCTTTGACTCCACTCAAATCCTCCAAATAAAAGGTGTCACTATGGGAACCCATATGGGTCCCAGCAATGCCTGCCTTTATGTGGGATTCATGAAACTTTCCTTGTTCCAATCCTACTCAAGTCCCCTCCCTCACCTCTTTTTCCAGTACATCGATGACTGTATCGGTGCCGTTTCCTGCTCTTGTCCCGAAATGGAAAATTTCATCAACTTTGCTTCCAATTTCCATCCTTCCCTCGCCTTCACATGGTCCACCTCTGACTCTTCCCTTCCTTTCCTCGACTTCTCTATCTCCATTTCTGGGGAAAGGCTGTCAACCAATATCTATTATAAGCCCACCGACTCCCACAACTACCTTGATTACACTTCCTTCTACCCCGCTTCCTGTAAGGATTCTATTCCCTTCTCATAGCTTCTCCATCTCCGTCGCATCTGATCGGACGATACCACCTTCCGCACCACTGCTTCCAATATGCCTTCCTTTTTCCTCAACCCAGGATTCCCCTCCACTGTAGTTGACAGGGGACTCGACCGTGTCTGTCCTAATTCCCACACTTCTGCCCTCACCCCTTCCCTTCTCTCCCAGAACCATGATAGGGTCCCCCTTGTCCTCACCGTCCAAGCCACCAGCCTCCACAATCAATGTATCATCCTATAAGACCATAAGAGATAGGAGCAGGAGTAGGCCATTCGGCCTCTCGAGCCTGCTCCACCATTCAATCAGATCATGGCTGATCTGATTTTTACCTCAACTCCACTTTCCCGCCTTATCCCCATATCCTTTGACTCCCTTGCTGATCAAAAATTTGTCGAACTCAGCTTTGAATGTATTCAATGACTCAGCCTCCACAGCTTTTTGGGGTAAAGAATTCCAAAGATTCACAACCCTCTGGGAGAAGAAATTCCACCTCATTTCCATCTTAAACGGGCAACCTCTTATTCTGAGACTATGCCTCCTAGTTTTAGATTCCCCCATGAGGGGTAATATCCTCCCTACTCTATCAAGTCCCCTCAGAATCTTGTATGTTTCAATAAGATCTCCTCTCATTTTTCTAAACTCCAATGAGTATAGACCCAACCTGTTCAATCTTTCCTCATAAGACAACCCTTCCACACCCGGAATCAACCTAATGAACCTTCTCTGAACTGCCTCCATGCAAGTATGTCATTACCTAAATAAGGGCACCAGAACTGTACACAGTACTCCAGGTGTGGTCTCACCAGCACCCTTTACAGTTGTAGCATGACCTCCCTGCTTTTATACTCCATCCCCTAGAAATAAAGGCCAATATTCCTTTTGCCTTCTGGATTACCTGCTGCACCTGTATGTTGGCTTTTTGTGTTTCATGTACGAGGACACCCAGATCCCTCTGTACCACAGCATTTTGTAGTATTTCTCCATTCAAATAATATTTTGCTTTTTTATTTTTCCTCCAAAAGTGGATGACTTCACATTTTCCCACGTTATATTCCATCTGTCAAATTTTTGCCCATTTGCTTAACCTGTCAATATCCCTTTGCAGACACTTTGTGTCCTCATCGCAACTTGCTTTTCCACCTATCTTTGTATCTTCAGCAAATTTGGCCACAAGACACTCTGTTCCTTCATCCAAGTCATTGATATATATTGTAAATAGTTGAGGACCCAGCGCTGATCCCTGCGGCACCCCACTAGTTACAGATTGCCATTTTGAAAATGACCCTTTTATCCCAACTCTTTGTTTTCTGTTAGTTAGCCAATCCTCTATCCATGTCAGTATATTACCCCCAACACCATGAGCTCCTATCTTGTGCAGTAATCTTTTATGTGGCACCTTATCGAATGCCTTTTGGAAATCCAAATATACTGCATCCATTGGTTCCCCTTTATCCACCCTGCCCGTTACTTCCTCAAAGAACTCTAATAAATTTGTCAAACACGATTTCCCCTTCATAAAACCATGTCGACTCTCCTTGATTGTATTATGAGTCTCCAAATGTCCTGCTACTACTTCCTTAATAATGGATTCTAGCATTTTCCCAATGACAGATGTTAGGCTAACTGGTCTATAGTTACCTGCTTTCTGTCTCACTCCCTTCTTGAATAGGGGTGTTACGTTTGTGGTTTTCCAATCCGCTGGGACCTTTCCAGAATCTAGTGAATTCTGGAAGATTACAACCAATGCATCCACTATCTCTGTAGCCACTTCCTTTAAGACCCTCGGATACAAGCCATCAGGTCCAGGGGACATGTCAGCCTTTAGACCCATTAGTTTACCTCGTACTTTTTCTACAGTGATAGTGATTGTTTTTAGTTCCTCCCTCCCCTTTGCCCCTTGATTTTATACTATTATTGGTATATTATTAGTGTCTTCTACTGTGAAGACAGATACAAAATATCTGTTCAATTCCTCTGCCATTTCCTTGTTTTCCATTATTATTTCCCCAGTCTCATCCTCTAAGCGACCAATGTTTACTTTAGCTACCCTCTTCCTTTTTATATACTTGCAGCAGATTTTACTGTCAGTTTTTATATTTCTTGCTAGTTTATTCTCATAATTTATTTACTCCCCCTTTATTATTCTTTTAGTCATCTTTTGCTGGTTTTTAAAGTTTTCCCAATCTTCGGTCTTACCGGTAATCCTTGCCATGTTGTATGCTTTTTCTTTTAACCTGATACCATCCTTTACTTCCTTAGTTAGCCATGGTTGGTTCACCCTTTTTGTGGAGTCTTTCCTCCTCACAGTGATATATTTTTGTTGCGAGTCATAAAATATATTTTTAAATGTTTGCCACTGCTTATCCACCATCATACCATCTAATCTGTTTACCCAGTCCACTTTAGCCAATTCCACCCTCATTCCTTTATAATTGCCCTTATTTAATTTTAATACAGTAGTTGCATACCCAAGATCCTCGCTCTCAAACTGGATGTGAAATTCTATCATGTTATGATCACTGCTTCCCAAGGGATCCTTTGAGATCATTAATTAATCCTGTTTCGTAATCCATTACCAAATCCAAAATGGCCTGTTCCCTGATTGGTTCCCCAACGTATTGGTCTAAGAAACAGTCCCTAATACACTCTCTGAACTCCTCCTCAGGGCTCTTTTTGCCAATTTGATTTGTCCAATCTATGTGAAAGTTAAAATCGCCCATGATTATTGCATTACCTTTTTTTACAAGCCCCCCTTATTTCCTGATTAATATTTTGCCCTACAGTGTAGCTAGTGTTAGGAGGCCTATATACTACTCCCACCAGTGATTTCTTTCCCTTGCTATTTCTTACCTCCACCCAAATTGATTCGACATCTTGATCTTCTGAGCCAAGATCATTTCTCACTATTATACCAATTTCATTCTTTATTAACAGAGCTACCCCACCGCCTTTACTTTTTTACCTATCCTTCCGAAATGTTAAATAACCCTGAATATTTAGCTCCCAACCTTGGTCACCTTCCAACCATGTCTCTGTAATGGCCACGAGATCATACCCATTTGTTTCTATTTGTGCCGTTAATTCATCGATCTTATTACGAATATTGCACATTCAGATAAAGAACCTTTAATTTTGTCTTTTACTATTCTTTCCCACCCTGACCCCATTTGCTAGTTCAATCTTATGTTTGTACGCTCTGTCCCTACCTGACACACTCTGTTTATCAATACCCCCATCACTTTCCTGTATTACTTCCTTGTCTTTTCTCTTTATCAATCTAAACTTCACCCCACCTGAGCCCTCCCCCCCTCTACTTCGCCATTTCCGCCACCTCCAGCGTGATCCCACCACCAAACACACCTTCCCCTCTCTTCACCACCCCCCCTTCAGCATTCCAAAGGGATCGCTCCCTCCGAGACACCCTGGTCCACTCCTCCATCACCCCCAACAGCCACTCTCCTCCCACGTCAACTTCCCGTGCGAGCGCAGAAGATGCAACACCTGTCCTTTCACCTCCTCCCTTCCATGAATGGTGGTGGACAATTAAACAACCAAAGGGAGGAGGAGGCTCTGTAATCATCCCCATTCTCAATGATGGCAGAGTCTAGCACATGAGTGCAAAAGACAAGGCTGAAGCGTTTGCAACCATCTTCGGCCAGAAGTGTCGAGTGGATGATCCATTTCGGCCTCTTCCCGATATCCCCACCTTCACAGAAGCCAGTCTTCAGCCAATTCGATTCACTCCACATGATATCAAGAAACAGCTAAGTGCACTGGATACAGCAAAGGCTTTGGGCCCGACAACATCCCGGCTGTAGTGCTGAAGACTTGTGCTCCAGAACTAGCCGCACCTCTAGCCAAACTGTTCCAGTACCGCTACAACACTGGCATCCACCCGACAATGTGGAAAATTGCCCAGGTATGTCCAGTCCACAAAATGCAGGACAAATCCAATCCGGCCAATTACTGCCCCATCAGTCTATTCTCAATCATTAGTAAAGTGATGGAAGGTGTCGTCGACAGTGCTATCAAGCGGCACTCACTCACCAATAACCTGCTCATCCATGCTCAGTTTGGGTTCCACCAGGACCACTCGGCTCCAGACCTCATTAGAGCCTTGGTCCAAACATGGACAAAAGAGCTGAATTCCAAAGGTGAGGTGAGAGTGACTGCCCTTGACATCAAGGCAGCATTTGATCGAGTGTGGCACCAAGGAACCCTAGTAAAATTGAAGTCAATGGGAATCAGGGGGAAAACTCTT
This sequence comes from Heptranchias perlo, assembly GCF_035084215.1. Lineage (NCBI taxonomy): Eukaryota > Metazoa > Chordata > Chondrichthyes > Hexanchiformes > Hexanchidae > Heptranchias > Heptranchias perlo. The sequence goes on along the minus strand of NC_090326.1, from coordinate 147,449,089 downwards.
CAGTGGCTGGAGTCATACCTAACACAAAGGAAGAAGGTAGTGGTTGTTGGAGACCAATCATCTCAGCTGCAGGGCATTACAGCAGGAATTCCTCAGGGCAGTGTCCTAGGCCCAACCATCTTCAGCTGCTTCATCAGTGACCTTCCCTCCATCATAAGGTCAGAAATGGGGATGTTCACTGATGATCGCACAGTGTTCAGTTCCATTCGCAACCCCTCAGATAATGAAGCAATCCGTGCCCGCATGCAGCAAGACCTGGACAACAACCAGGCTTGGGCTCATAAGTGGCAAGTAACATTCGTGCCAGGCAATGACCATCTCCAACATGAGAGAGTCTAACTACCTCCCCTTCACATTCAACAGCATTACCATCACCGAATCCCCCACCATCAACATCCTGGGGGTCATCATTGACCAGAAACTTAACTGGACCAGCCATATAAATACTGTGGCTACAAGAGCAGGTCAGAGGCTGGGTATTCTGCGGTGACTGACTCACCTCCTGACTCCCCAAAGCCTTTCCACCATCTACAAGGCACAAGTCAGGAGTGTGATGGAATACTCTCCACTTACCCGGATGAGTGCAGCTCCAACAACACTCAAGAAGCTCGACACCATCCAGGACAAAGCAGCCCACTTGATTGGCACCCCATCCACCACCCTAAACATTTATTCCCTTCACCACCAGCGCACTGCAGTGTGTACCATCCACAGGATTCACTGCAGCAACTCGCCAGGGCTTCTTTGACATATCTCCCAAATCAGCGACCTCTACCACCTAGAAGGACAAGGGTAGCAGGCACATGGGAGCAACATCACCTGCACATTCCCCTCCAAGTCACACACCATCCCGACTTGGAAATAGATCGCCGTTCCTTCATCGTCGCTGGGTCAAAATCCTGGAACTCCCTTCTTAACAGCACTGTGGGAGAACCTTCACCACACGGGCTACAGCGGTTCAAGAAGGCAGCTCACCACCACCTTCTCAAGGGCAATTAGGAATGGGCAATAAATGCTGGCCTTGCCAGCGATGCCCACATCCCATGGACGAATAAAAGAAAACCATCCAGGGCCCCAAACACTCCTTCCAGGTGAAATAACAGTTTACTTGTACTTCTTTCAAGTTAGTATAATGTATCCGCTGCGGTCACTTCTACATTGGGGAGACCAAACACAGATTGGGTGATCGCTTTGCTGAACACCTCCACTCAGTCTTCAAGCGTGACTCTGACCTGCCAGTTGCTTGCCATTTTAATTCACTTCCCATTCCTACTCTGACCTCTCTGTCCCAGGCCTCTTACACTGTTCCAATGACCCTCAACGTAAGCTCGAGGAACAGCACCTCATTTTTCGTTTCGGCACTTTACAACCTTCCGGACTCAACACTGATTTGAATAACTTCAGATCATAACCACTGCTCCCATTTTTTCGGTCAGCTAGTGCTGGTAATGCTTCTGCTGCTGCCATTTACAGCTACTCCTGATCAATCTTTTGTTTCTTAACCTTTCCCATTACCATCGTCCTTGCTTTGCACCATCATCCCTATTGTCATTTAATCATTCATGCCCTCTACCCTATCACAGACCTTCCTCCCCTCCCCTCCCTCCCCCCTTTCCCTGGCTCTGTACTTGCTCAAAAACTTTAACTCTTTTACTATCTTCCAGTTCTGACGAAAGGTCTTCGACCTGAAACGTTACCTTTGTTTCTTTCTCCACAGATGCTGCCTGACTTGCTGAGCTTCTCCAGTGTTTTCAGTTTTTATTATATAAGTATCATAATGGGGAGGTATCCACATTATGCACTTTACTCATCACCGAGCACTACAGCTTTAGAAGGAAAGCAATTGCATTTCGTGATCTACAGCAAAGTGCAAAGTGGAAAATCCTAATATCGCTCATAGAATATAAGCACAGAATGAGAAAAGCCCACGCATCTCATTCAGCTGTGCACACCCTTCATTGACGTGAATTCCTTCTCATTTATTTGACCTCTTGCTGGAGGTATATAACCTCACATAAAATTCTACTCAATTTCTTCCCAGCCGCAAAGGTAGACCAACATTCTAACACACATTGTCATACCCTGACTTTCGCACTAATGTACTACGATTCAAATAATAACATTTTAAGCATATAAATAGATTTTTAAAAAACCTCCACTGTGTGTGTTACATGGGTAAACAGAACATTACTTTACCCTTCTGTTTAGTTCTAATTCACATGCTAGAAATTCATTTACTCTTTTGGGATTATGAGAGATTGGATGGATTCCAATGGATGCAATATCAGTCGTATCAACTCCAAAATAATGGGCTAGATCTTGCTGGAGCGGAGCATCTCGCGACGTACGCTGTTAGTTGGACATTTTCCTGCACCCTTCAGCTCGGAATTTTTTTTGCACTGTAACTTGCTGGAAGTGTGAGCTGATAAAGGCACGGTGAGGGCGACGGGGCATCTGGGAGCTTAGTGAACGGCGGGACTAACATTCTATCTCCTTAACCAATGAGATTGAGAAAGAAACAGAGGAACGACAGCGAAGGAAAAAGGGTGAATTAGAGTACAATCAGAATACAGAAAGAAAAATAAAGAGAGGGAAAGAAAGATTGGGATGAGAGAGAAAAATGACAGAATGCAAAACTAAGAAAAAAATTTTTAAATTTGATATTTTTAAAATCTCTAACAACAATCGACTACATGCAGGAATGAGATTGAACAGTTTAAATTGCTCCCTTTCTGGGCCAGAGAGGTTGATTGGCATTGCATTAACAATAATCACATAAGAACATAAGAAATTGGAGCAGGAGTACGCCATATGGCCCCTCAAGCCTTCCCGCCATTCTATCAGATCATGGCTGATCTTCGACCTCAACTCCACTTTCCCGCATGATCCCCACATCCCTTGATTCCCCTGGAGTCCAAAAATCTATCCCTCTCAGCCTTGAATGTATTCAATGACTCAGCATCCACAGCCCTCTGGGGTAGAGAATTCCAAAGATTCACAACCCACTGCGTGAAGAAATTCCTCCTCATCTCAGTCTTGAATGGCCGACCCCTTATCCTGCGGCTATGTCCCCTAGTTCTAGACTCTCTAGTCAGGAGAAACAATCTCTCAGCACCTACCCTGTCGAGCCCCCTCAGAATCTTATATGTTTCAATGAGATCACCTCTTATTCTTCTAAACTCCAGAGAGTTTAGGCCCATTCTATTCAACCTCTCTTCATAGGACAACCCTCTCATCCCAGGAATTAATCTAGTGAACCTTCATTGCACCGCCTCTAAGGAAAGTATATCCTTCTTTAGATAAGGAGATCAAATCTGTACACAGTATTCCAGGTGAGGTCTCACTAAAGCCCTGTACAACTGTAGTAAGACTTCCTTACTCTTGTACTCCAGCCCCCTTGCAATGAAGGTCAACATGCCATTTGCTTTCCTAATTGCCTGCTGTACCTGCATACTAACTTTTTGTGTTTCTTGTACGAGGACACTCAAGTCTCTCTGAACACCAACATTTCTCACCATTTAAAAATTATTCTATTTGTCTATTCTTCCTTCCAAAGTGAATAACCTCACATTTCCCCACATTATACTCCATAATGCTGCAAATCCAACAAGTTCATTAAAAATAACGGGGTGCGGTGGGGGAGGGGTGCTGTGCTAAGGGTGAGATGCTATTTGTGTGAAGCAAATGGCAGCAAGTTCTGGAGATTCACAACTCACGGCTTATCTCGTAATTCCCTGAATCTGCTGGCCGATTTGCGTGTTAATAACAACATGCGTAGTTCACACCCTGTTATTTTTCCAGCAAGGTTTGTCCTAATGCTATAAATTTCAGTAATTCAGCCCCACAGGCTCTTTCCCAGGCATCATGACATCACCAATGAAGTGGGCAGGAAATCCTCTCCTCACCTCAGACAGTAAAGCAGGTATGGGACCAAATTATAACAACAAAACTTTTCAGTTATATAGCGCCTTTAATGTAGAGAAATGTCGCAAGACGTTTCACCGAGGCATAAGGTAAAAAAATGACATATCAAGCCAAAGGAGATATTAGGAGAGGTGACTACAAGCTTAGTCAAAGAAGTGAATTTTAGGGAGGATCTTAAAGGATGAGAGGCAAGGGGAGAGGTGGATGGGGTTAGGAAGGGAATTCCAGAGCGTAAATCCGATGCGGATGAAGGCGTGGCGGCCAATGGCAGGCAAAGGGATAAGGGATGCACAAGTTTAGTGGAACAGAGAGTTTGTTTGGGAGTAGTACTGGAGGAGGTTACAGAGATAGGGAGCGGTAAGACCATGACAGGATTTAAACACAAGGAGGAGTGCTTTAACTTGGAGGCATTGGGGGTCCCGAGGCCAATGTATATCAGTGAGGACAGGGGTGATGGGTGAGCAGGAGTTCCTGTGGAGTAGGATATGGGCAGGAGAGTTTTAGATGAGCTGAAGTTTACAGAAGAAGGTTGACAGGAGCCCGTTCAGGACACCTCTGAAGTAATCAAGTAGAGGTGACAAAGGCACGGATAAATGTTTCAGCGGTATATGGGCTGTGGAAGGGGCAGAGGCAGGTGATGTTGAGGAAGTGGCGCTCTTTGTGATGTAAAGGATATGGGGTCGGAAGCTAAACACAGGGCTGAATAGGAGACTGAGGTTGCATATTGTCTGGTTCAGACTGAGACAATGCCCAGTTCTGGGGATGGAGTCAGTGGTGAAGGTATGGAGTTTGTGGTAAGGGCTCAAAACAATGGTTTTGTTCTTTCTAAAGTTGGAGGCAGTTGCGGGTCATCCAAGACTGAAGTGTTGGACGAGCAGTCTGATAGCACAGAAACAATAGAGGGGTCGAGAGGTATTGAAGAGGTAGAGCTGGGTGTCATCAGCTTATACGTGAAAGATGAACCCCTGTCTGTGGATAATATCACTAAAGGGCAGAAGTAGATAAGGAGGAGTAAGGAGCCAAGGGTGGCGCACCCCCAAGGTGATGGTATGGGGATGAGAAGTCATTGGTATAGGTGCTCTGCCTATGATCAGGTAGGTAAGAGTGTAAACAAACAACAGCAGTCCCAACAAGCTGGACAATGGAGGAGAGGCATTGAAGGAGGTTGGTGTGGTCAACCATGTCAAAAGATGCAGAGAGATCGAGGAGAGATAATACACCACAGTCACAACCACAGAGTATGTAATTCGTGAATTTGATGAGGGCTATTCTGCCGCTATGAGAAGAGCAGGAACTTGATTGGAGGGATTCAAACAGGAAGTTGTGGGAAAAGTGGCCATTGATCTGGGAGGCGACAACACGATCAAGGGCTTTGAAGAGGAAAGGGAGGTTAGAAATGCGGCAAAGACGGAGGGGTTGAGGGTGGGTTTTTTCAGCAGCAGCTGATGATGACAGTTTTGAAAGTGTTGACCGGAGGTCACCGGTTACGGTTATTGGCTTAGTACAAAGAGGAGAAGAGTCAATTCTCTCTTAACTCTCAATTCGCTTTATTCACATCGTTAGATCATACACATAGCTTATACGCCTGGTTAGATATAGACATACAGTTTGCACCAGGTTATACAGTTTTATACCCAAACTAGGATCTAAACGCACACCCACTAAGTTTCTCTGACACTCCCTGTGTGGTCACAGAATATAAAGGATAATACCCGAAAAGGATAGCTGACGCTGGCCAGGCGTTCCGTTCTCTCTCTCTTTCGACGTCGTCTCTACGTCCCTGACGTAGGTTCTTCCACTTCCGCGATGGTTGGTCTCCGGAGTCTTCGCTGGCTCCACGCCCGAGATTCTTCATTCTTATTCCGAATCTTATCTCCTCAAGCTGTGCTGTCTCTCTCTCCCGTTGGTTTAGGCTTGCTCGCCTAGTCCGTGTCTTCTCCTCATTGGCTCTGTCCCAAGGACTTAGGGAGCATTACCTCATTACTCCTTTTCTAAATAAGGACTTGTGTCTTATCACATCTCCTTTGTCTTTCATGAAACTTAACTAATTCAAACCGGTTCCAGCCAGCTCAGGCCAGCGACTGAACTCAGGTTACTTCAGTTCAAAAGTTGCTTTTGCCTGTGTGTCAGCAGTTCGGAATAAACTCAGTAGTTTCTGCAGCCCCTGGCCAACAAAAGGATGAAGGATCTAAGGAAAGGGAACCATTTACAACATCTGCTAGCATCAAATTACATCGAAACTATAGCACAGAAACAGGCCATTCAGCCCAACTGGTCTATGCCGGCATTAATGCTCCACATGTGCCTCCTCCCTCTTTGCTTCATCTAACCCTATCAGGATTCCCTTCTATTCCTTTCTCCCTCGCGTGCTTATCTAGCTTCCCCTTAAATGCATCTATGGTAGTTGCCTCAACTACTCCTTGTGGTAGCATGTTCCTCATTCTTACCTCGCTTTGGGTAAAGAAGTTTCTCCTGAATTCCCTATTGGATTTATTAGTGACTATTTTATAATTATGACCTCTCGTTTTGGACTAATCAGTTTATTATTCAGATAATCAACACAGTTAATGTCTAGTCACAAATAAATGAAAACCATAAAGGTAGGTAATCAATAATGATTCACATAAAGCTGCTAAACTATAAGTCAAGACAATCATGCAGGTGTTAATGCTCCCACAATGGTGTTAGGAAGGGAATTCCAGAATTATGACTCAGTGACAATGAAGGAACGGTGATGTGTGACCAAGTCAGGATAGGGTGTGACTTGGAGAGGAAGTTGAAGGTGATAATGTTCCCACAACATTACTGCTCTTGTTCTTCTCGGTGGTAGTGGCTGCAGGGGAGGAAGATCCTGTCAAGTAACTTTGGTGAGTTGCTACTGTGCATTCTGTAGATTGTACATAAAGCAGCCTCAGTGCACAAGTGGTGGTAGGGGTGAATATTGAGTCCAGTGGCAGGGGTACCAATTAAGCAGACTGCTCTGTCCTGGATGGTGTTGAGCTTCGAGTGCTGCTGCAGCTGCAACCATCCAGATGTGTGGTGGATATTCCATTGCACTCCTGACTTGAGCCATGTAGACGGTGGAGAAGTTTTGAGGGATCAGGAGGTGAGCCACTCTTCGCAGAGTATCCAATCTCTTCCCTGCAGTTATAGCCACGGTGTTGATATGGCTGCTCCAGTTTAGCTGCTGGTCAAGTGACCCTCAGGATATTGATGGTGGGGGACTCGATGATTGAAGGTCATGGGGAGGTAGCTGGGCTTTCTTTTGTTTAAGATGGTCATTACCTGCATTACCTGTCAGCCCAGATGACAATAATACAGGCCAAAGGGATTCTCTTTCATCGATGCTCAGACTGTTACTATAAGGCTAAGGGACCCAAGTTTCAGGAAGTAGCCATAACCAATTTCCAGTCTTTTAGAGAATGGTTAGGTTCAACCATGAATGAACAACTCCAATCCTCATGAAAGGTCACCAGTCAATGCTTGCAAAGATCAGTGGCTACGTTAAGGACTTGGGCTCGAGCACTGACTTTGAACCAGTAACTGAGAACATGAAGGTTGAAGACCCCATCCCTGCAATTTCATAAAGCTTTCTTGGAAACATTGCATCCAGCTAGTATACTTATTCCTTCCATCTGGAATGCACTCAGAAATATTCCGCAGAATAAGTCAAGTCATACAAATTTCATCACGCAAGGGGACTGACTATATCATTGTGCATCACATTACCACATTGACCGCATGCACTATTACAACAAAAAAACATTAGCCTCCTCAGAAAAATAAGTACAATGAAGGAAGTAGAAAGTACATATTACAATGTCTGAAGTACACATCGAGTGGGTACGGTAGAGTGCTGGTTGTGATACTGGACTAGTAAACCAAAAGTCTGGATTAATAATCCAGAGAACATGAGTACAAATCCCACTATGGTAGTTTGAGAATTTGACTTCAGTTTAAAAAGCTGGAATTAGGAGCTGGTATGAAAGTGAGCATATCGGATTGTCGTAAAAAGCCAACTGGTTCACTAATGTCCTTCAGGGACGAAAACCTGCCGTCCTTACTCAGTCTGGCCTATATCACACCAACATGGGTGACTCTTAACTGTCCTCTGAAGTGGCTTAGCAAGATACTGCAGTGTATCTCGTGTGGTGGAAATATTAGTCAAATTTGTTTTGTAGTGAATATTGAATGTCCTTAATTTTTAACTGAAAGTGGAGGTGAGTAGAGTCTATGGCCCCAAAACTCCTGGGGATTGAGAGGGATTAAGCCACATTTAACCCAAAATGGGCCTGGAATATTGGCCGGATCCCGGCTCTACAGGGATTCCGCCGCATTTAGTCTGGACTTTTAAATTCGGGTTGGGGGGGGGGTGGGGGTGAGTGGATCTTATGCCCATCCCCCACTTCAAATGGGTGGATTGAGGAGGGGGGAGTTTCCTGGAATTCCTCATGAAATTCTTCCCTTTATGCAGTTGAAAGGCCTCAGTGGAACTTGTGCCAGTTGAGACCTGGCACAAGTCCCTTTGAGATCTTCTGAAGGCCCCAAACCTTTACTGCACTAGAATAAAGGTAATTAATGCCGGGTGCCAGCTTTGGCTCAGTTGGTAGCACTTTCGCCACTGAGTCAGAAGGTTGTGGGTTAAAGTCCCAATCTGGGCTGACTGAGGGAGTGCTGTCACCGTGGTAATGGCTGAGATTGCCACTTCTATAGGCAGGAATGCCCTTTCCAAAGAGTTGATGTCTACAGTATAAAAGAGGAATCAATTAGGACCATTAGTGCTGGGAGCACACTCACAGGAAGAGCGGGAACTGTCCGATGCATCAGCCACCAGGGTCAGCAGGAGCAGGGCCATGGAGGGGTGGCAGACACGGGCCCAACTGTACTGATTTTTGTCAAACAAATGCTGACACATGGATTTGGGCCCCAAAATGTTGACCACTGTCATGCATGAAAAGGTGGCATATTAGATTGAAGCAAGTATCTGTGTGTCACAGAGCACTATCGTAATGAGGCGCATAGAATGATACAGCACAGAAGGCCATTCGGCCCATCATGTCTGTGCCAGCTTTTTGAAAGAGCAATCCAATTAATCCCACTCCCCTGCTCTTTCCCCATAGCCCTACAAATTTTATTCTTTTCAAGTATACATCCAATTCCCTTTTGAAAGTTCCCGTTGAATCTGCTTTCACCATCTTTTCAGGCAATGCAGTCCAGATCATAACAACTCGCTGCATAAAAAAAAATTCTCTTCATCTCCCCCTGGTTCTTTTGCTAATTATCTTAAATTTGGGCCCTCTGGTTACCTACTCTCCTGCCAGTGGAAACAGATGCAATATTGGAATTGTGGTTGTATGGCCTTACTATCAAAGGAAATCATGATACTCTTGTGGTCAGATGAGTCCATTTCTATGGTTGAAAGATTTTTTTCCATGTTGGACAGTTGCAATGTAGGATGGAGCTTGAAAACTTTGATTCCCTTCACACCGCGTTCTTGATCCCGGTCAGCCTTAAGGATTCAAGAGCAGCACAAGCAGGGGCCTAGGAACGATTTATCTGTTCACTTCCCTCAGCCACACAGGACTGAACGAAAGAAGAAAACAGAACAAAATTGAAAAAACGGACAGATGCTGGCTATGTTTGTTATTCGATCACAAAATAGACTAACAGACAGTTGGGGGTTAAAAGTATAATCAGAATGCCTTTCCTCTCAGGTTACATGCCTGCCAGAAGTCAATTAAGTTTAAACTCCTGCAGTGCTCAGCCATTGATTCAGCAGGATTCAAGGCTTGCACGAAGTCCACAGAAGACCATCCACTGAGGGGGCAATGCAAGCAACTGAAGTACAACTAAAATCACAACAGCCTTTGCTCACGTGGCTAGGAACAAAATTATTTCTGACATAAACATGGCGCAGACATCGTGGGCATTCAATAATGACAAAGATTTCCCCAGCCAATTGTTTATAGATATGCATCGCCCCTCTCTCTCTACAAATGCAGGCCAGAATTGTCCACTGATCATAAGGGGCAAGAACTGCTTAGGTTGCTATGTGCAGTAATATCATAAATGCATTTGTGAAGATTCTTCTGGTGTTTCTAGCATAATTATAAACATGTTCAAAATGAATATTCATTAAAATTCAACTTACTCTTCTAATGGTTTTATTTTTAATATTCAAATTTTTAATATTCAATGCAGCATGATGAACTCTTTGGGAGTCTCAATTTCAATGCACTGAGATTCCCAAAGAGTTCATCATGCTGCAAGTGTGAAAGCATCCTGACTGCTATTGAAGTAGTGGACATTCATGTGCATTACATTATGCATATGGTCACAGACCACCCATACAGAAATGGAATAAAACCCCTTCCTATTCATAAATTCCATGGGATTAATGTTAGGGGCCCAGATGGCTACAAGTGTACCATTTATAATATCCTGAATGTACTCTGGGTGGGGGACTTCAATGTCCATCACCAAGAGTGGCTCGGAAGCACCACTACTGACCGAGCTGGCCAAGTCCTGAAGGACATAGCTGCCACACTGGGCCTGCGGTAGGTGGTGAGTGAACCAACACGAGGGAAAAACCTATTTGACCTCGTCCTCACCAATCTACCTGTCACAGATGCATCTGTCCATGACAGTATTGGTAGGAGTGACCACTGGAAAGTCCTCGTGGAGACGAAGTCCCGTCTTCGCACTGAGGTCACCATCCAATGTGTTGTGTGGCACTATCACCATGCTAAATGGGATAGATTCAGAACAGATCTAGCAGCTCAAAACTGGGCATCCATGAGGTGCTGTGGGCCATCAGCAGCAGCAGAATTGTATTCCAGCACAATCTGTAACCTCATGGCCCGGCATATTCCTCACTCTACCATTACCAACAAGCCAGGGGATCAACCCTGGTTCAATGAGGAGTGTAGAAGAGCATGCCACCAGAGCACCAGGCGTACCTAAAAATGAAGCTACAACTCAGGACTACATGCATGCTAAACAGCAGAAGCAACATGCTATAGACAGAGCTAAGCAATTCCACAACCAACAGATCAGATCAAAGCTCTGCAGTCCTGCCACATCCAGTCGTGAATGGTGGTGGACAATTAAACAGCTAACGGGAGGAGGAGGCTCTGCAAACATCCCCATCCTCAATGATGGCGGAGTCCAGCACGTGAGTGCAAAAGACAAGGCAGAAGCATTTGCAACCATCTTCAGCCAGAAGTGCCGAGTGGATGATCCATCTCGGCCTCCTGCCGATATCCCCACCATCACAGAAGCCAGTCTTCAGCCAATTCAATTCACTCCACGTGATATCAAGAAACGGCTGAGCGCACTGGATACAACAAAGGCTATGGACCCCGACAACATCCCGGCTGTAGTGCTGAAGTATTGTGCTCCAGAACTAGCCGCGCCTCTAGCCAAACTGTTCCAGTACAGCTACAACACTAGCATCTACCCGACAATATGGAAAATTGCCCAGGTATGTCCTGTCCACAAAAAGCAGGACAAATCCAATCCGGCCAATTACCGCCCCATCAGTCTACTCTCAATCATCAGCAAAGTGATGGAAGGTGTCGTCGACAGTGCTATCAAGCGGCACTCACTCACCAATAACCTGCTCACCCATGCTCAGTTTGGGTTCCGCCAGGACCACTCGGCTCCAGACCTCATTACGGCCTTACATGGACAAAAGAGCTGAATTCCAGAGGTGAGATGAGAGTGACTGCCCTTGACATCAAGGCAGCATTTGACTGAGTGTGGCACCAAGGAGCCCTAGTAAAATTGAAGTCAATAGGAATCAGGGGGAAAACTCTCCAGTGGCTGGAGTCATAGCTAGCATGAAGGAAGATGGTAGTGATTGTTGGAGGCCAATCATCTCAGCCCCAGGACATTGCTGCAGGAGTTCCTCAGGGCCGTGTCCTAGGTCCAACCATCTTCAGCTGCTTCATCAATGACCTTCCCTCCATCATAAGGTCAGAACTCGGGATGTTCGCTGATGATTGCACAGTGCTCAGTTCCATTCGCAACCCCTCAGATAATGAAGCAGTCTGTGCCCACATGCAGCGAGACCTGGACAACATCCAGGCTTGGGCTCATAAGTGGCAAGTAACATTCGCGACAGACAAGTGCCAGGCAATGACCATCTCCAACAAGAGAGTGTCTAACCACCTCCCCTTCACATTCAACTGCATTACCATCGCCGAATCCCCCACCATCAACATTCTGGGGGTCACCATTGACCAGAAACTTAACTGGACCAGCCATATAAATACTGTGGCTACAAGAGCAGGTCAGAGGCTGGGTATTCTGCGGCGAGTGACTCACCTCCTGACTCCCCAAAGCCTTTCCACCATCTACAAGGCACAAGTCAGGAGTGTGATGGAATACTCTCCACTTGCCTGGATGAGTGCAGCTCCAACAACACTCAAGAAGCTCAGCACCATCCAGGACAAAACAGCCCACTTGATTGACAACCCATCCACCACCCTAAACATTCACTCCCTTCACCACGGGCGCACTGTGGCCGCAGTGTGTACCATCCACAGGATGCACCGCAGCAACTCACCAAGGCTTCTTCGACAGCACCTCCCAAACCTGCAACCTCTACCACCTAGAAGGGCAAGAGCAGCAGGCACATGGGAACAACACCATCTGCACGTTCCCCTCCAAGTCACACACCATCCCGACTTGGAAATATATCGCCGTTCCTTCATCGTCGCTGGGTCAAAATCCTGGAACCCCCTTCCTAACAGCACTGTGGGAGAACCTTCAGAACACGGACTGCAGTGGTTCATGAAGGCGGCTCACCACCACCTTCTCAAGGGCAATTAGGGATGGGCAATAAATGCTGGCCTCGGCAGCAACGCCCACATCCCATGAACTAATAATGAAAAAATACTTCGGGAAAATTTACATATAAGAAGTGCCGTACCCTATTCTGCCATTGATGGTTTTCCATGGAGAAACTGATGAAAGACTTCACTCTAGCAAACAAAGCATCTGTCACCTGCTTTATGCATTGGTACACTGCAGATTGACTGGGCACATATCCCATAGCTAGCCTGGAACGATCCAATTGCATGAAAGTTCAATGAAATGGTTACCTTCACAGCAGCTGGCAGAACTGTCAATCTTGTCCAAAGATCCAGCTTGAGGTAGGTCTGCATTGAGGGAAGAGCATAACTTCCTGACTGCCTCCCTGGAGATGAGTAGCCAACAAAGACAGATCTCCTCAGATATATGTAATTAGCTGTGTCTTGGTCGAAAGACACATCTACTTAAATATGTCAGATCCTCTTTCTCCTCCGCAACAAGCAGATGGAAAGAGACTACCAAACTCCAGAAGAATTCCCATCTTTAGAATTTTGGTTACTGCATCTTAAACTGCAGCTCCTAGAAAGTCAGAAATGGAAATACTGAGGCCAAAAATGCATAAACCAGATCAGCAGCAAATGCAATGAAAAATTGCAAATCAAATTTCGGCAGCCAATCATGGCACTCACTTTTAAGCGTGCAATCTCCAAATTGGCTGACCGTGCTTTTAATCACAACGTCAATGTGCAATTGGCCTCAGAGGACGAAACGAGCCCTGGACAGAAAATGCTGCACTCAGCCCATCAGGATGGAAACAGTGCGAAGGAACGTATACCCAATTCACCCAATCCTGTTTGCCTGATCACCACTGGCACTACTGGTGCAACCGATCAAGAAATCTACCCTTAACGTGAGGTGGGAGCCGACGTGGCATTGGGTCAGAGCCCAAGCAGCTGAGTTACACGACACGGTTTGTGTTGGTGCAAAGGCAAAACAGGGAAACTTCCCAATATTTTCAACTCTGCAGTAGTTGTAACAAATCTGTAAATGTCCTGTTTGTAAACATGATTCATTATAATTTACGCACAGAGGAAAATGCCATAAAGTATTGGTTGCTTAGAGAGGAGCAAGAAGTGCTATGTTTCATCACAACGAGATTGTGTGCGATGATGCATTTTGACATAATCAGTGACATCACACCATGTGTTTGTAAACAAATGAAACAATTGCTCCCAGCACAGTTACAGCCATACTTTAAAATTAATTTTAAATAATACATACCATTAATATACCACTCCTGCAAGCACCATCTAATTGCAGTATATAGTATTCATAAAATATATACGACTGAAAATTCAATTTAAAAAAACAAGATAATTTGGATAAAAAAAGTTTGCCAGACTCTATTTCATGAAGACAGTGCCAATGTATAAGTGCTTGAATAGGATGTGACACTGTGCAGCATTAGCTACGAGCTGCTTGCTCCGAGCCCAGATTAAGTCTAGATCTTTTGACTAGTAATGGTAATTGAAACAGTTCCAATTAGCCCATCATACAGCCAAACCTGCGGTTGACGCTTCTTTCAAGATAATAATGAAAAGCCACTTGGATGCAAACGAGGTAGTGGTCAGATACAGCAACTGGTCCATTGCTGAATGCTTTCGGGTAATATGGTAAGTCAGTAGATATGGTTTCCAGCTGGAATGTGAGCTTGCAGGCCAAGTCCATTTGCAATGTAAAGGAACTCGCTGCACAGAGTGCTGATATGTTCGAGCTGATATCTTCGAGCCAGCGCGGACACGATGGGCCGAATGGCCCCCTTCTGTGCTGTATCTTTTCTATGGTTCTATGGTTCTTTTTTTTTCTATTTCACAGCTATCCCTGATGGTGGCATTTGTGGTTGCCAATTAAGTGACTGGTGTAGAATGGGATAGATAATCGCATTATGTAGAACTTATCTGACAAGATAGTTAGAACAGAATAATCAGCAGATGGTGGGTAGCATTAACCCCGCCCCCTTTCTTTAGGCAGGGCATTTGTCCAAAGAACTTTGAATGAACATGACTACAAATCTCTCATTTGGAATATAGGGTAACCCTGCTACCACCTGTATTACGATCCCACCAACAAAGGTAAGAGTCAGGAAAGATACTGCCTTGTTCACCATCTGGTCCATTAGCATTTCCTATATTACAAAAGTGACTACACTTCAAAAGTACTTCACAGGCTGCAAAGTGCTTTGGGACATGCTGAGGTCGTGAAAGATGCTATATAAATGCAAGTACTTTCTTTTTTCTTTTTAACAATGACACACATTAAACAGTAGACTTAATAACACAACGGCCAGCATCCACTGTGCTAAAACACATTGGGAGCTTACTCTCCATTTATTAGGTGAGATGCCGAGGGCCACCATGTAGCCATGTACCAAATGTGTACAAGTCTTATTATACTTCAAAAAATTATTATTCATTCTTGGGATGTGGGCATAGCTGGCAAGGTCGGCATTTATTGTCCATCTCCAGCTGCCCTCGAAAAAGTTGGTAGTTAGCCGCCTTGTTCTTAGGAACATAGGAACAGGAGTAGGCCGTTCAGCCCCTCGTGCCTGCTCCGCCATTTGATAAGATCATGGCTGATCTGTAATCTCGCTCCATATACCTGCCTTTGGTCCATATCCCTTAATACCTTTGGACCTTCTTGATCCGCTGCAGTCCATGTGGTGAAAGTGCTCCCACAGTGCTATTAGGTAGAGTTCTAGAATTTTGACCCAGTGACAATGAAGGAAGGGTGATATATATCCAAGTCAGGCTGGTGTCTGATTTGGAGGGGAAGTTGGAGGTGATGGTGTTCCCATGCACCTGCTGCCCTTGTCTTTTCAGAAACATAGAAACATAGAAAATAGGAGCAGGAGTAGGTCATTTGGCCCTTCAAGCCTGCTCGCCATTCAATATGATCATGGCTGATCCTCTATCTCAATACCATATTCCCGCTCTCTCCCCATACCCCTTGATGCCTTCTCTGTCTAGAAATCTATCTAGCTCCTTCTTAAATATATACTTGGCCTCCACAGCCTTCTGTGGTAGAGAATTCCACAGGTTCACCACCCTCTGAGTGAAGAAATTTCTCCTCATCTCAGTCCTAAATGTCCTACCCCGTATCCTGAGACTGTGACCCCTCGTTCTGGACCCCCTAGCCAGGGGAAACATCCTCCCTGCATCCAGTCTGTCTAGCCCTGTCAGAATTTTATATGTTTCAATGAGATCCCCTCTCATTTTTCTAAACTCGAGTGAATACAGGCCGAGTCGACCCAATCTCTCCTCATATGACAGTCCTGCCATCCCAGAGATCAGTCTGGTGAACCTTCGCTGCACTTTCTCTATGGCAAGTATATCTGTTCTTAGAAAAGGAGACCAAAACTGCACACAATACTCCAGGTGTGGTCTCACCAAGGCCCTGTACAACTGCAGTTAAGACATCCTTGCTCCTGTACTCAAATCCTCTTGAAAGGAAGGCCAACATACCATTTGCCTTTCTAACTGCTTGCTGCACCTGCATGTTTGCTTTCAGTGATTGGTGTACAAGGACATCCAGTCCCTTTGTACATCAACATTCATCAATCTATCACCATTTAAATAATACTCTGCCTTTCCTTCCGAAGTGGATAACTTCACATTTAACCACATTATACTGCATCTGCCATGTGTTTGCCCACTCACTGAACTTGTCTAAATCGCCTGGAAGCCTCTTTGAATCCTTTTTTTTAATATTTGTTCATGGGATGTGGGCGTCGCTGACAAGGCCAGCATTTACTGCCCATCCCTAATTGCCCTTGAGAAGGTGGTGCCGAGCCACCTTCTTGACAACTGAGTGGCTTGCTAGGCCATCTCAGAGGGCGATTAAGAATCAACCACATTGCTGTGGGTCTGGAGTCACATATAGGCCAGAACGGGTAAGGATGGCAGGTTTCCTTCCCTAAAGGACATTAATGAACCAGATGGGTTTTTACGACAATCCAGTAGTTTCATGGCCACTATTACTGATACTAGTTTTATTTTATTCCAGATTTTTTATTTAATTAATTGAATTTAAATTCCCCAGCTGCCGTGGTGGGATTTGAACTCATGACTCCAGATTATTAGTCCAGTAACATAACCACTATGCTACCGTACCCTTAAACTGTATTGTCCTCACAACTCACGATCCCACCTAGTTTTGTGTTGTCAGCAATCTTGGAAATATTACATTTGGTTCCATATTGTGAATAGCTGGGGCCCAAGCACCGATCCCTGCGGTTCCCCACTAGTCACTGCCTGCCAACCCGAAAAAAAACCATTTATTCCTACTCTCTGTTTCCTGTCTGTTAATCAATTTTCAATCCATGCCAGTATATTACCACCAATCCCATGTGCATTGATGTTGCACACTAACCTCTTATGTGGGACTTTATCAAAGGTCTTCTGAAAATCCAAATAAACCACATCCACTGGTTCTCCCTTATCTATTCTACCAGTTACATCCTCAAAAAACTCCAGTCGGTTTGTCAAACATGATTTCCCTTTCATAAATCCATGTTGACTTTGTCTAATCCCATTGATATTTTCTAAGGGTCCTGTTATTACATCCTTTATAATAGACTCCAGCGTTTTCCTTACGACTGATGTTAGGCTAACAGGTCTGTAGTTCCCTGTTTTCTCTCTCTCTCCTTTTTTAAATAGTGGGGTTACATTTGCCACCTCCAATCTGCAGGAACTGTTCGAGAATCTATAGAATTTTGGAAGATAACAATTAATGCATCCACTATTTCCATGGCTACCTCTTTTCGTACTTTGGGATGCAGATTATCAGGCCCTGGGAACTTATCGGCTTTCAGTCCCATTAATTTCTCCAGCACTATTTTTTTTACTAATTCTAATTTCCTTTAATTCCTCCTTCTCACTAGTCCGTTGGTTCCCTAGCATTTCTGGGAAGTTATTTGTGTTATTTGTTTAATTGCTCTGCCATTTCCTTGTTCCCCATTATAAATTCTCCCCTTTCTGACTGTAAGGGACCTACATTTGTCTTCACTAATCTTCTTTTTACATACTTGTAGAAGCTTTTACAGTCCACTTTTATGTTTCTTGCAAGTTTACTCTCATATTCTATTTTTCCCCTCTTAATCAATCTTTTGGTCCTTTTTTGCTGAATTCTAAACTGCTCCCAATCCTCAGGCTTGCTACTTTTTCTGGCAACTTTATATGACTCCTCTTTGGATCTAATACTATCCTTAATTTCTTTTGCTGGCCATGATTGGGCCACATTTCCTTTTGTATTTTTGCGGCAGAAAGGAATGTATAATTGTTGCAATTCATGCATTCGTTCCTTTAATGTTAGCCATTGCCTATCCACCGTCATGCCTTTTAATGAAGCTTCCCAATCTATCATAGCCAACTCACTCCTCATATCTTCATAGTTTCCTTTGTTTAGATTTACGACCCTAGTTTCAGATGGGACCAAATCACTTTCCATTTAATGAAAAATTCTATCATGTTATGGTCACTCTTCCCTAAAGGACCCCGCAAAACAAGATTATTAATTAACCCCTTTTCATTGCACAATACCCAATCTAGGATAGCCTGTTCCCTGATTGGCTCCTCAACGTATTGGTCTAAAAAAACCATCTCGTTCACATTCCAGGAATTCATCCTCCACAGTATTATTGGTAATTTGGTTTGGCCAGTCTATATGCAGTTTAAAGTCACCCATGATTACTGTAGTACCCTTGTTACATGCATTTCTAATTTCCTGTTTGATGCTGTCCCCTACATTACCACTACTGTTTGGAGGCCTATAGACAACTCCCAACGGTGTTTTCTGCCCCTTGGTGCTTCTTAACTCCACCCAGACTGATACTACATCTTGATTTTCTGAGCCAATATCCTTTCTCACTATTGCTCTGATTTAATCCTTTACTAACAACTAGGCGGTAGTGGTTGCAGGTTTGGGAGATGCTGCCATTGCGGTTGTTGCAGTGCATCCAGTAGATATTATACACTGCAGTCGTGCTATGCAGATCAAGCAGTGTGCTCTGCCCTAGATGATGTTGAGCTTCTTGAGTGTTGTTGCAGCTGCACCCATCCAGGCAAGTGGAGAGTAATCCATCACACTCCAGACATGTGCCTTATTGGTGGCGGAGAGGCTTTGGGGAAGTCAGGCGGTGAGCCACTTGCCATGGAATACCAAGCCTCTGACCTGGTCTAGTAGCCATGGCATTTATATGGTTGGATCAGTTGAGTTTCTGGTCAATGGTGACACCCAGGATGTTGATGGTGGGGTACTTTTTTTTATTCATTCATGGGATGTGGGCGTTGCAGGCAAGGCCAGCATTTATTGCCATCCCTAATTGCCCTTGAGAAGGTGGTGGTGAGCTGCCTTCTTGAACCGCTGCAGTCCGTGTGGTGAAGGTTCTCCCACAGTGCTGTTAGGAAGGGAGTTCCAGGATTTTGACCCAGCGACGATGAAGGAATGGCGATATATTTCCAAGTCGGGATGGTGTGTGACTTGGAGGGGAACATGCAGGTGGTGTTGTTCCTATGTGCCTGCTGCCCTTGTCCTTCTAGGTCGTAGAGGTCACAGGTTTGGGAGGTGCTGGGGAGAAGCCTTGGCGAGTTGCTGCAGTGCATCTTGTAGATGGTACACACTGCAGCCACGGTGTGCCGGTGGTGAAGGGAGCGAATGTTTAAAGTGGTGGATGGGGTGCCAATCAAGCGGGCTGCTTTGTCCTGGATGGTGTTGAGCTTCTTGTGTGTTGTTGGAGCTCCACTCATCCAGGCAAGTGGAGTGTATTCCATCACACTCCTTGTAGATGGTGGAAAGGCTTTGGGGAGTCAGGAGGTGAGTCATTCGTCACAGAAAACCCATGGTGGAAAGGCTTGGCGATGTGAATTCCATTGAATATAATGGGGAGATGGTTAGCCTTTCTCTTGTTGGAGGTCGTCATTCCCTGGCACTTGGGTGGCCTCACAAGTTAAGAGCCTGGAACAGATGCTTCTGGGAGGCCCAACAGGCTGAAGAAAGCAGAATTATTCCTGTTGTGCAACTCTGTTCCTAAAAAAATGACCACCCTTCATTATTGCTGCAGATGTTTTCAGTTTCCATTGGTCAGGTCTACCAAGGGGACTTAAAGCGTAACAGCGGCCAGTATAAGAAAAATGGCAGCCCTTCACTGGCTGCTGGCACCGAACATTCTGGCATCCTCCTCCTGTGGTGTTCTCACCCATCATTACCACTACTGAAACTCAGCTGACCAGCATGGTGGTCTGGAACTTCTTTGGAGACCAGAGAAGTACCCCAGTAATGTCCCATCTCTTTCTTGACTGAAAATATATGCCCCGAATTTCCTCAGTGAGTTTCGCATTACAGCAATCTGTGTGGCTGGGGGTGGAAATTGAAATGGGACCCAGTTATGCAAGGTCCCCCTCCTATCAAAATTTCCCTTGGGCCTGGGGGTAGTGGTCATACAACACCTGCCCAAATGTGGATGGACATATCAAAACAGCAAGGAAATGAGGCAAATAATTGCACTCTAGTCTATACGTGGTGTTGCTAAGGACCTTGGAGGTGTGTGGGGATAAAATTGAAATGGCAGCAGAGTGATCATGTGTTGTAGGGAAAGCAGCAAATTCAAAACCTGATCGGAATTTGACTTTTTTTTATATAAACGTTCAGCCCGGCAGAGCTGGCCAGTCTACATTGCGGCAAGTCCATGCAGTCCATTCCCACCCTGAGGCGGGTGTCCCAGTTGCATCGTTAATGGCTCGCACGCCAGCCAACTGTACGATGCCAGGATTTGGGGCAGTATCAGGGAGCTTCTGTGGGCCACATGGAAGTTCTGCCCTACCCATATCTACCCCCAAAAGGCCTTCTGCACAATCTTGGGTTCATAAGATCTGCTGTAATATCCTGGTTCAATGATGATCAGCTCTTCAGGACCAGTGGGTTTACTCAAGGTTCAAGGGCTGTGTTTGCCTTTCAGCGTGTTATTACAGTCTGTACAAATGTTTGCACATAAGCAAACCATCATCACCATAGCAATATACTGCCATGGGACTGTCTCTCACTTTTTCTCATGTCATTGAAAATATTGCTCAACTACATAAATATGTCTCTCTCTAAGATGTAGTCTACTTGACTACTCTTCACTGTTTTAATCTAATGATGAACCAAACTGCCTTAACATTTAAGTAGTCCCTTCCTCCTGTCCTTTCTCACAAGCGCCTGTGAGATTTAAAAGTGCCAGTTCGAGAGAGTAGCAATCAGTGCCACAGAGAAAAAAACAAACTACAGAAAAGGTCACACAAAAGCACAGATCTATTTGACCTCCCCTCGCTAGTCTGTATTCTCACATTCTACTTAAATCAGCTACATATCGAGCTGCACTGGCCTGCTCCAGTCAGGAATAGATATTTTTAGAGCTGCATCAAATAATAATGAGGCTGGGCTTTTACAGGGGCCACATCAGTACTACAGGGATGACAATCAGTTAAAACTGTGAACGGCTCCAAAGCATGACCTTGTAAAACATTCCATTTTCAGGATAGAATTTCTTTTCCTCTTATTAACGTCATTTACTGAGATATGGTGTTTTTTTTAAAGAGAACTCCAATAAAGATTTCAATACTGGTTCTAATTTCTTTTGATTCAAAATGGATTTCTTAGTCCCAGAAACGACTTGTTCTATCGCATGTACTAATATTATTGGTCGTTGTCTATTGGAACCACAATGACACCTTGATTAGGACATAGCATTGGGCGTTGGGATGTTGTCTCTCCTCTCATGAGCTCAGTTATGGCTCATTAGTTTGATTCAAGAGAGGCACTTGTGACCACATTTAGTACAGGTGAATTTAAAGTTTATTGATTGCTTCATGGTTACCAATTTGTCTTTATCTTTTTTTCAATTTTTTTTGTTGTGCACCATGCTGTCTCAAAATGTATCTGTGTTGCCGAATGGCATCCCACACTACCTGACTGTGAATAACAAGCTGCTCCCAAAATTCCACATTTATCTCACAGTTCTTTACAGCGTGTCTTTATAAAGTTTGAACTGTCCTCGTAGAATCATGCAAAGTTAGAGCACAGAAGGCCATTCGGCCCATCAAGTCCGTGCCATCTCTTTGTAAGAGCAGTACAGTTAGTCCCATTCCCCCGCCCTTTCCCTGTAGCCCTGCAAACTTTTTCCTTTCAAGTATTTATCCAATTCCTCTTTGAAAGCCATGATTGAATCTGCTTCCACCGCCCTTTCAAGCGGCGCATTCCAGATCATAACCACTCGCTGCATAAAAAAGTTTGTCCTCATGTCGCCTTTGGTTCACAACCCTTCCGCCAATGGGAACAGTTTCTCTTTATTTACTTTACCTAAACCCTTCATGATTTCGAACACTTCTATCAAATCTCCTCTTAACCTTCTCTGCTCTAAGGAGAACAACCCCAGCTTCTCCAGTCTATCCACGTAACTGAAGCCCCTCATCCCTGGAACCATTCTAGTAAATCTTTTCTGCGCCTTCTCTAAGGCCTTCACATCCTTTCTAAAGTGCAGTGTCCAGAATTGGACACAATACCCCAGCTGTGGCCAAACCAGTGTTTTTGTCCTCTATGCCTCTATTAATAAAGCCCAGGATCCCATATGCTTTTTTAACTACTTTCTCAACCTGTCCTGCCACCTTCAAAGATTTGTGCACATATACCCCCAGGTCTCTCTGTTCCTGCAACCCCTTTAGAATTGTACCATTTAGTTTATATTGCCTCCCCTCATTCTTCCTGCCAAAATGGATCACTTCACAATTCTCCGCATTAAATTTCATCTGCCATGTGTCCACCCATTCCGCCAGCCTGTTTATTTCCTCCTGAAGTCTATTACTATCCTCCTCACTGTTCACTACACTTCCAAGTTTTGTGTCATCTGCAAATTTTGAAATTGTGCCCTGTACACCCAAGTTCAATTCATTAATATATATCATAAAAAGCAGTGGTCCCAGCACCGACCTTTGGGGAACACCACTGTATACCTTCCTCCAGTCTGAAAAACAACCGTTCACCACTACTCTCTGTTTCCTGTCTTTAAACCAATTTCATATCCATGCTACCACTGCCCCTTTTATTCCATGAGCTTTAATTTTGCTGACAAACCTATTATGTGGGACTTTATCAAACGCCTTTTCAAAGTCCATATACACAACATCAACTGCACTGCCCTCATCGACCCTCTCTGTTACCTCATCAAAAAACTCAATCAAGTTAGTTAAACATGATTTGCCTTCAACAAATACATTCTGGCTTTCCTTTATTAATCCACACTCCAAGTGACTATTAATTTTGTCTCAGATTACCGTTTATAAAGCTTCCCCACCACCGAGGTTAAACTGACTGGTCTGTAGTTGCTGGGTTTATCCTTACACCCTTATTTGAACAAGGGTATACATTTGCAATTCTCTAGTCCTCTAGCATCACCCTCATATCTAAGGAGGATTGGAAGATTATGGCCAGTACCTCTGCAATTTCCACCCTTGCTTCTCTCAGTAACCTAGGATGTATCCCATCCGGACTGGGTGACTTATCTACTTTAAGTACAGCTAGCCTTTTTCGTACCTCCTCTTTATCAATTTTTCAACTTCCAGTATTTCAACTACCTCCTCTTTTACTGTGACTTTGGTAGCATCTTCTACCTTGATAAAGACAGATGCGATGTACTCATTTAGTACCTCAGCCATGCCCTCTGCCTCCATGCGTAGATCTCCTTTTTGGTCCCTAATCGGCCCCACCTCTCCTCTTACTCCCGTTTACTATTTATATGCCTGTAGAAGACTTTGGATTCTCTTTTATGTTAGCTGCCAGTCTATTCTCATAATCGCTCTTTGCCCCTCTTATTTCCTTTTTCACTTCTGCTCTGTACTTTCTATGTACCTAGCACAAAGGAAGATGGTAGTCGTTGTTGGAGGCCAATCATCTCAGCCCCAGGGCAGTGTCCTAGGCCCAACCATCTTCAGCTGCTTCATCAATGACCTTCCCTCCATCATAAGGTCAGAAGTTGGGATGTTTGCTGATGATTGCACAGTGTTCAGTTCCATCCAGGCTTGGGCTAATAAGTGGCAAGTAACATTCGCGCCAGACAAATGCCAATGATCATCTCCAACAAGAGAGAGTCTAACCACCTCCCCTTGACATTCAACGTCATCATTACCATCGCCGAATCCCCCACCATCAACATCCTGGGGGTCACCATTGACCAGAAACTTAACTGGACAAGCCACATAAACACTGAGGCTACAAGAGCAGGTCAGAGGTTGGGTATTCTACGGTGAGTGACTCCCCAAAGCCTTTCCACCATCTACAAGGCACAAGTCAGGAGGGTGATGGAATATTCTCCACTTGCCTGGATGAGTGCAGCTCCAACAACACTCAAGAAGCTTGATGCCATCCAGGACAAATCAGTCCGCTTGATTGGCACCCCATCCACCACCTTAAACATTCACTCCCTCCACTACCGGCGCACCGTGGCTGCAATTTGGACCATCTACAAGATGTACTGCAGCAACTCGCCAAGGCTTCTTCGACAGGATCTGCCAAACCCATGACCTCTACCACCTAGAAGGATAAGGGCAGCAGGCGCATGGGAATACCACCACCTGCACGTTCCTCTCCAAGTCACACACCATCTTGACTTGGTCGCTGGGTCAAAATCCTAGAACTTCCTACCTAACACCACATGGACTGCAGCGGGTCAAGAAGGTGGCTCACCACCATCTTCTCAAAGGCAATTAGGGATGGGCAATAAATGCTGGCCTTGCCAGCGACGCCCACATCCCAAGAATGAATTTTTAAAAATTCTCACTGTATTATCAACCTGACATCTGTCATATGCCCCCTTTTTCTGCTTTATCTTATTCTTTATCTTTTGCGTCATCCAGGGAGCTCTGGCTTTAGTTGCCCTACCATTTCCCTCGTGGGAATGTACCTAGACTGTACCCAAACCATCTCCTCTTTAAAGGCCGCTCATTCTTCGATTACAGTTTTGCCTGCCAATCTTTGATTACAATTTACCCGGGCCAGATCTGTTCTCAACCATCTGAAATTGGCCCTCCTCCAATTAAGTATTTTTACTCTAGATTGCTCCTTGTCCTTTTCCATAACTAATCTAAACCTTATGATACTATGATCACTATCCCCTAAATGTTCCCCCACTGACACTTGCTCCACTTGACCCACGTCACTCCCCAGAACTAGATCCAGCAATGCTTCCTTCCTCATTGGGCCGGAAATGTACTGATCAAGAAAGTTCTCCTAAACACACTTCAGAAATTCTTCCCCCTCTTTGCCCCTTACAGTATTACTATCCCAGTCTATATTAGGATAGTTGAAGTCCCCCATTATCATTACGCTATAGTTCTTGCACATTTCTCTAATTTCCCTACAAATTTGCTCCTCTATGTCCTTCCCACTAGTTGGTGGCCTATAGAATACACCCAGTAGTGTAATGGTGCCTCTATTGTTTCTTAACTCTAACCAAATAGATTCTGTCTTTGACCTCTCAGGGACACCCTCTCTCCAGCACTGCAATATTCTCCTTAATCAATACTGCCACCCCCCACCCCTCCTTTTTTTCCTTCCCTACCTTCGTGAACACCTTTTATCCAGGAATATTTAGGACCCAATCCTGCCCTTTTTTGAGCCAGGTCTCCGTTATCGCCACTACATCATATTCCCATGTGACTAATTGCGCTTGCAGCTCACCAACCTTATTTACCACGCTTCATGCATTTACAAACATGCACTGTAAATCTATCTTAGATCTTCTCGTATTCTCTTTTAGTCTGATCCCACCTAATACTATATTATTTCTTACTCTAGTGCTATCGGTCTCTCTCAACCCTTTGTGCACCTTGTTTCTCCTTTCTAATGCTACATCCTGTTGCCCATCCCCCAGTCAAATTAGTTTAAACCCTTCCCCATGGGAACATTTGCCATCTTTCCATCAGCAGGAGAAGGCAATTGTGCCAAGACCATCTTAAAAGAAGGTTTGATCAGCATGGCCCCAATTCCTTGCCACTTCAACTTGATCCAGGACCTCGAGTGTTTGGACTCTTGTCTTGCTATATTCATGCAATGTGAAGATGGAAGCTTTCAAGGTCTTTGATGCGGTGGCTGTAGACTATCTCACAGCCACAGCAAAGAGGTAACAGACTCACTGCCTTGTACATTTTATGGTTGATCTTGACTTTCAGTCCATGCCCCATTTACATTTCCCCAGACAGCCAAAAGCTGAACAGGCTTTTCTCAGTCGATGAAACACTTTTTAAAAAAAATGTCTATCTTCATCAAGGTGAGGGATGTTAGCACTGGGAAATGGAACATTTCCCATTTCAAGCATACCGGGAGAGCAATTGTGCCAGGTCGCACCCGGGCAAGAAACGTGTGTCGGAGGGATGAGTTTCGGCTGGCAGCGTCCCGCACCTGATCTCCCCCAGAAGTGTGCTGACTGTTAACTCGGAAGCCAGAGACTTCTAGGTGTACAATGTGACTGTCTGAAACAGCGGTTCGGCCCCCACAATACGCTGATCATAGGATCTAATGCCCGTTTTTAAGGCGCTGCTGGCAAAGTCGGCATAAATTGGGTGGAGTATGTGCTGTGCGTGCTCCACTCAGTGTTTCCAGGTCTACAGCGGCTTAACCAGTAAAGACTACAGAGAAAAGGTAAGTAAAATTGTTCTTGGCCTACGCTAATGTAGAGCCAGGAGAAGCACGATCCACTGCAATACCGTGGGCCAGTGCTCGACCGTCCCATTCGCCCCACCCCCGTTCCTGGACCCCGGACAGGAAATGGCAGAAAAGCCAAAAAGTCTCTCCCTTTTGAGGGATCTCAACACCACCTGGCACAGCGTCAGCTTGGTTGAATTGCTGGCACGCTTGCCCAAGTCAAAAAGTTGTGCACTCAAGCCCTGCTCCAAGATTTGAGAACATAAACTAAGTTAACACTTCAGTGCAGTATTGAAAGAGTGCTGCATTGTTGGAGGTGCTGTTGTTTGGATGAAGCATTAAATTAAGGCCCTGAGGAACTAAGTCTGTTCAGGTGGATGCAAAAGATCCCATGGTATTATTTGGAGCAGAACGGAGAATATTCCCCCCTCATCCAACACTACCAAAAACAGACTAAGTCAACATATATCTCATTTTCTAGTTGTGTGGTCTTGCCATGTGCAAACTGGCTGCTCTGTTCGACTGCATAATGATTTTGAGATATCCTGAGGACATGATAAGGGGGTATATAAATCCAAGTTCCTTTATTACTCACTGTCTCACCATATCTATCAGTCCCTTCTCTTTCCAGAAACAGGTTCTGTTGTCTGTTATACATTCTTTAGTGACTTGCTCCACAACTCTTACCTTTTATTTAAAAACCTCTGTCCGATACCCTCTTATGTTATGGTTACAGAATAAATTTCCGCACTTCAAAGTGCATTGTTTGCGAAGCAGTTTTGAGACATTCCTGAGAAATGCGATCGGGTGCTAAATTCAAGTCCTTCTTTCTAACTTCCACATTTTTAACTTGCGCTCTCTGGTATTTGAACCCGTCACCATTGCGAACAACTTGCCTGGATAAACTTTAACAATCCCCTTCAATTAGGTCACAATGAAGTCTCTTTTCAAAAGAGAACAAGCTCAACTTCCTTAATATTTGCACATAATTGAAACCTAGAATCATCTTGGATGCACATGTCTGTACTTTCTCAAGACAGTAACGTACTTCCAATCAAGTGACCAGAACGACATACAGGGGTCAAGTTTCCGCTCGTTTCCACTACTAATATCAGCACAATCCGGCCGGAGTCGGCCGAACCCGTGCTAGAGATCGGGGAACTTTAAACAGAAGTGAGTTACGCCCAAAAGCACTTGCGTTCGTGTTTTCCGTGATCTTTTACGCTGATTCAAGATTCAATTCGCCCGAATCAGGCTCCGCCCAAAACTGGCCACACCCCAGTTCGAAACTGCGAGATTCCACCAATTGCGGTGGGTCGGGAAGGCTCGTCAAATTGCGCTCATTTTCTTAGGCGCACAGGCACTAGTAGGCACGTTTTAAAAGCTTTCTCATATCAAAAAATATTTAATTTACTAAGAAACTGACCAGTGTACACCAATGAAACTATTAAATGGTTCAGTATAGTTTTTTTTAAAGACATATTCAGTGATTTTAAATCAGGTTACTCACAGGTGGAGCACTGGACATCCTCATTAAAAATGCTTATTTTTGGTGATAAACCCATTTTCAGCAGAATTAATAAAACTGCACGAGATTATTACTCTTAAAAACACATCAAGGAATACTTTTTAATGGAAGGGAAGAAAAAGAAACTATTGTGTTCTATTACGCTACCCGATTGCACTCGTTCATGAAAGATTTTACGTTTGTGATTATGCAAATGAATTTTAGCAGAAACTTCAAGCATAACCTAACCAGCGCACCTTCAAGCGCATTTTGGGTGCAATTTCCCAATTGGAAACTCTATCCCACAGCATTTCTTGTGGTTGGCAGGATTTTTTTTTTAAACTACTTATCACGAGGATCCATTACTGCTTTGGAGAGAATAGTCGGCATTGCTGGCTGCCCAGTTAAAGCACTGGCAACTCACAGGACAGTGCATTCAGATGTTATTTGAAAGTCGAGGGAGCTTGTGGTCTCAAACAATTTATTACCGAAATGCCTTTGCTGATTTTGTCAAAGTGCATAATAGTCCAATTGGACATTCATTCCTTACATGCACAAATGGCTTGACCTGTTTGAAGTTAGGATTAATGGCTTTTCAGAGCTGAGCAATGTGTGATTGGTCTGACAGAATGTGTATTTTGCATTAAGGTGCCAGCTACTCAGCTCATAAACAGCCCAATTTTATCTGTCAAGCAGCATTTAAATTCAATGACAATCAACTCTATTATTTAATGGAACAGCCTGATTGCACATACCACTTAGAACGCTGAGCAAACTCTGAAGCTGATTCAAATTTAATTCTTTTATGTTATATAAAGAAAGAACTTGCATTTATATTGCAACTTTCTCGACCTCAGGACACCCCAAAATGCTTTACAGCCAACGAATGACTTTTGAAGTGTAGTCACTAATATATGATATTCACATGATCTAAGTCCATGCAACCTTTGTGATAATGAGGTACAGCTGCTGAAATAGAACAGGTGTTCTATTGAAAACGATCTGTTCAAAAAGGTAAGCGTCCTGCTTAAAGAGTACCTCTGAGGGACAGTTCCTGTAGGATAGCCCGGAGCCGCTGAAGATCGGTTGGTGAAACTTCGTATTTGTATACGTCTATCACCGTGACCAGTTGACACCTCCCGAATATTCCATCTGCAAAACAACAGGAAGATTCTTGAATAATTGCTCAAAAGTCTAAAAACTTTCACAGCCTAGTATACATAAAGAAAAACTTGCATTTATATAGCTCCTTTCACAACCTCAGGACAGCCCAAAGCGCTTTACAGCCAATGGAGCACTTTTGAAATGTAGTCGCTGTTGTAATGTAGGAAATGCGGCAGCCAATTTGTGCACAGCAAGATCCCACAAACAGCAATGTGATAATGACTAGATAATCTGCTTTAGTGATGTTGCTTGAGGGATAAATATTATCCAGGACACCGGGGAGAGTGGCAGGCGATCTTTAACGTCCACCTGAGAGGGCAGAGGGGGCCTTGGTTTAACATCTCATCCGAAAGACGGCACCTCCAACAGTGCAGGGCACACATTCACTCCACTGTACAAACTGAAGAACCTTTCAGTTTGAGATGATGTAGCCTTCCCTTGATGGACTTAAAGCACGTCCATAACCAGATCAAAAAGCACAGTGAGGAAAAAAAAAGTTTCACAGTGACATCGCTGTGCAACAGCATATTCATATTCAAAATCAACACTACCATCTAACATTAGTCATTTCAATTTGAATTAGTCACTGAAGATACGATGAGGAGCCGTGGGAGAGGATCAATAGATGAGTCACGAAGCTAATTACAACTTATTTGTGACTTTTTTGTTCATGAGCTGTCAGAAGAGGCCAATTGTGGGATAAAAAATTGGGTCTCATTATTTATCCTCTTCCTACACAACAGAGCTGCAATAATCTTGAGTTTCTAAGTTCTCAGCAATAGCAATATATTGGTTTACTACAATTTTTATATCCATACGTGCTCACAAATTGCATGCATGATTAAAACAAAGATAATCAATGCAGTATGTAGAAAAGCAGAAGTGTTGATAATACAGGGGCTCAGCAGATTGGGGCATCAACAAATAGTGCCACAGAATGCTGAGAAAAAGAAAAAGACTTACATAGAATTACATAGAATGTACAGCACAGAAATAGGCCATTTGGCCCAACAGGTCTGCACTGTGTGTGTTTATGCTCCACACGAGCCTTCTCCCTTCCTACTTCATCTAACCCTATCAGCATAACCTTCTATTCCTTTCTCCCTCATGTGTTTATCTTGCTTCCCTTTAATGCATCTATGATAGTCGCCTCAACTACTTCTTGTAGCAAGTTCCACATTCTAACCACTCTCTGGGTAAAGAAGTTTCTCCTGAATTCCCTATTGGATTTATTAGTGACTATCTTATATTTATGGCCCCTAGTTCTGGTCTCCCCCGCATGTGGAAACATCTTCTCTATGTCTACCCTATCAAATCCCTTCATAACCTTAAAGACTTCTATTAGATCACCCCTCAGTCTTCTCTTTTCTAGAGAAAAGGGCCCCAGCCTGCTCAATCTTTTCTGATAGGTATAACCTCTCAGTTCTGGTAGGAAAGATTGGATAGGCTAGGTTTGTTCTCTTTGGAACAGAGGAGGCTGAGGGGTGATGTAATTAAGGTGTACAAAATTATGAGGGGCCTAGATAGAGTGGATAGGAAGGACCTATTTCCCTTAGTGGAGGGGGGTCAATACCCCCGGGGCATAGAATTAAAGTGATTGGTAGAAGGATTAGAGGGGAGTTGAGGAAAAAAATTTTCACCCAGAGGGTGGTGGGGGTCTGGAATTCACTTCCTGAGAGGGTGGTAGAGGCAGAAAACCTCAACTCATTTAAAAAGTACCTGGATGTGCACCTGAAGTGCCGTAACCTACAAGGCTACGGACCAAGTGCTGGAAAGTGGGATTAGGCTGGGTGGCTCATTTTCGGCCAGTGCGGACATGATGGGCCAAATGGCCTCCTGAGTCCTAAATTTTCTATGATTCTATGATCATCCTAGTAAATCTTTTTTGCACCTTCTCCAGTGCCTCTATGTATTTTTTATAATATGGAGACCAGAACTGTTCACAATACTCCAAGTGTGGTCTAACCAAGGTTCTATACAAGTTCAACATAATTTCTCTGCTTTTCAATTCTGTCCCTCTAGAAATGAACCCTAGTGCTTGGTTTGCTTTTTTTATGGCTTTATTAACCTGCGTCACTACTTTTAGTGATTTGTGTATCTGTACTCCCAGATCCCTCTGCTCCCCTACCCCATTTAGACACTTATTATCCAAACAGTATGTGGCCCCCTTATTCTTCCTACCAAAATGTAATACATCACACCAGTAACCAGTGGTGTTCCACAGGGGTCGGTGCTGGGTCCCCAACTCTTTACAATCTATATTAACGATTTGGAGGAGGGGACCGAGTGCAACATATCAAAATTTGCAGATGATACAAAGATGGGAGGGAAAGTAGAGAGTGAGGAGGACATAAAAAACCTGCAAGGGGATATAGACAGGCTGGGTGAGTGGGCGGAGATTTGGCAGATGCAATATAATATTGGAAAATGTGAGGTTATGCACTTTGGCAGGAAAAATCAGAGAGCAAGTTATTTTCTTAATGGCGAGAGACTGGAAAGTACTGCAGTACAAAGGGATCTGGGGGTCCTAGTGCAAGAAAATCAAAAAGTTGGTATGCAGGTGCAGCAGGTGATCAAGAAAGCCAACGGAATGTTGGCTTTTATTGCTAGGGGGATAGAATATAAAAACAAGGAGGTATTGCTGCAGTTATATAAGGTATTGGTGAGACCGCACCTGGAATACTGCATTCAGTTTTGGTCTCCATACTTAAGAAAAGACATACTTGCTCTCGAGGCAGTACAAAGAAGGTTCACTCGGTTAATCCCGGGGATGAGGGGGCGGACATATGAGGAAAGGTTGAGTAGATTGGGACTCTACTCATTGGAGTTCAGAAGAATGAGAGGCGATCTTATTGAAACATATAAGATTGTGAAGGGTCTTGATCGGGTGGATGCAGTAAGGATGTTCCCAAAGATGGGTGAAACTAGAACTAGGGGGCATAATCTTAGAATAAGGGGCTGCTCTTTCAAAACTGAGATGAGGAGAAACTTCTTCACTCAGAGGGTGGTAGGTCTGTGGAATTTGCTGCCCCAGGAAGCTGTGGAAGCTACATCATTAGATAAATTTAAAACAGAAATAGACAGTTTCCTTGAAGTAAAGGGAATTAGGGGTTATGGAGAGCGGGCAGGAAATTGGACATGAAGCTGAGTTCGGATCGGTCAATGCCCTGTGGGTGGCGGAGAGGGCCCAGGGGCTATGTGGCCGGGTCCTGCTCCGACTTCTTGTGTTCTTTAGATTTGTGGTTGGGATCAGATCAGCCATGATCTTATTGAATGGCGGAGCAGGCTCGAGGGGCCGATTGGCCTACTCCTGCTCCAATTTCTTATGTTCTTATGTTCTTATCTATTTTAAAATTCATCTGCCAATTACATGCCCATTCTGTAAGTTTATTAACGTCTTCCTGTATTTTGTCACAGTCCTCCTCGGTATTAACTATACCCAATTTGGCATCGTCCGCAAATTTTGAAATTGTACTGTTTTGTAGCCAGCTTCCTATCCATTCTGCTACTTGTCTCCTGACTCCACACGCTCTGACCTTAGTCATGAGCCTACCTTATCGAAGGCCTTTTCAAAATCCAAATATATTACATTTACTGCATTAACCTTGTCCACCCTTTCTGTTAGTTCTTCAAAGAATTCAGTAAGATTGGTCTTAGAAACATAGAAAATAGGAGCAAGAGTAAGCCATCCGGCCCTTGGGGCCTGCTCCGCCATTCAAAATGATCATGGCTGATAGTCTAACTCAGTACCCTGTTCCCGCTTTTTCCTCATATCCCTTGATCCCTTTAGCATTAAGTCAAGCATGATCTTCCCTTTTGAAATCCGTGCTGACTATTCTTCATTATATTTTCGGTTTATTGATGTTTTTCTATTACATTTTTGAGTAAGGATTCCATTATCTTTTCTACCACCGATGTTGAACTATAGTCCGATAGAACCAGTC
Source organism: Heptranchias perlo (assembly GCF_035084215.1). Classification (NCBI taxonomy): domain Eukaryota; kingdom Metazoa; phylum Chordata; class Chondrichthyes; order Hexanchiformes; family Hexanchidae; genus Heptranchias; species Heptranchias perlo. Next base: position 147,416,005 of record NC_090326.1, on the reverse strand, counting down.
CAGGGAACTATCTCCCTTTTTAAATATAGGAATCACATTAGCTGTCTGCCAGTCCTCTGGCACTATTCCCCTTTCTAATGAAAAGAGATCTGCTATTTCTTCCCTAATTTCTTTTAATATGCACAGATGCAATCCATCCAGACCCGGGGCTTTATCCTCTCTAAGTTTGATTAGTTTATCAATTATCTCCCCCCTTTCTATCTTGTATGTCTTTATATATTTTTTGATCTCTTCCTCTAATGTCACTCCCACCATGTTAATCTCCCTGGTAAATACTGGGGCAAGTAATTATTTAATATTTCTGCCATTTTGCTGACATTACCTGTGAGTTTATCATGTGTATCCCTTAGTGGCCCTATCCCTATCATGATTTTTCTTTTGATATTTATGTGTCTGTAGAATAGTTAACTATTTCTTTTTATATTCCTTGATGATTTAATTTCGTAGATTCTCTTAGCCTTCCTAATTGTTTTTTTTAAACTTCTTTCCTGACCTTTTCATGTTCCCTTTTGTCATCCTCTCCTTTGTTGTCTATGTACTTAGTGTATGCCTTTTTCTTTAGTTTTAATTTTGCCCTTATTTCTTTATTCATCCATGGTGTATCATTACTGGCTAGTGTGATAGATTTCTCCTGGACTCTATTGATCACCGCATTTCTATAGCACCTTTCATGGCCTCAGGATGTCACAAAACGCTTTACAGCCAATTAACTAATTTTGAAGTGTAGTCACAATTGTAATGTAGGAAAACATAGAAACATACAAAATAGGAGCAGGAGTAGGCCATTCGGCCCTTCGAGCCTGCTCCGCCATTCAATATGATCATGGCTGATCCTCTATCTCAATACCATATTCCCACTCTCTCCCCATACCCCTTGATGCCTTTTGTGTCTAGAAATCTATCTAGCTCCTTCTTAAATATATTCAGTGACTTGGCCTCTACAGCCTTCTGTGGTAGAGAATTCCACAGGTTCACCACCCTCTGAGTGAAGAAATTTCTCCTCATCTCAGACCTAAATGTCCTACCCATATCCTAAAACTGTGACCCCTCTTTCTGGACCCCCCAGCCAGGGGAAATATCCTCCCTGCAACCAATCTGTCTAGCCCTGTCAGAATTTTATATGTTTCAATGAGATCCCCTCTCATTTTTCTAAACTCGAGTGAATACAGGCTGAGTCGATCCAATCTCTCCTCATATGACAGTCCTGCCATCCTAGGAAACAGTCTGGTGAACCTTCGCTGCACTCCCTCCATGGCAAGTATATCCTTTCTTTGGAAGGGAGACCAAAACTGCACACAATACTCCAGGTGTGGACTCACCAAGGCCCTGTATAACTGCAGTAAGACATACTTGCTCCTATACTTTTATAAAGGTTCATCATGACTTCCATACTTCTGTACTCTATCCCTCTATTTATAAAGCCCAGGATCCCGTATACTTTTTTAACGACTTTCTCAACCTGCCCTGCCACCTTCAATGATTTGTGCACATATACCTCCAGATCTCTCTGTTCCTGTACCCCTTTTAGAGTTGTGCCCTCTAGTTAATATTGCATCTCCTCGTTCTTTCTACCGAAATGTATAACTACGCATTTTTCTGTGTTAAATTTCATCTGCCACGGTCCGCCCTTGCCACCAGCCTGTCTATATCCTCTTGAAGTTTATCACTATCCTCCTCACTCTTTACTACCCTTCCAAGTTTTGTGTCATCTGCAAATTTTGAAATTGTGCCCTGTACACCCAAGTCCAAGTCATTAATATATATCAAGAAAAGCAGTGGTCCCAGCACCGACCCCTGGGGAACACCACTGTACACCTTCCTCCAGTCCGAAAAACAACCGTTCACCACTACTCTATGTTTCCTGTCCCTTAGCCAATTCTGTATCCATGTTGCTACTGCCCTCTTTATTCCATAGGCCGCAATCTTGATGATAAGCCTATTATGCTGCACTTTATCAAACGCCTTTTGAAAGTCCATATACACAACATCAACTGCATTGCCCTCATCTACCCTTTCTGTTACCTCATCAAAAAACTCTATCAGGTTAGTTAAACATGATATGCCTTTAACAAATTCATGCTGGCTTTCCCTAATCAATCCACCCTTATCCAAGTGACTGTTAATTGTGTCCCGGATTATCATTTCTAAAAGTTTCCCCATCACTGAGGTTAAACTGACTGGCCTATATTTGCTGGGTTTACCCTTACACCGTTTTTTGAACATGGGTGTAACATTTGCAATTCTCCAGTCCTCTGGCACCACCCCCGTATCTAGAGATGTTTGGAAGATTAAGGCCAGTAGCTCCACAATTTCCACCCTTACTTCCCTTAGCAACCTGGGATGCATCCCACCCGGACTGGGTGACGTATCAACTTTAAGTACAGCGAGCCTTTTTAGTACTTATCTTAATCAATTTTTAGCCCATCCAGTATCTCATTTAGTACCTCAGCCATCCCCTCTACATAGTGACATATCTGAAAGTCCTCTCTGTTTCACAATTTCCTGCTGCTATCTACTGTAGAGGAAGAAGAATTTCAGCATGACTGAAGTATGATGTCAGCATTTATGATTTTGAACTTGCTGCAGTTGAAGGTTGTAGATGTGGCGAGTATGGTCAATCAGAGAGGTCCAACCTTCACTGGGAGACCAGGTGATTCCTTGATCTCATGAAGCCAGGGGAATCACATTCATATAGTACTGCGCATGGGGATCACTGTGATAAAGTACTGGGGGGGTTCCAAGGGTACTATCTGTGGAGTATATACAGGGGGGCCTTGGTGTGCCCTCTGCGAGGCACAGGGGAACAGTCCATCCTATCTACAGAGCAAGGCGGCAACTCACCTAATGGCTAACAACCCAACACACCTACAGAGCAAAAACCCAACACACCTACAGAGAAACAACCCAACACACCGACAGAGCAACAACCCAACACACCGACAGAGAAACAACCCAACACACTTACAGAGCAACAACCCAACACACTTACAGAGCAACAACCCAACACACCTACAGAGCAACAACCCAACACACCGACAGAGAAACAACCCAACACACCTACAGAGCAAAAACCCAACACACCTACAGAGAAACAACCCAACACACCGACAGAGCAACAACCCAACACACCGACAGAGAAACAACCCAACACACTTACAGAGCAAAAACCCAACACACTTACAGAGCAACAACCCAACACACCTACAGAGCAACAACCCAACACACCGACAGAGAAACAACCCAACACACTTACAGAGCAACAACCCAACACACTTACAGAGCAAAAACCCAACACACCTACAGAGAAACAACCCAACACACCGACAGAGAAACAACCCAACACACTTACAGAGCAACAACCCAACACACTTACAGAGCAACAACCCAACACATCTACAGAGAAACAACCCAACACACCGACAGAGAAACAACCCAACACACTTACAGAGCAAAAACCCAACACACCTACAGAGAAACAACCCAACACACCGACAGAGAAACAACCCAACACACTTACAGAGCAACAACCCAACACACTTACAGAGCAACAACCCAACACACTTACAGAGCAACAACCCAACACACCGACAGAGAAACAACCCAACACACTTACAGAGCAACAACCCAACACACTTACAGAGCAACAACCCAACACACCGACAGAGAAACAACCCAACACACTTACAGAGCAACAACCCAACACACTTACAGAGCAACAACCCAACACACCTACAGAGAAACAACCCAACACACTTACAGAGCAACAACCCAACTGACCTACAGAGCACCAACACAACTTACCTACAGGGGCAACAACCCAACTCACCTACAGAGCACCAACGCAACTGGACTACAAGGGGCAACAACCCAACTCACCTACAGAGCAAAAACCCAACACACTTACAGAGCAACAGCCCAACTCACTTACAGAGCACCGACATAACTTAACTACAGGGGCAACAAAGCAACTCACCAAAAGGGACAACAACCCAACTCACCTACACAGCACCAACACAACTCAACTACAGGGGCAACAACCCAACTCACCTGCAGAGCACCAACACAACTGGCCTACAGTGGGAACAACCCAACTCACCTACAGAGCAACAACACAACTGGCCTACAGGGCCAACAACTCAACACACCTGCAGGGCAACAACCCAAGTCACCTACAGGGGCAACAACCCAAGTCTACAGGGGCAACAACCCAAGTCACCTACAGAGCAACAACACAACTCACCTGCAGGGCAACAACCCAAGTCACCTACAGGGGCAACAACCCAAGTCTACAGGGGCAACAACCCAACTCACCTACAGAGCAACAACACAACTCACCTGCAGGGCAACAACTCAACTCACCTGCAGGGCAACAACCCAAGTCACCTACAGGGGCAACAACCCAAGTCACCTACAGGGGCAACAACCCAAGTCACCTACAGGGGCAACAACCCAAGTCACCTACAGGGGCAACAACCCAAGTCACCTACAGGGGCAACAACCCAAGTCTACAGGGGCAACAACCCAAGTCTACAGGGGCAACAACCCAACTCAACTTGGAAATGTGGCAACAGCAAGGTCCCACAAACACCAATGAGGTAATAACCAGTTAATCTGTTTTAGGTGCAGGTTGAGGGATAAATATTGGCCAGGACACCAGGAAGAACTCCCCTACTCTTCTTCAAAATAGTGCCATTGGATCTTTTACATTCACCTGCGAGGGCCTCAGTTTAATGTCTCATCTGAAAGATGGCACCTCCGACAGTAGCACTCTCTCAGTACTACACTGGAGTTTCAACCTAGACTTTGTGCGCAAGTCTCAGGAGTAGGACTTGAACCCACAACCTTCTGAGTCAGAGGCAAGAGTGCTATCCACTGAGCCATGGTGCACTGCACTGCTGAATTCTGGATCTTTTTTGGTGGAGGTGCCAAGTGGAGATTTGGTTCCTTCGTACGAACAGGGGGGAAAGAAAGCAGCGGATGAGTCATTTCCAGGCTGCTGTTAGGAGCCTCCTAGTTTAGACTCGGATTGGCTGAGAGAAGACTTTCTACCAACCTTTTGGCTATGGAGAATCCAAAAGGGAGAAGATTGACGAGGGGAAGGAAAGAAGTGTTACAAGATAGGAATGACCAAAGTAAAAAGATATATACCTTGGACGGTTAAACCCAGCATGGAATGCTTAGAACTACGGCACAGCCAGTCTGACAGACACCAGATAATGAATAAAAACCAAGTCAAATCTCTTTTCACTCAATGACGCAACCCAAATTGGCTGCCGTGTTTCCTACTTCACAACAGTGACAAAATTTCAACAGTACTTCATTTGTTGTAAACTGCTGTGCAACATCCTGAGGATGTGAAAGCCGCTATATAAATGCAAAGTCTTTCTTTCTTTATGATCACTAATAACTGGATCGAGTCCAGACTGAATTTGAACCCAGGTCCCAATGGTGAAAGGCCAAGGTTGCATCGAATGTACAGCACAGAAACAGACCATTCAGCCCAATTGGTATATGCCGACGTTTATGGTCCACACGAGCCTCCTCCCACCCCTCTTCATCTAAACCTATCACACTGCACCACCCAGTTCTCCCTCAGCTTTATTTGCTCTGTTTGCATTATGCAGCTCAAACCTTTCTACAAAGCAACATTTTAAATATAAAAACTGCAAGCATTTTATCCTCGATTACCAGAAATCCTAATTTCGCTGTACAAGTCCCCAATATTTGTAATTGGGTGAATCCAATTTATACCGAATTTTGAGACATATCACTGAAAATCCTAAAAATAGTCAAAGAATCATGATACTTAACAAAATCACTTCAAATTAAACAAAAGTACTTGTTTGTGTTTAAACGACATATCACTTAATTAATACGTCCTTGTTATTAATGACCGTATGCAAATCCATGTATGGATAGCAAAACATCAGTTGCTTACAAATACTTTCAACAAATGAGGTACATTAATTAAGGCCAATAACTGAAAACTGCAGGCAATGTGTTAAATATAACATTAGAGAGAGAATTGGAATCCTACTGAACAACAACACAGAAAATCTGAAATAAAAACAGAACATGTTGAAAATACACAGCAGGCCCCTAAGCATTTGAGTTCTGTCTTTTTCCCAGACTCATTCCCTGGTCTTGCTGAGCGAGCCGATCGCAGTTGAGAACATAAGAAATAGGAGCAGGAGTAGGCCATACAGCCCCTTGAGCATGCTCCGCCATCAATAAGATCATGGCTGATCTTCTACCTCAACTCCACTTTCCCGCCCTATCCCCATATCCTTTGATTCCCTTAAGTGTCCAAAAATCTATCTATCTCAGTCTTGAACATACGCAACAACTGAGCGTCCACAGCCCTTAAGGTGGTGGTAGGGGCACTACAAATACCCTCGGTGCCCTGGTGTAGAGAAGAGGAAAAGAGAGCTGCGGTTCCTTCTCTTGGTTACTAAGCAGTGAGCTCTGCCAGAAGAGCATGTTTGTACATCAGGTGAGGACAGGATCGGGTTCAGCTGTGATGTTCTTTACAGTTGAACAACCTGCCAACACGCATCTCCCAGTCTCACATGAGAAATAGGAACTTGGATGAGGCACCAGAGGGAAGTCGACTCCTGTGGAGCAAATGTCCTTGCATTCGTCAGCGGCTTATGAAGAGGAAGATAGGGGGGGGGGGGAGTAAAAATAATGGCAGGACAGACAAATAAAAAAAATGAAGGAAACATGATGCGACAAAGCACTGTGACATTCAGTGTAGTTAGTTTAACTGTTAGGATTCTGCTAAGAGTCACAGAGGAAAAGTTATTTATGGAATTCCCACTGCCAACCAATTCTGCCTAATGGCTGGTGTCTAACCTGCAATTTCAGTAAGGTTTGAAATAAGAGAATAAAACGATGGCTCTAATGTCAGCATTGCTTGAACGTAACCCTCTGAGAGCAGAAATCTCAAGGTGTCAACTGTGGCTCAGTTGGTAGCACTTGAGCTTCTGAGTTAGAAGGCTGTGGGTTGAAATCCCACTCCAGAGGCTTGAACGCCTAATCTAGGCTGACACTCCACTGCTGCACTGTCAGAGGTGCCGTCTTTCAGATGAGACATTATACCTTCTCAGGTGGATGTAAAAGATCCCATGGCACTATTTGAAATAGAGAAGGGGACTTCTCCCCAGTGCCCTGACCACGTTGTTGACTACACTTCAGAAGTACTGTAAAGCACTTTGAGATGTCCTGAGGTCACGAAAGGTGCGATATAAATACAAGTCTTTCTTTCTCTCGAAAGTTCACATTGAAAGGATATTACAGCAGACCACTTACAGATGTAACCAGCATATCATGTGACTAATCCACGACACCTCTTGACTCTCCTTCCTGATAATCAGACATACGGAAGAGGCGGTATTCCCAAACTGACCATGGTTCTACCACCCACAGCATCACATTAAGGAATCAGACGATGCTCAAACTAATGTTGATTTAAATTACAATAACTGAAATCTGTGTTTAGGGACAAATCAAATTGGTTAATGCTTGAGTTACAGCTTAAACTGTCTTTACAAAGAAAATGATCGCTTAGTAGTGCTTGCGATGACTATTTTGGAATCAATCCCAACTTCATGAATACCATAAATTTATCTAAAGGGGCATTTCCCACATCTAGCTGGAGAGGTTGGGGAAAAAATCGGTTAAGGGTCTGTTCTGGGCGATGTAGCACGATGCGTTAACACCCTGCGCCCGACGGACCCTGGGTAGGCAAGACGTAAGTTTGGTCCCAAGGGAGCATTTACCTGCAATCGGCGTTCCCTTCCAGGCCTTGCACGTGGAATGACTGCAATTTGCACTTTCCACCACCAGAGGGAGCTCCATCTCTTAAAGCCATGATGTGGAGATGCCGGTGATGGACTGGGGTGGACACGACACCACACAACCCTGCCACGGCAACCTCTGCAAGACATGCCAGATCATCGACACAGATACCACCATCACACGAGAGGACACCACCCACCAGGTACATGGTTCACACTCCTGTGACTCGGCCAACGTTGTCTACCTCATATGTTGCAGGAAAGGGTGCCCCGGAGCATGGTACATTGGCGAGACCATGCAGACACTGCGACAACGGATGAACGGACAACGCGCAACAATCGCCAGACAGGAGGGTTCCCTCCCAGTCGGGGAACACTTCAGCAGTCAAGGACATTCAGCCACCGATCTTCGGGTAAGCGTTCTCCAAGGCGGCCTTCGAGACACACGACAACGCAAAATCGTCGAGCAGAAATTGATAGCCAAGTTCCGCACCCATGAGGACGGCCTCAACCGGGATCTTGGGTTCATGTCACGCTACACGTAACCCCACCAGCGGGGAAAAAAAAGTTATCTGTTTTTAATACAACTGGAAATTCTCTCTCTCTCTCTCTGCCTTTCGGGTCTCTTTCTCTCTGTCTGTGTAATTTGACACATTGTGTATTCAGCATACTGGGACCTACTGTTTTCCGTGGCTAACCTGTCTGAACACCAACGACACCTTTGATTGGTGTGATGGTGTCCCAGCCTAATATAAGATATGCGATTTGAGAACCTCTCATTCACTACTCACCTGACGAAGGAGATAATCTCCGAAAGCTTGTGATTTTAAAATAAAATTGTTGGACTATAACTTGGTGTTGTAAGATTCCTTACATTCATCTCTTAAAGGGAAGATGTTTCTTAGAAATCTCTTAAAAGTAGCTTGTACCTGTTATTTGCTGAAAATAACAGTCTACTGTCTGCATGGAGTCTGAACAGAGATCAGACATCGCATACGTAAAACACAGATGCAGATCCCATCCCTATGTTTACACACTGATGAGTTATGTTAAAACATTGAATAAAGGTTGCGTATTACTAAATCCCACATCCTCCAATCTGAACACCAGAACTCACCAATCTGCCGATCTGATTTGGTACCAGGCACGAGTGGGCAAGGTGAGTGAGGTCAACTGTCAAGTGGCGTCTCCTACCAACTGCTCCACACACTACACCCCCCATCACCCACATACCAATAAACTCTTTCCATCAGTACTCAACTCTTCCAATCAGATGCTTCCTCCCGCCTTACACATTACCACTGTTTCAAGCCGCCCACCCACAACTCACAGGCCACACACACTGGCAGCTATTCAACCATGACAGGCACATCACCCAAGCACATGCCTCGCTTTCTTGCAGGAGAAGGTGGCGCATATCAAATGGCAGTGGCATTTAGCCCCTTGAGCCTGTTCACCATTCAGTGAGATCATGGTGGACCTGTGACCTAATTCCATATACCTGTCTTAGCCCCATATCCCTTAATACCCTTGATTCACAGAAATCTATCAATCTCAGATTTAACATTCACAAGTGAGCTAGCATCAACTGCCGTCTATAGAAGAGCGTTCCAAATGTCTCCCACCCTTTGCATTTCCTAACTTCACTCCTGCACGTCCTGGCACTAAATGTTAGGCTATGTCCCCACGTCCTAGTATTGAAGTCTAGGAGACCTCCAAAAATGGTTACAAATGTCTCGGCAACCAGAGGCAATAATCCAGCCACGAACCTATAAATCCTGCATGGTCCTTTTAAATAGCACCGGTGGGGGGTCCTCCAGGCACTCTAAGACACGTTCAGATCGTTGGGGTTAATACCCTGCATTGAGTTGAGAGTTAAGTCCCAAAATGGTGTCTATTACTTTTAATCAGCGTTGCACACTGATTGAAGCCATTTTCTCCCTACTTTACATGATTCCAGTGTTTCTTATCTGCGCCTGCACAAACTCCTATACCAAGATGGCGCCCGGCACACATCTCGCAGGAAATGTGCAGGCGCAACCAAGACGCCATCTTGGATATCGGAGAGGCCGTGTAGCGCCAAAACAACGGGCGCTACTCGGCCCAATTTAGTGCCCGTTGCATTTTTTTATCTTGCGGGAAATCAAGTACCACATAAGAATTTTTAGGAAAGGATAAAGCCAATCGACTCAAAGAAGCCTTTCCCACATACCTGCTTTCTCACGTACTCCCTCGATCGCTTCCCTCTCCGGAAAAACATCCAATTGTATCATAAGCCCATCTGCACCTCAGTAACCCCTCGTAGTAACTTAACCCACAGCTCTTACCCTTTGGGTGAAAATATTCATAGAGTCATAGAGTCATAGAGTTATACAGCACGTAAGAGGCCCTTCGGCCCATCGTGTCCGCGCCGGCCATCAGCCCTGTCTACTCTAATCCCATATTCCAGCATTTGGTCCGTAGCCTTGTATGCTATGGCATTTCAAGTGCTCATCCAAATGCTTCTTGAATGTTGTGAGGGTTCCTGCCTCCACAACCCTTTCAGGCAGTGAGTTCCAGACTCCAACCACCCTCTGGGTGAAAAAGTTCTTTCTCAAATCCCCTCTAAACCTCCCGCCTTTTACCTTGAATCTATGTCCCCTTGTTATAGAACCCTCAACGAAGGGAAAAAGCTCCTTAGTATCCATCCTATCTGTGCCCCTCATAATTTTGTACACCTCAATCATGTCCCCCCTCAGCCTCCTCTGCTCCAAGGAAAACAAACCCAATCTTCCCAGTCTCTCTTCATAGCTGAAGCGCTCCAGCCCTGGTAACATCCTGGTGAATCTCCTCTGCACCCTCTCCAAAGCGATCACATCCTTCCTGTAGTGTGGCGACCAGAACTGCACACAGTACTCCAGCTGTGGCCTAACCAGTGTTTTATACAGCTCCATCATAACCTCCTTGCTCTTATATTCTATGCCTCGGCTAATAAAGGCAAGTATCCCATATGCCTTCTTTACCACCTTATCTACCTGTTCCACCGCCTTCAGGGATCTGTGAACTTGCACACCAAGATCCCTCTGACCCTTGCCTAGGGTCAGAGGGATCTTGGTGTGCCTAGGGTCCTCCCATTCATTGTGTATTCCCTTGCCTTGTTAGTCCCTCCAAAGTGCATCACCTCACACTTTTCCGGGTTAAATTCCATTTGCCACTGTTCCGCCCATCTGACCAACCCATCTATATTGTCCTGCAGACTGAGGCTATCCTCCTCGCTATTTACCACCCTACCAATTTTTGTATCATCAGCGAACTTACTGATCATACCTTTTACATTCATATCCAAGTCGTTAATGCACACCACAATCAGCAAGGGACCCAGCACCGATCCCTGTGGTACCCCACTGGCCACAGGCTTCCAGTCACAAAAACAACCTTTGACCATCACCCTCTGCCTTCTGCCACTAAGCCAGTTTTGTATCCAAAGTGCCAAGGCACCCTGGATTCCATGGGCTCGTACCTTCTTGACCAGTCTCCTGTGGGGGACTTTATCGAAGGCCTTACTGAAATCCATGTATACCACATCCACTGCGTTACCCTCATCCACACGCCTAGTCACCCCCTCAAAAAATTCAATCAAATTAGTCAGACATGATCTTCCCTTGACAAAGCCATGTTGACTATCCCTGATTAATCCTTGCTTCTCCAAGTGGAGACTAATTTTGTCCTTCAGAATTTTTTCCAATAATTTTCCTACCACTGATGTTAGGCTCACTGGCCTGTAGTTCCACGGTTTTTCCCTACTCCCCTTCTTGAATAATGGTATTACATTAGCGGTTCTCCAGTCCTCTGGCACATCCCCTGTGGCCAGAGAGGTTCTGAATATATGTGTTAGAGCCCCCGCAATCTCCTCCTTTGCCTCACACAGTAGCCTGGGATACATTTCGTCCGGGCCTGGGGATTTATCCATTTTTAGGCCTGCTAAAACCGCCAATACCTCCTCCCGCTCCATGTTAATATGTTCGAGTATATCACAGTCCCCCTGCCGTTTCAATTTGACTTCCTTCTGGCTCCCAACTCTCTCATTTCTAATTTGAGGCCCCCTTGAACTATTCACCATAATTATCAATTCTGCTAATTCTCTTCATCATCTTGAAAATATCAATGAGATCATTTTGAAGTCTACATTTTTGAAAGGAAACAAGTCTGATACAGTTGAATACCCCGCCCACGCTCACTGTGTAAGCTCATACACAAAGAATGAAGGGGAAAATTTATCAATGGGATCTTAAAGTTAATTAGATTCTTCATAACGGCCTCATTTTTAAAGAGGGTACTATGAATTCCTATCAGCATTAAAGCCTCGTCAAAGTACTCGGACAGCCTTTGGTGATGTTTACTGTGGCACTAGAGAATTGAAATCCATCAAATCTCCTCATCTTCAGCCCTGTGAGATTCTTGTTTTCCATGTAACACAGGCTGGGGGCTATTTACAATCGGTCTTCAGGGAACGTGCGTGGCTAGAAAGAAGCCTCACTGACATTATTTACCCTTGTGGCCAACCATGTAACACTTGGCATCAGGTTCAATCTGGTGGTTGGCAGCTGCCATCCGTGATCTTAGAATCTGTCAATTTACGATCATCATGTGGCCAACAACCTCCCACCACGCTGTGGAGGAGGAGGGGAGGAGAGTAGTAACTTATGTATATGAAGATGGTGGAACATATGGTACCAAAACAATTGTCTTGCTTCTATATTGCAAGGTTATAAGATTCTGTCTCCCTACTTTTGCTCTTCTTCATGATGTCAGCCGTGGCACAGTTGGTACCACTTTGGCCTGAGAGTCAGAAGGCAGTGGGTTCAAGTCTCACTCCAGAGACTTGAGCAGATAATTTAGGCTGATACTTCAGTGCAGTACTGAGGGAGTGCTGCACTGTCGGAGGTGCCGTCTTTCGGAAGTGACATTAAACTGTCTTCTCAGGTGAACATAAAGGATCCCTTGGCGCTATTCGAAGAAGAGCAGGGGAGTTCTATCCAGTGCCCAGGCCAATATTTATCCCTTAATCAAAATCACTAAAACAGATCATCACATTGTTGTTTGTGGGACCTTGCTGTTTGCAAATTGGCTGCTACGTTTCCGACATTACAACAGTGGCAACGCTTCAAAAGTACTTCACTGGCTGTAAAGCATTTTGGGACGTCCTGAGGTCGAGAAAGGCACTATATAAATGCAAGTCTTTCTTATTAACGAAAACAGAAAATGCTGGAGAAGCTCAGCAAGTCAAGCTGTATCTGTGGAGTGATTAAATGACAAAAGGGATGATGGTGCAAGGCAAGGAAAGTGGTAATGGGACAGGTTAAGAAACAAAAGATTGATCAGGAGTAGCTGTAAATGACAGCAGCAGAACCATTACCTGCACTTGATGTCCTAAAAAATGGGAGCAGTGGTTATGATCTGAAGTTATTGAAATCAATGTTGAGTCCGGAAGGTTGTAAAGTGCCTAAATGAAAGATGAGGTGCTGCTCCTCGAGCTTCTGTTGAGCTTCATTGGAACAGGGGAAGAGGCCGAAGACAGAGAGGTCAGAGTAGGAGTGGGAAGGGGAATTAAAATGCCATTTAATCTATCAAAGACCTTCTCTTTTGTTCTTTCCTCCCCTCCCCTCCCTCCCCCCTTTCCCTGGCTCTGTATTTGCTCAAAAACTTTAACTCTTTTACCATCTTCCAGTTCTGACGAAAGGTCTTTGACCTGAAACGTTAACTCTGTTTCTTTCTCCAGATGCTGCCTGACTTGTTGAGCTTCTCCAGCACTTTCTGTTTTTACTTCAGACATCCAGCGACCACGTTATTTTGCTTTTGATTTCTTATTAACAATATTGTTCATCATTGCGAATAAATTTCAGATGAATCGCAAATATCAAAACATAATTGGAAATACAATTGAACCAGCTAATTTTTTCTGACCACAGTTCTACCACCCACAGCATCACATTAAGGAATAAGATGATGCTTAAATTAATGTTGATTTAAATTACAATAACTGAAATCTGTGTTTAGGGACAAATCAAATTGGCTAATACATGAGCTACAGCTTAAACTGCCTTCACAAAGTGCTTGAGATGACCATTTTTTAAATCAATCCCAACTTTATGAATACCATAAATTTACAGCTGCCATCCGTGATCTTAGAATCTTTCAAATTTACGAGCATCATGTGTCCAACAACCTCCCAGCACGGTATATGAAGGTGGTGGAACAAGTGGTACCAAAACATGGGCAAGGAAATCTCCTGCTAATTACCACCTACCGCCCTCCCTCAGCTGATGAATCAGTCCTCCTCCATGTTGAGCACCACTTGGAAGTAGCAATGAGGGTATCAAGGGCACAGATTGTACTCTGGCTGGGGGACTTCAATGTCCATCGCCAAGAGTGGCTCTGACATAGCTGCCAGACTGGGCCTGTGGCAGGTGGTGAGCGAACCAACAAGACGGAAAAAACGTATTTGACCTCGCTCTCAACAATCTACCTGTCGCAGATGCATCTGTCCATAACAGTATTGGTAGGAGTGACCACCGGAAAGTCCTTGTGGGGACGAAATCCCACCTTCAACTGAGGGCACCATTCAACGTGTTGTGTGGCACTACAAGCGTGCTAAATGGGATAGATTCAGAACAGATCTAGCAGCTCAAAACTGGGCATCCATGAGGTGCTGTGGGCCATCAGCAGCAGCAGAACTGTATTCCAGCAAAATATGTAAATTCACGGCCCGGCATATTCCTCACTCTACCATTACCAACAAGCCAGGGGATCAACCCTGGTTCAATGAGGAGTGTAGGAGAGCATACCAGGAGCAGCAACAGGCATACCTAAAAATGAGGTGCCAACCTGGTGAAGCTACAACACAGGACTACATGCATGCTAAACAGCGGAAGCAACATGCTATAGACAGAGCTAAGCGATTCCACAACCAACGGATCAGATCAAAGCTCTGCAGTCCTGCCACTTCCAGTCGTGAATGGTGGTGGACAATTAAACAACTAACGGGAGGAGGAGGCTCGGTAAACATCCCCATCCTCAATGATGACCGAGTCCAGCATGTGAGCGCAAAAGACAAGGCTGAAGCGTTTGCAACCATCTTCAGCCAGAAGTGCCGAGTGGATGATCCATCTCGGCCTCCTCCCGATATCCCCACCATCACAGAAGCCAGTCTTCAGCCAATTCAGTTCACTCCACGTGATATCAAGAAATGGCTGAGTGCACTGGATACAGCAAAGGCTATGGGCCCCAACAACATCCTGACTGTAGTGCTGAAGACTTGTGCTCCAGAACTAGCTGCGCCTCTAGCTAGTATCTGTTCCAGTACAGCTACAATACTGGCATCTACCCGACAATGTGGAAAATTGCCCAGGTATGTCCTGTCCACAAAAAGCAGGACAAATCCAATCCGGCCAATTACCGCCCCATCAGTCTACTCTCAATCATCAGCAAAGTGATGGAAGGTGTCGTCGACAGTGCTATCAAGCGGCACTTACTCACCAATAACCTGCTCACCGAAGCTGTTTGAGTTCCGCCAGGACCACTCGGCTCCAGACCTCATTACAGCATTGGTCCAAACATAGACAAAAGAGCTGAATTCCAGAGGTAAGGTAAGAGTGACCGCCCTTGACATCAAGGCAGCATTTGATCGAGTGTGATACCAAGGAGCCCCAGTAAAATTGAAGTCAATGGGAATCAGGGGGAAAGCTCTCCAGTGACTGGAGTTATACATAGCACAAAGGAAGATGGTAGTGGTTGTTGGAGGCCAATCATCTCAGCCCCAAATCATTACTGTAGGAGTTTCTCAGGGCAGTGTCCTAGGCACAACCATCTTCAGCTGCTTCTTCAATGACCTTCCCTCCATCATAAGGTCAGAAATGGGGATGTTCGCTGATGTTCAGTTCCATTCGCAACCCCTCACATAATGAAGCAGTCCGTGCCCACATGCAGCAAGACCTGGACAACATCCAGGCTTGGGCTGATAAGTGGCAAGTAACATTCACGCCAGACAAGAGCCAGGCAATGACCATCACCAAGAAGAGAGAGTCTAACCACGTCCCCTTGACATTCTATGGCATTACCATCGCCGAATCCCCCACTATCAACATCCTGAGGGTCACCATTGACCAGAAACTTAACTGGACCAGCCACATAAATACTGTGCCTACAAGAGCAGGTCGGAGGCTAGGTATTCTGCGGCAAGTGACTCACCTCCTGACTCCCCAAAGCCTTTCCACCATCTACAAGGCACAAGTCAGAAGTGTGATGGAATACTCTCCACTTGCCTGGATGTATGCAGCTACAACAACACTCAAGAAGCTCAACACCATCGAGGACAAAGCAGCCCACTTGATTGGCACCCCATCCACCATTCTAAACATTCACACCCTTCACCACCGACGCACTGTGGCTGCAGTGTGTACCATCCACAGGATGCACTGCAGCAACTGGCCAAGGCTTCTTCGACAGCACCTCCCAAACCCGCGACCTCTACCACCTGGAAGGACAAAGGCAGTAGGCACACGGGAACAACACCACCTGCACCTTCCCCTCCAAGTCACACACCATCCTGACTTGGAAATATATCACCGTTCCTTCATCATCGCTGGGTCAAAATCCTGGAACTCCCTTCCTAACAGCACTGTGGGAGAACCTTCACCACACGGACTGCAGCGGTTCAAGAAGGCGGCTCACCACCACCTTCTCAAGGGCAATTAGGGATGGGCAATAAATGCCGGCCTTGCCAGCGACAACCACATCCCATGAACGAATAAAAAAAAAAATTGTCTTGCTTTTATGTTGCACCGTTATATAATTCTGTGTCCCTACTCCTACTCTACTTCACGGTATCAGCCGTGGCACAGTTGGTAGCACTCTCGCCTGTGAGCCAGAAGGCTGTGGGTTCAACTCCCAATCCAGAGACTTCAGCATACAATCTAGGCTGACACTTCAGTGCAGTACTGAGGGAGTGCTGCACCAACCTAAGAACATAAGAAATAGGAGCAGGAGTAGGCCATACAGCCCCTCGAGCCTGCTCCGCCATTAAATAAGATCATGGCTGATCTTCAACCTCAACTCCAAAATCCCCCCTCCCCATATCCCTTGATTCCCTTAGATTCTAAAAATATATTGAGCCTTGAATATACTCAATGACTCAGCATCCACAGCCCTTTGGGGTAGAGAATTCCAAAGATTCACAACCCTCTCAGTGAAGAAATTTCTCCTCATCTCAGTCCTAAATGGCCGACCCCTTATCCTGAATCTATGCCCCCTAGTTCTAGACTCTCCAGCCAGGGGAAACAACCTCTCAGCAGCTATCCTGTTAAGCCCTCTCAGAATCTTATATGTTTCAATGAGGATCACCTCTCATTCTTAAGCTACATCGTTAAATAAATTTAAAACAGAAATAGACAGTTTCCTAGAAGTAAAGGGAATTCGGGGTTACGGGGAGCGGGCAGGAAATTGGACATGAAGCTGAGTTCGGATCGGTCAAGGCCCTGTGGGTGGCGGAGAGGGCCCAGGGGCTGAGTGGCCGGGTCCTGCTCCTACTTCTTGTGTTCTTTAGATTTGAGGTTAGGATCAGATCAGCCATGATCATATTGAATGGCGGAGCAGGCTCGAGGGGCCGATTGGCCTACTCCTGCTCCTATTTCTTATGTTGTTATGTTCTTATTCTTCTAAACTCCAGAAAGTGTAGGCCCATTCTACTCAATCTCTCCTCATAGGACAACCCTCTCACGCCAGGAATCAATCTAGTGAACCTTCGTTGCACCGCCCCTCAGGCAAGTATATCCTTCCTTAGGTATGGAGACCAAAACTGTACACAGTACTCCAGGTGTGGTCTCAACAAAGCCCTGTACAATTGCAGCAAGGCTTCCTTACTCTTGTATTCCAACCCCCTTGCAATAAAGGCCAACATGCCATTTGCTTTCCTAATTGCCTGCTGTACCTGCATGCTAACTTTTTGTGTTTCTTTTATAAGGACACCCTAGTCTCTCTGGACACCAACATTTAATAGTTTCTCACCATTTAAAAAATATTCTGTTTTTCTATTCTTTCTACCAAAGTGAATAACCTCACATTTCCCCACATTATACTCAATCTGCCACCTTCTTGCCACTCCCTTGACCTGCATATATCCTTTTGCAGACTCTTCGGTGATTAAAATTGCATAAGGCCCAAAACCGGATGTGGGTACCCCGATCCGCGATTAACCCATGCCCAGTGCTTCCGTTGTAGGCAGAACGAGACATTCGTCCAGCCCCAGCATTTAACAGAAAGCAGCGTTCCAAATTAGCGTTACCGCGAGGATTGGATGACATTTGCAGTTTTCACCAGCAGGGGGAGCCCCAATCTCTTAAAGACTGTCAAAATCTTTTAAAGGCAGCCGGTGCCTTTTATTTGCTAAAAATAACAGTCTGCTGTCTGAATGGAGATCAGACATCGCACACACAAAACACAGATGTAGGTCCTGTTCCTACGTTAACAAACTGATGAGTTATGTTAAAACATTGAATAAAGGTTGCACACTACTAAATCCCACATCCACCAATCTGCCGATCTGAGTTTGTACCAGGTCTGTGAGAGTGCATGCACCAAAGTTCTCTGCTGATGCACTAGAGGCCTTGGTGCAAGAGATGGACAGAAGGGGGGATATCCTATATCCGCGGGGTGGGGGCAAGAGGCCTTCCAGACATATGCTCAAAAGGCAGTGGGAGGCAGCGGGGGACGCAGTCAATGCCAAGTGCATAGCATCACGAACTGGAAGAAGTTCAATGCTTTGACACGAGTGGTCAAGGTGAGTGAGGTCAACTGTCAAGTGGTATCACCTATCAACTGCACCACTAGCCGCACCCACTGCTCCACGCACTACACCCCCCATCACCCACATACCAACAAACTCTTTCCATCAGTGCATCACTCTTCCAATCAGATGCTTCCTCTCATCCTTACACATTACCACTGCTGTAAGCCGCCCACCCACAACTCACAGGCCACACACGCTGGCAGCTATTCAACCATAACGGGCACATCACCCAGACACACTTCTCGCTTTCTTGCAGGGGACGGTGGCGCATAACAGAAGGCAGCAAGTAGCAGTGGCATTTAACCCCTCGAGCCTGTTCCGCCAGTCAATGAGATCATGGTTGATCTGTGACCTAACTTCATACACCCGCCTTAGCCCCCTATCCATTAACACCCTTGGTTCACAGAAATCTGTCAAACTCAGATTTAAAATTAACAATTTTTTTTATTCGTTCATGGGACATGGGCGTCGCTGGCGAGGCCAGCATTTATTGCCCATCCCTAATTGAGCTAGCATCAACTGCTGTTTGCAGAAGAGAGTTCCAAACGTCTCCCACCCTTTGCGTGTAGAAGCATTTCCTAATTTCACTCCTGCACGTCCTGGCTCTAAATGTTAGGCTATGTCTGCTCATCCTAGTATTCAAGTATAGGAGACCTCCAAAAACAGGTATGAATGCATCAGCAGCCAAATGCAATAATCCAGCAACTAACCTGTAAATCCTGCATGGTCCCTTTAAATAGCACGGGTTGGGGGGTGGGGGGGGGAGGGAAGGGGTCCACCAGGCACTCGAAGACATGTTCAGATGGTCGTGGTTAAGACAATGTGTTGAGTGGAGCGTTAAGTCCTAAAATGGTGTGTATCACTTTAAATCAGCGTCGCACACTGATAGCATGCATTTTCTCCCTACTGCCGGCGTTCGTTCTCTGCGCATGCACTAAATCCTTTACCAAGATGGCGTCCGGCACATGTCACACTAGAAGCATGCGTGCGCATCCAAGGCGCCATCTTGGATCTCCAGGAGGCCGCGTAGCACCGAAACAACGGGCGCTACATGGCCCAATGTAATCCCCTTCGTGTCCTCCTCACAGCTTACTTTGCCACTGAGCTTTGTAGTGTCAGCAAACTTGGATACATTACACTCAGTCCCTTCATCTAAATCATTGATATAGATTATAAATAGCTGAGGCCCAAGCACTGATCTTTGCGGCACCCCATTAGTAACAGCCCGCCAACCTGAAAAGACCCATTTATCCAATCCTTGCAGAAGAGAGTTCCAAACTTCTCTATCCATGTTAATATATTACCCCCAATCCCATGAGCCCTTATTTCGTGTAACAACTGTCGGAGGTGCCGTCTTTCAGAAGTGACATTAAACCAAGGATCCATCACCTTCTCAGGTGGACGTAAACGATCCCATGGCATTATTCAAAGAAGAGCAGGGGGTCCTCTCCGGTGTCCAGGCCAATATTTATCCCTTAATCAACATCACTAGAACAGATTATCACAGTGCTGTTTGTGGGACCTTGCTGTGCGCAAATTGGCTGCTGCATTTCCTACATTACAACAGTGACTACTCTTCAAAAGTACTTCATTGGCTGTAAAGCACTTGGTGACGTCCTGAGGTCGTGAAAGTTGCTGTATAAATGCAAGTTTTTTTTCTTATTAATGATATTGTAAATCATTGTGAATAAATTTCACATGAATTGCAAATATCAGAAACATAACTGGAAATAAAATTGAGCCAGCTAATAGTTTTTACTTTTTGGTGATTTTTCAGTAATTTCTTCTGTTGTCCCTTCCTCTCCTGAACCTAGAAACATAGTAACATGGAAAATAGGAGCAGGAGTAGGCCATTCGGCCCTTCGAGCCTCCTCCACCATTCAATGTGATCATAGCTGATCCTCTATCTCAATACCATATTCCCGCTCTCTCCCCATACCCCCTTTTGTGTCTAGAAATCTACCTAGCTCCTTCTTAAATATATTCAGTGACTTGGCCTCCACAGCCTTCTGTGGTAGAGAATTCCACAGGCTCACCACAATCTGAGTGAAGAAATTTCTCCTCATCTCAATCCTAAATGTCCTACCCCGCATCCTGAGACTGTGACCCCTCGTTCTGGACCCCCCAGCAGGGGAAATATCCTCCCTGCATCCAGTCTATCTAACCCTGTCAGAATTTTATATGTTTCAATGAGATCCCTTCTCATTCTTCTAAACTCGAGTGAATACAGGCCGAGTCAACCCAATCTCTCCTCATACGACAATCCTGCCATCCCAGGGATCAGTCTGGTGAACCTTCGCTGCACTCCCTCTATGGCAAGTATATCCTTTCTTAGGTAAGGAGCTTAGTCCTGTTCTCACCGATATCCATCGTCTGCACCTTCCAAAAGGAATCACTGGATAGCGATCAGTAGGTAGAACCCTGGCTGAACCTGGGACCCTCTAATCTTTTAATGTAAAAAAAAAGAACTTGCATTTTTATAGCACCTTTCACATCCCAAAGCACCACAGCAAATGAAGTACTTTTGAAGTGGAGTCACTGTTGTAGTGTAGGCAAATGCAACAGCCGATTTAAGCACAGCAAGATCCCACAGACGGCTAGGAAGTAGGACGGGAATGAGCAGTGAAGGCAGACACACGGGGCCGGGAAATCAAAGGCAGAAGGAAGGGAAATAATTTCCAATTAACACCTTTGCCCACTGCCGTAAATTTTTCCCAGAAAGCAGCAGTCTGTTACAGCTCCCCTTCAAGTTAGACGCACTGACTGGGTTTGAATTCCGTGATCTGCTTAGGAAAATTTTCCCAGATATTTACTGGGGATGAAGCAGCTGGCAATGGTTTGTGGAACACCAGTAACCGTTTGTCACTAGATGGTACTGGAACAAGAGGCCACTTTCAGACTTGAGATTTAACCCATAAACTGACGTCAGATCCCGGGAAATAGCTTTCTCCTTGTGCTTTACATTCAACAGTGTCACCCTGCAAAAAACACACCAATATTTCAAGAGCAAAGCTTTTCCAGCAGTGACTTTCCCACTGTATTGTAAATCCTAGAGAACTATACACACAATGCTAATTTAAAAACATTAATCCCTTTTAATTATGCTTGCCCTGCTGTCCCTATTTTCCTCATTTTCTCTCCTTTCCTCTTCTCTGACTTATTTTATTTTAAACTTTAATTTTACTTTTCTACTTACCTAATCTAATGTATCTAATTTTTCCAGTCATATTTCCCCTCAAAAAATTAACATGAAAACCCTTTTAAAACTTCCTTTTGACTGCCACCATCCATTTGGAGGCGGAAGCAAGTTGTAAGGGAAGGTGATTTCATTGGCTAAAGCTAGCTTTAAAGGCTGTTCCTTTCAGCCAATAGAAAACCCAAACAGTGAAGAGTTGCATCATGGTTCTGCAATCCTTGGCATGTGAACATTGAGGAGACTGCCTGACGAATACTCTTGACATCAGGCCCCAGAACTGATTCATGGCCTTAATTTATAGGGATACAATCAAATGCAGAGCAAAGTTCCTGCCTTGATTCTCGTAACAAGAGAGCTCCTATGTGATGAAAAAAATCAATGGCCTGCTCCTGGTACAAGTCCTGTACAGATCCATTTTGTTGCTACTTTCTAATTTATGCATCAATATAGCCATATATCTCTTTGTGGCATTAGGCACGCAGAATTATCGATCTCACATTGTTCAACACATGAAGCAATTCTGCTGACAAGAATGTTGCCCTGAATGTGTTTTGGTTCAAGGTTCACAACACTAACAATTCAAAGCCCAGCCTTATTGAGTGATCACCATCACTGCTGCTTCACAGCCTCACTCATTAAGTTTAAGTCTTATATGTTATACAGTCAGATATTGTCTCATTCAAGAGGCTTGAGCACAAAAATCTAGGCTGACACTCATACCGAGGGAGTGCTGCACTGGTGGAGGTGCCGTCTTTCAGATGAGACATTAAACCGAGGCACCGTCTGCCCTTTCAGGTAGAAGCAAAAGATCCCATGCCGCTATTTCGAAAAAGAGCAGGGAAGTTTTCCCCGGCGTCCTGGTTAATATTTATCCCTCAACCAACACCTAAAACAGATTATCTGGTCGTTACCTCATTGCTGTTTGTGGGACCTTGCTGTGCGCAAATTGGCTGCCTCATTTCCTACATTACAACAGTGACTACACTTCAAAAGTACTTAATTGGCTGTAAAAATGCTTTGGGACATCCTGAGGTCGTGAAAGGCGCTATATAAATGCAAGTCTATCTTTCTTCTTTCTTTCATTCCGATTAAACAAAAGAATCATATTTCAGAGAGCACATTGTGAGCAAAATTAACAACAGTCTGAATAATTGCATCTCTTCTAAGAAGACTTAGATAATCAAATTTATTACATCTGTTCTACCTCACCTCCCTACATTACAACAGTGACTACACTTCAAAAGTACTTCAATAGTTGTAAAGCGCTTTGGGATGTCTTGAAGTCATGAAAGGCACTATATGAATGCAAGTCTTTCTTTCTCCCCGGTTCTTCCCGCTGTCTCATTCAGATGGGTAAGGGGAAGATGTGCACAGATTCAGAAAGATAGGGTTACATCATCTCAGAATCACGTTCACTTGCTCATTCCACTGAAGTTTGAAACTAGACGTAAAAAGCGTCGGGAAAGTGGAGTTGAGGTCGAAGATCAGCCATGATCTTATTGAATGGCGGATCAGGCGCGAGGGGGCCTATGGCCTAGCCCTGCTCCTATTTCTTATGTTCTTACAAGAGGGCAGTGTCACAAGATGAGTGCAGGGGAAGGTGCTCAGGCCCCAAATGTTTAAGTCTTTACCTTTCATCCACAAGCAGCAATAGAACAAGATGAAATGTAAGAGAGGTACAAACAAAACAGGCTGAAATAATAAGATAGTAAACAAGCAGTCATTGTCCTATGTGCTTTTTAACAGCAGTGAGTTACTGAATTTTATATTTTTGCTTTTTTTTCTGTCTTTGTCTTTCCCCTTCAAATAATTTCATAACCGGTAATAGGTAATCCATTTCAGATCTCTCTTAAAAGATTTCTTGCAAGGATTATTGTTCAAGAGTTAATAGTTTATCTCGAATTGCACCACTCTTTTAACCATTTTTCCTGCTTCTCGCTCGCTCCCTAATTCTGTCCGTCACATTCTCGGTTTTTCTTCCACTCCCCTCTCTCTATGCCTCTCCTTCTCATCTCGCTGTCGCCAACTTTATTTATGGTAAGTAGTTTATTTGCACATGGGACTGGAGCACCTTCTCCCAACTCTTGACTTACGTTCTCCCCTTTCTTTTATGGGCTTCAGGGTTGGCTTCACTGATTTATCTGCATCGGAACAATCAAATCACATAAAAATGACAGGCAGGAACTCAACCTTAGATAGATAAATAAAGTAATCAGAGGCAGATAGGGACAGATAGACACAGGCAAATACATACTTCCACAGATAGATCAATAAAACTCCAAACTTCCTATTTTAATTTACACTCTCTTCCTCATGCCCCAAGATGACTATCTCTAGCCACAATTTCAATCTCCCTGCTGACCGCTACATCAATGTCTCCACTAACTAACATAACTTCACAAAGATTTGATGTTCAAAACAGAAAGGAAGCTTTGAAACTAGAACAAACAGTCTTATTCGAAGCCCGAGCTAAGTTCAAGTGTGACGGGCTTTCCAGAATAACTAGGAAGTGAGTTGATAAAAAAAACCCTGAAAAATCTGGAAATTTTTTTTTTAAATAGTGAATGCTGGAAATGAACACATCAGTCAGCATCTGGAAAGAGACAGGCTGATTGAGATTTCAGGTGGGACCAGTGTTAAGTGCAGTCAAAGTCCAGTCCCTGGAATCAGAATCCTTTTAGTGAAAGATCGCAGCTGAAACATTAACTGGTCATTCAACTGTTGATTTACCTCCTGTGCACTTCCAGCATTTCTGTTTTATAACAAGGGTCTGAATGTCTTCTTTATCTATAACAGACAGCCTTAGTTTCAGCTGAAGCTGAGTTCATGGTGTGTGCGGTAGGGCTATCCATGACAACTAGAAGTTGAGGTAAAAAAGTAAAGCTGCGAGTTCTGGAAATTCAAAATTAAAACGGAGGACGGAACTTTCGGGGCGGGGCGGGGGGGGGGGGGGGCATAGAATGGGCGGTATCGGATTGGAAAGGAAAACCGGGCGGGGTGTATAACCGGCAGCAGATCCGATATCGCCAGTTTTAGGCCCCCTGCTGAAGTTGAAAGTTCTACCCAGAGCATGCTGGAAATGCACAGCAGGGAAACAAATAAAACCGTCTGATGCCAACGCGGGGTAGAAAGTCGTCTTGAGCCTGTAACAAAAAACGGGCGGTATTGTATCGGTCGCCTGTTATACGCCCTGCCTAATACTCACTTCCATTGATTTCGATCGAACTGAATATCGGGTGAGGAGCACAACAGGCAGCCGATGCCATGCTGCCTGTTTGTGTGCTGCCGCCCCCAGACGAATTTCTACCCCAACTGGGGTGGGGGTGATTTCCACTGATCGCTCTTTCTAGAGAAACTGTAAAGGTGTTCTTTTGCAGACACTTTTTACAATTTTGTTTGAAATGGTGAACGTAGAAATTTCTTCCATTATTTTTACAAATTGCTAATACATGAGAGCCAGGGGAAATCTTCCCCTGTAAATGTTATTTACAGAGCTTCAGGTGTCTAATAACTACCCGTTTTATTGACATTTAGGACTCAATGTTGAAATGGTGGGTGGGTTGGCAGTGGGTGGGGGTGGTGGTGAAGGTGCGCATAAACAAAGCTGACCGTTTCCGACGCGATCGCATGTTGATTGCTGATGATTAACGTGCTCTCCGGGTTTCACGCCCGGCAGCCATCCTGATTGAGAGGTGGGGGGGCGGGGGGAGGGGGAAGCGAGACGTGGGTTGGGGGGGGAGCTGGAACAGAAGATCAGGAGGGGAGAGTGGAAGATCGGCGGGGGGGGGGGGGGGAAAGAGTGGAAGATCGGGGGGAGAGGGGAAGGGGGGGAGAGGGGAAGATCGGAGGGGAGAGGGGAAGGGGGGAGGGGGAAGATCGGGGGGGAGAGTGGAAGATCGGGGGAGAGGGGAAGGGGGGGAGAGGGGAAGATCGGGGGGGGAAGGGGAAGGTGGGGAGAGGGGAAGATCGGGGGGGAGGGGAAGTTCGGCGGGGGGGAAGAGTGGAAGATTGGGGGGGGAGGGGAAGATTGGGGGGGGGGAGAGGGGAAAGGGGGAGAGGGGAGTGGGGAGAGGGGAAGGTGGGAGGGAGAGGAGAAGGTTGGAGCGGAGAGTGGAAGATCGGAGGGACATCAGGGGGTGAAGAGGGGGACATCGGGAGGACATCGGAGGGGTGAAGAGGGGGACATCGGACATCGGAGCAGGGTGGAAAGGTAGGTTGATTTTGTGCTTTAATGTCGTGCAATGGTTTTTGAAGTACTTTATTTTGTTTCTTTTTCCTTGATCCGGCCCTTCAGGCCTGGTTTCATCAGGCGTGAATCAGAAGCAGTGGGCAAGCCGCCCAGGTAAGTTAAAAATCGTTACAACCAAGTAATCTGTCACAAGTAAAGTGCCTTAATTACCTCAGTGAGGTACATTTGGCTCTTTAACTGTCATCCCACCGGCTTTATTTGCTGGCGGGACTTCCGGTTTCGGGACGCCCGCGCGCACACAGGTGGGTCCCTGGGAAACTCAGAAGTCGGCGGGTTGGAGCCGGCTGCCGAACCCGAACGGTATTTCCGCAATTTTCAGAGTCCCCAACACACCCGCAATTTCCTCGTAAAATTGATCCCTTAGTCTTCCTGGAAAAAAGGTTTGAATTTAATCTATGTTCATCTTGCTTCAAAATATGCAGATTTGTAGCAATGTTTCCATTAAGAAAAGCTGCAAGTTATTTACTCTGATTTGCTCTGCTGTTCAAAAAGAAAACATCTCTCATGCCAAGTCAGAAGCTGCAGTGCATTGCAAGATTTATATATGACTGTTGCACAGATGCTTAATGTGCCTCTCCAGTAGTTTTTCTATGAAAAGCAAGCCTCCCAGCATGTGTAATACTGATAATTTAATATTGGCTGGAACATGAACTAGAACAGGGAAGCGGAAGGCAGAAAACCCAGGAGAGTTTGTTCAGCTTGGATTATCCTGACTTGAACTGAATACAATCTGACATACAACTGCGAATGCTGCTTTACACATTAAGGCTCAAATCTTTCACTCAGTTCCACTTTGCACCAAACACCAAGTAGGCCTCAGTCAGGCCTTTCATAGTTCCATAATATGATACAGCACAGAAGGAGGCCATTCAGCCCATCGTGCCTGTGCTGGCTCTTTGAAAGAGCTATCCGGTTAGTCCCATTCCCCTGCTCTTTCCCCGTAGCCCTGTAAATTTTTTCATTCAAGTATTTATCCAATTCCCTTCTGAAAGTTATTATTAAATCAGCTCCCACCACCCTTTCAGGCAGTGCATTCCAGATCATAACAACTCACTGCGTAAAAAAAATGTTTCCTCATGTCGCCTCTGGTTCTTTTGCAAATCACCTTAAATCTGTGTTCTCTGGTTACCCGACCATTTTGCCACTGGAAGCGGTTTCTCCTTATTTGCTCTATTAAAAATGTTCATGATTTTGATCACCTCTATCAAATCTCCTCTTAACCTTCTCTGCTCTAAGGAGAACAACCCCAGCTTCTCCAGTCTCTCCACATAACTGAAGTCCCTCATTCCTGGTACCATTCTAATAAATCTCTTCTGCATCCTTTCTAAGGCCTTGACATCCTTCCTAAAGTGTAGTGCCCAGAATTGAATACAATACTCCATCTGGGGCCTAACCAGTGTTTTTATAAAGGTTTAGCAAAGCTTCCTTGCTTTTGTACTCTATGCCTCTCTTAATAAAGCCCAGGATCCCATATGCATTTTTTAACAGTCTTCTCAACTTTCCTACCATCTTCAAAGATTTGTGTACATACATCCCCAGGTCTCCCTGTTCCTGCACCCGCTTTAAAATTGTACCATTTAGTTTATATTGCTTCGCCTCATTCTTCCTACCAAAATGTATCACTTCACACTTACCTGCGTTAAATTTCATCTGCCATGTGTCTGCCCATTTCACCAGTCTGTCTATGTCCTCCTGAAGCCTTAACTGCAGTCCTGTTAATTCTAAGAACATAAGAAATAGAAGCAGGAGTAGACCATATGGCCTCTCAAGCCTGCTCTGCCATTCAATAAGATCATAGCTGATCTTCCACCTCAACTCCACTTTCCCGCCCTAACCCCATATCCCTTGATTCCCTTAGTGTCCAAATATCAGTTGATCTCAATCTTGAATACAGTCAACAACTGAGAATCCACAATTCTCTGGGGTACACAATTCCAAAGATTCACAACCCCGAGTGAAGAAATTTTTCGTCATCTTGGTCCTACATGGCCAACCCCTTATCTCAAGATTATGAATCCTTGTTCTAGACTCTCCACCCAGGGGAAATAGCCTCTCAGCATCGATCCTGTCAAGCCCTCTAAAAATTTTATACGTTTCAATGAGATCACCTCTCATTCTTCTAAACTACACAGAATATAGGCCTATTCATTCATTAGGAGTGACACTAACTTTTATGCATGTCACTCTTATCCCAGCAGCACAATTACAGAGCCACTTTTCACAGATCTATGATTCTCCATCTCGGTAAGAAACCTGGATTTAAGAGCTTAAATGTGGGAAGCCTGCTCATGTGTGGTGTTCGCTTGGAATCTGACCTAAACAAGCACCAGTATAAAAGAAAAACAGTTCCATTTGTTTAAATCTGTTTCGCTCTTTGTGATTGTCAGCCTAAATCCTAACACTTCCTCAATATCAATGTTCTGCTTAAAGTTGAGTGATGCAGGCAGGTAGAATTAATCTAAAGCTCCACCCTGCCTTGTGACATGGAGACCACGGACATAGTATTGTGCAATGAGAAAGGGTTAATTAATAATCTTGTTGTAAAGGAGCCCTTCCGGAAGAGTGACCATATGATAGAATTCTTCACTAAGTTTGAAAGTGATGTAGTTCAATCCGCAACTAGGGTCTTAAATCTAAATAAAGGAAACTATGAAGGTATGAGGTGCAAGTTGGCTATGGTTGATTGGGGAACTACATTAAAAGGTATGGCAGTAGACAGACAATGGCCAGCATTTAAAGAATTAATACATAATTTGCAACAAATATATATTCCTTTAAGGCACAAAAACTTAACAGGAAAAGTGGTCCAACCGCGGTCAACAAGAGAAATTAAAAATAGTATTAAATCAAAGAATGAGGCATATAAAGTTGCCAGAAAAAGCTGAAAGCCTGAGAATTGGGAACATTTTAGAATTCAACAAAGGAGGACCACGAAATTGATAAAGAAAGGGAAAATAGAATGAGAGGGTAAACTAGCGAGAAACATAAAAACGGTCTGTAAAAGCTTTGATAGGTATGTAAAAAGGAAAAGACTGGCGAAGGCAAATGTGGGTCCCTTACAGACAGAGATGGATGAATTTATAATGGGGAATAAGGAAATGGAAGAAGACACAAAAAAACTCCCAGAAATACTAGAGAACCAAAGGTCTGGCGAGAATGACGAACTGAAGGAAATCAGTATTAGTAAAAAAATAGCATTAGAGAAATTAATGGGACTGAAAGTCCATAAATCCCAAGGACCTGATGATCTACATCCCAGGGTTTTGAAAGAAGTGGCTATAGAGACAGTGGATGCATTGGTTGTCATCTTCCAAAATTCTATAGATTCTAGAATGGTTCCTGCAGATTGGAGGGTAGCAAATGTAACCCCACTATTTAAGAAAGGAGGGAATGGGAAAACAGGGAACTACAGACCTGTTAGCCTGACATCAGTAGTAGGGAAAATGCTAGAATCTATTATAAAGGATGTGATAACAAGACACTTAGAAAATAATAATAGGATTTGGCAAAGTCAACATGGATTTATGAAAGGGAAATCATGTTTGACAAACCTATTGGAGTTCTTTGAGGATGTAAATCATAGAGTAGATAAGGGGGAACCAATGGATGTGGTGTATTTGGATTTTCAGAAGGCTTTCGATAAGGTCCCACACAGGAGGCTGGTGAACAAACTTAGTTCACATGGAATTGGGGGTAATATACTGGCATGGATTGAGAATTGGTTAACAGACAGAAAACAGAGAGTAGGAATAAACTGGTCTTTTTCAGGTTGGCGGACTGTGACTAGTGGGGTACCACAGGGATCAGTACTTGGGCCCCAGCTATTCACAATCTATATCAATGATTTGGATGAGGGGACCAAATGTAATATTTCCAAGTTTGCTGATGACACAAAATGGGGTGGGAATGTAAGTTGTGAGGAGGATGCAAAGAGGCTTAGATTTGGACAGGCTAAATGAGTGGGCAAGAACATGGCAGATGGAATATAATGTGGAAAAATGTGAAGTTATCCACTTTGGTAGGAAAAACAGAAATGCAGAGTATGTTTTAAATGGTGAGAGATTGGGAAATGTTGATGTTCAAAGGGACCTGGGTGTCCTTGTACATGAGTCGCTGAAAGCTAACATGCAGGTGCAGCAAGCAATTAGGAAGACAATGGTATGTTGTCCTTTATTACAAGAGGATTTGAGTACAGGAGTAAATATGTCTTACTGCAATTATATAGGGCCTTGGTGAGACCGCACCTGGAGTATTGTGTACAATTTTGGTCTCCTTACCTAAGAAAGGATATACTTGCCATAGAGGGAGTGCAACAAAGGTTTACCAGACTGACTCCTGAGATGGCAGGATTGTCGTATGAGGAGAGATTTAGTAGACTAGGCCTGTATTCTCTAGAGTTTAGAAGAATGAGAGGTGATCTCATTGAAACATACAAAATTCTTACAGGGCTCGACAGGGTAGATACAAGGAGGTTGTTTCCCCTGGCTGGGGAGTCTAGAACCAGGGGTCACAGTCTCAGAATAAGGGATAGGCCATTTAGGACTGAGATGAGGAGAAATGTCTTCACTCAGAAGGTGGTGAATCTTTGGAATTCTCTACCACAGAGGGCTGTGGAGGCTGAGTCATTGAGTACATTCAAAATAGAGATCAATAGATTTCTAGATATCAAAGGCATCAAGGGATATGGGGATGGTGCAGGAAAATGGCGTTGAGGTAGAAGATCGGCCACGATCTTGTTGAATGGCGGAGCAGGCTCGAGGGGCCGGATGGCCTACTCCTGCTCCTATTTCTTATGTTCTTATGAAGAAAGACTTGTATTTATATAGCGCCTTTCACGACCTCAGAATGTCTGAAAGCACTTTACAGCCAATGAAGTGTTTTTGAAGTTTAATCACTGTTGTAATGTAGGAAATGATCTATGTGACCCAGAATATGTGTGTATTTCTCTCTCTCTAGCCTCCAAGCTTACCACAGCATCAAATCCACAATTGAAGGAAGGGGTGTCGAACTCATTTTCTGCAATCGGCCTGGTCCGACATCCTGGCACTTGGGGCTACATTCAAGAAAGGTTATCTGGACACACTGGACCTGATATTTACAGGGAGGCTGGGAGGGTGTGGGGAAGGCTGAAAACGGCCGAAGAACCCGGCAATGCCGGGGACGTGGAGGTCCTGCCGAACTTTCATTTTAATTCATTCATGGGATGTGGGCATTGTTGGCAAGGCCAGCATTTATTGCCCATTCCTAATTGCCCTTGAGAAGGTGGTGGTGAGCCGCCCTCTTGAACTGCCGCAGTCCGTGTAGTGAAGGTTCTCCCACAGTGCTGTTAGGTAGGGAGGACCAGGATTTTGACTCAGCGACGATGAAGGAACGGCGATATATTTCCAAGTCGGGATGGTGTGTGACTTGGATGGGAATGTGCAGGTGGTGTTGTTCCCGTGTACCTGCTGCCCTTGTCCTTCTAGGTGGTAGAGGTCGTGGGTTTGGGAGGTGCTGTCGAAGAAGCCTTGGCGAGTTGCTGCAGTGCATCCTGTGGATGGTACACACTGCAGCTACAGTGTGCTGGTGGTGAAGGGAGTGAATGTTTAAGGTGGTGGATGGGGAGTCAATCAAGCAGGTTGCTTTGTCCTGGATGGTGTCGAGCTTCTTGAGTGTTGTTGGAGCTGCACTCATCCAGGCAAGTGGAGAGTATTCCATCACACTTCTGACATGTGCCTTGTAGATGGTGGAAAGGATTTGGGGAGTCAGGAGTGGGTCACTCACTGCAGAATACCCAGCCTCTGACCTGCTCTTGTAACCACTATATTTATGTGGCTGGTCCAGTTAAGTTTCCGGTCAATGGTGACCCTCAGGACGTTGATGGTGGGGGATTCGGTGATGGTAATGCAGTTGAATGTCAAGGGGAGGTGGTTAGACTCTCTGGGTGGAGATGGTCATTGCCTGGCATTTGTCTGGCATGAATGTTACTTGCCACTTATCAGCCCAAGCATGGATGTTGTCCAGGTCTTGCTGCATGCAGGAACGGATTGCTCCATTATCTGAGGGGTTGCGAATGGAACTGAACACTGTGCAATCATCAGCGAACATCCCCATTTCTGACCTTATGATGGAGGGAAGGTCATTGATGAAGCAGCTGAAGATGGTTAGGCCTAGGACACTTCCCTGAGGAACTCCTGCAGCAATGTCCTGGGGCTGAGATGAATGGCCTCCAACAACCACTACCATCTTACTTAACGGCAGGACCTCATTAACATTATTTAGTTCCATTTCCCACCCGGCATCCGGCCAAATGGACAGCCTAGCCGGCGGCAGGAGATCGCAGCTGGCGAGCGTTAGGAATGGTCCCCGGCAATTGGGAGAGGGAAGAGAGGCCGCAGTCGGGTGTGGGGAGAAAGGCCGCGATCGGGAGGGGGGGGAAGAGAGGCCGCGATCGGGAGGGGGGAAGGAGGCCGCGATCGGGAGGGGGGAAGGAGGCCGCGATCGGGAGGGGGGAAGGAGGCCGCGATCGGGAGGGGGGAAGGAGGCCGCGATCAGGAGGGGGGAGAGAGGCCGCGATCGGGAGGGGGGAAGAGAGGCCGCGATCGGGAGGGGGGAAGGAGGCCGCGATCAGGAGGGGGGAAGAGAGGCCGCGATCGGGAGGGGGGAAGGAGGCCGCGATCAGGAGGGGGGAAGAGAGGCCGCGATCGGGAGGGGGGAAGAGAGGCCGCGATCGGGAGGGGGGGAAGAGAGGCCGCGATCAGGAGGAGGGAAGGAGGCCGCGATCGGGAGGGGGGAAGGAGGCCGCGATCGGGAGGGGGGAAGGAGGCCGCGATCGGGAGGGGGGAAGGAGGCCGCGATCGGGAGGGGGGAAGGAGGCCGCGATCGGGAGGGGGGAAGGAGGCCGCGATCAGGAGGGGGGAGAGAGGCCGCGATCGGGAGGGGGGAAGAGAGGCCGCGATCGGGAGGGGGGAAGGAGGCCGCGATCAGGAGGGGGGAAGAGAGGCCGCGATCGGGAGGGGGGAAGAGAGGCCGCGATCGGGAGGGGGGGAAGAGAGGCCGCGATCGGGAGAGGGAAGGAGGCCGCGATCGGGAGGGGGGAGAGAGGCCGTGATCGGGAGAGGGGAAGGAGGCCGCGATCGGGAGAGGGAAGGAGGCCGCGATCGGGAGGGGGGAAGGAGGCCGCGATCGGGAGGGGGGAGAGAGGCCGTGATCGGGAGAGGGGAAGGAGGCCACGATCAGGAGGAGGGAAGGAGGCCACGATCGGGAGGGGGGAGAGAGGACGCGATCGGGAGGGGGGAGAGAGGACGCGATCGGGAGGGGGAAGGAGGCCATGATTGGGATGGGATTGGGATGGGGGAGTTGAGGCCGCGATCAGGAGAGGGGAGAAAGGCCACGATCTGGAGGAGGAAGAGAGGCTGGCAATTGGGAGGGCATGGGGTGGGGGAGGTGAGTCTGGCGATTAGGGCTGGGGGAGGCCAAAGGCTTCCTTGAGGATCTGGGGGTCCTCCTGGCCCACCAGGAGTGCTTAAAAAGGCATTTATCTTGAGGAGCCAGCAGCTCCCGCCTCCTTTTCAGTGCCGGGTTTCCAGACCCCTGGCGGGACACTCGGACGCCCCGATTCCAGCTGACATAAAAAAGGCAGTGGGCGCGTGCGCAGCATGTTAGGGACGCGTTCCCCGTATTTAACTCTTTAACTTCCACCTACCCCCCCCTACCCCGACCCTCTCCTGCCCATTGTGTGGGGGGGGGGGGGGGGGGTTAATATTGAGGCCACCATTTCTGCAGCATTTAGCACTTAGTTCTTCAAAAATTCTCCCTCAGAAAATGGTTTGGAAGACACAACTACTTCATGGGAAATCACGGCTCGTCTTATCAGCAGCATAATTTCTGTGATGAGCATTAGTGAATATTGATTGCTGCTTTTTCAACGATTATGCTAATTCGCAAAATTTATTTTCGTGTAACGTTCCTGTGAACTTAATCATATTTCTCACCATGGTTTCCTTCATCATGTCTTTTAATGTTGTATTCATTCACCACAGCTACCTGTTGCTCACAAATCAAGCAGGTGGGCTTTCCATTCATATCCACAAAGAAGTACCAAATTGATTTCATGATTCATGCAAATATTCTAGTGTTGCCACATGTGTTCTGAGTTACAAACAGTTTATGAGAAGGGTGTACAAAAATGACAGCCAAGACTATTGGCCCAATTTTAAAAAGTTTATTATTGCTTTTAAAAAGACTAGATTTTCTTTTGTAACAAAGGCACCGAAGCTGGTAGTAATTGTTTTTCTCAAGTGAATTGGCAGCATGGGCTCGGCTGAGGCAGAGTAACTACTTGATTTTGAAACCGAGTTGTTAGATTTATCATCTCCGTCAGTAAAGTAAGTGGTGCAAACAAAAACATATCAATGGATCTTGGCATGGACGTATCTGCCTCTCCAAAATTTATGGACTTGTACCCTTAAAACCCCAGCCACCAGGACAGTCTCGCCTTCCAATCCCATCTTTCAGCTGTTCCCTTTTGTCAAGACCGCAGTCATGAAATCATAGTAATTGTGCAGTTGTAACACGGTCACTGATAAATCAGTGTTTTTCTTTCAAACTACAGAGTGCAACTCCAGCATTCTGTATATTAATTGTTTGTTGAGGTTTCTGCTTCCATCTCCCTCTGTCTGTTCTGTTTCAAAGAATGGCCTTATTGGGCTATTAGGCCCAAGTTACTTTAGCTGAGCTTGTTCAGGATGGTCTTACATTGCAGACTCATCTTTTCCGTTCCTTACCCCTCCAAATCGAACAGAAAAGGTTAGGTGCCTGGGAGTGCAGTGTGCACTGTGAGAGAAGGGAAGGGAAGGGAGGGGGAGGGGAGGGGGAGGGGAGGGGAGGGGGCGTCAGGTCTAAGGCTGTGTGTGAGGTCTTGTTGCCCTGAGAGAGCGGGGCTGCAGCTGTGCCACGAGCATCTCTTCTCCCGGCCCAGCGCGAGTGGCAGCATTGGAGCTTGTGAGCAACAGGTAGCCGTGGTGAATGAATACAACATTAAAAGACACGATGAAGGAAACCATGGTGAGAAATATGATTAAGTTCACAGGAAAGTTACACGAAAATAAATTTTCCGAATCAGCATAATCGTTGAAAAAAGCAGCAGTCAATATAAAATAAAGACGTGTGGTGCAACAAGCGACACGGCGGCAAAAGGCAGTCGCGACAGACCCCACAGCGCCCGCCCGGCCGCCCACCCGCCCGGCTAACCCCGGCCCCCAGCGCCCTCCCTCTCTCCCTCCCTCCCTCCCTCTCCCTCCCTCCCTCCCTCTCCCTCTCCCTCTCTCCCTCTCCCTCTCCCTCTCCCTCTCCCTCTCTCTCTCTCCCTCCCTCCCTCTCCCTCCCTCGCCCTCGCCGGCCGGCCGTGTCAAGTGTTGAGGGCCGGCCGGCCGTGTCAAGTGTTGAGGGCCGCACACTGTTCCGCGGTCGCTGTGCCTCTCCCTCTCTCTCTCTCTCCCCCCCTCTCCCTCTCCCTCTCTCTCTCTCCCTCCCTCCCTCTCCCTCCCTCGCCCTCGCCGGCCGGCCGTGTCAAGTGTTGAGGGCCGCACACTGTTCCGCGGTCGCTGTGCCTCTCCCTCTCTCTCTCTCCCTCCCCCTCCCTCTCCCCCCCTCGCCCTCGCCGGCCGGCCGTGTCAAGTGTTGAGGGCCGCACACTGTTCCGCGGTCGCTGTGCCTCTCCCGAGCGACGTCAGGACCACCACGTGCGCGCGAGACTGGATTTAAACTGTCCCGCGGGTCGAGTCCCCACCTCGGGCCCGGGACTGAAGGGCTGAATTCCGGAGCCAGTCTCATTCCCATATTGCGTGCATCAGCAGAATTTAAAAACATACTGCTTGGCTGTTTAATCCACGCTTGGTTCTTAAATAAACATTTATCATTTCCCCACCCGCAAATCTGCTCCCCCTGATGTTTATTGTGTCTGTGTCCGATTATCATCACCAGTGCTCAGCACCGTCATTTGTTTTTTTTTTAAAAAAAAACAGTCTGCTGTGGGATGAAAGATAAGCAGCTGGGAACTTATCGACAGTACTAAT
This sequence comes from Heptranchias perlo, assembly GCF_035084215.1. Lineage (NCBI taxonomy): Eukaryota > Metazoa > Chordata > Chondrichthyes > Hexanchiformes > Hexanchidae > Heptranchias > Heptranchias perlo. The sequence goes on along the minus strand of NC_090326.1, from coordinate 147,379,884 downwards.
CTTCGCAATCACCTTCAACTCCATGCCGGGGAGTCGTTGCTAAGCAACTACAACGGCCTCTTTTTTTAACAGCTTTGTAATGTTTCATTGGAGACTTCAGCAAGGATGAGAAGGCACAGCTACTTAGGAAATAACATGCACAATTGGCTGTGAAGTGGAAGTGGAACATCATCAAGCCACATGAATGGGGACGTTCACGAGGAAATGGTCAATCACAATCGGCCTGATGCGTGTACGTAGAGGCAAATTCTGCAGCATTCATACTTGAACTGGACGCTCCTGGTCCCTTAAGTTTGGGAAAACCACCTGTTTAGACGAAATCTACTGTGGAGGTTTCCTGAGTGGGCAAAGGGAGTGTGCGGAAATTGTTCCATGGCACGCCCTTCTTTCTCCAACCCACACACAACCAGTTCAATCCCCATGCAGCGGTCGCTTAACAACCTTCGCTGCTGCATGGCGCCCAGCTGATGAAATGCAACTATAGATTTCTGTGGAGATCCAGTACTTTTCTTCTTTTTACACTGTGACGCATTCATTCTCTTTATAAGCTCAACAAAGTGTCTTGCACGACAGCAACTGTATCGGCCAGATCCAACTCGTTACATATGGTTTTCAGCTCACTGTTCTCTGCATCAAACACATGCTACGTGCAACATATTAATATAAAACGTACATTTTCACTTTCGAAGACTGAATTGGAATTTCATAGAATTTTCATAGAGTTTCCTGCTGTGATTCACCTCCCTCAGGATACCAAATAACTTTGAGAGTCCATGCCAGACGAGTAGACCACACTCCATTTAGAAGGATTAGGCTGTAAAGGTCAAATGTTTTTTTTCTTGAATCGTACCTAACATCCTTAAAATGAAACCAAGGTAGCGCTTCCTTGTTTTTCACATATGTGAATACAATCAAACAGTAAATGATTTGCTACTTATTACACATGTATAGTTGTCAAGTTTTTTGTTCTAAATGGCATGATAGGTTATAATTTTTAAATTCGTTCTTGGGTTGTAGACATCACTGGCATTTTGCCCTGAGAAGGTGGTGGTGGGCCTTCTTCCTGAGCTGCTATTAGCTGAGTGGTTTGCTAGGCCACTTTAGGGGGCAATTAAGAGTCAACCACACTGGTGTGGGACTGGAGTCACATATAGGCCAGACCAGGTAAGGAAGGCATGTTTCCTTCTCTAAAGGACATTAGTGAACCAGTTGTTTTTGTTTGTGACAATCCAACTGCTTCATGGTCACTTTCATTAATATCAGCTTTTTATTTCCAGATTTTTAAAACTGAATTCAAATTCTTAAACTGTAATGGTGGGATTTGAACTAACGTTCTCTGGATTATTAGCCCTGGCCTCTGGATTACTGGTTCAGTAACATAACCATTACAATACCTGACACAATATTGTGCTTTAACATTGTTTGTTTTAAAAGAAAGACTTGCGTTTACATAGCGCCTTTCACCACCTCAGGACGTCACAAAGCGCTTTAAAGTACTTTTGAAGTGTAATTACTGTTCTAATGTCGGAAATGCAGCAGCCAGTTTGCACACAGCAAGGTCCCACAAACAGCACTGTGATAATGACCAGCAAATCTTACATCGGGGAGAACTCCCCTGCTCTTCTTCTAAATAGTGCCATGGGATATTTTATGCCCACCTGAGAGGGCAGACTGGGCCTCGGTTTAATGTCTCATCCAAAAGATGGCACCTTCGACAGTACAGCACTCCCTTAGTACTGCACTGGTGTATCAGTCTAGATTATGTGCTGAAGTCTCTGGAGTGGGACTTGAACCCACAACCTTCTGACTCTTAGAGGCGAGAGTCCTGCCAACTGAGCCACAACTGACACCTATTGCGCTATTCCTTGCCTCCCCCTGCCCCCCAGAAAACTTTGTTAGAGATGTCTCTAAATAAACATGGGGACTTAAATAAATACTGTGTGACCAAAACAAAGCAAATAGGCCAGAGGACCTCCTGGTGGATCTGTTACTGGGCTTGGCTAAATCACACATCTAGGTTGCAAAAGGTCGCAGGCAGGTGCACCTCTGATGACTTGCCCACGTTCAGTGCACTGGTATCCACCTAAGCAACCATTCACTATGATCACAAGGGGTCCATCAATTCACTAGAAGCTTTCTGCAATCGTGTGTTACATGGCATGGACACCTCTTTAGAAGAACTTGGAGTACCGTGTGCAGTTCGGGTCTCCATACTACAAAGAAGATATTGAAGCACTGGAGAACGTGAAGAAAAGATTTACATTGATGTTACCAGAATTGAGTGGATGAAACTATAAGGAAAGATTGAGCAGGCTGGAGCTCTTTTCTCTGGAAAAGAGAAGGCTCAGAGGAGACTTGATAGAGATCTTTAAAATTATGAAGCAGTTCGATAGGGTGGATGTAGAGAAACTATTTCCACTTGTGGATGAGTCCAGAATAAGGGGGCATAAATGTTAGATAGCCACTAACAGATCAAATAAAGAATTTAGGAGGAATTTCTTTACACAGAGAGTGGTGAGAATGTGGAACTCGCTGCCACATGGAACGGTCGAAGCAGTTAGCATTGTTGCATTTAAGGGGAAGCTTGATGCATATATGAGCGAGAAGGGAATAGAAGGATAAGGGGACAGGGTGGGGAGAGGCAATGAGAGTGGGAGGAGGCTCGTGTGGAGTATAAATACTGACATAGACCAATTGGGCCAAATGGCCTGTTCCTGTGCTGTAGATTCTATGTAAGAAGCACATCCTGGTAGCCCAGCATACTGGAGAATCCACCCATCTCAGAGCAGATTCACTGCATGCTATTTTTTGTAAACACAGCTTAAGAAGAACATTTACACGATAAAGGCCCTTGGCTACACCCATTCCACCACCACATTTACAGTTTTGGAATAAACACATTTTAGACGCTCACTACAGCTTTCAGGGTATAATAATTCATTTCTAGTTGCTATCCTTACAGAAAAAAATGACAAAAAGACAAAAACACTCTTCATTTTCCCTGTAAATCTTCTCAGATAATTCTCAGCTGTGACTGGCCATAGCACTATCTCTGTATGCCAATGTTAAACGAAAGAGATTGATCACTGTTGTCATGGTGACACAGGATATTTGGGATGGCTTTTTGGAATTTTCTAGAAACTCTACATCAATCAAAACTGAACAGAACCATAGAGGCCTATTCAAATATCTCATTAACACATCTGAAATTCTCTCAATTGTCATAAACACAAAAACTGAGGCTGATGATAAAGAGCACAATACAGTACTTCCTGGTAATTAGAATTACAAACCTATCATTTTCTAATAAGCCCAGACATTTGTTTTTCAGGCATGCTAGGGGTGAACCCATGAATTCAGAAGAACATGCCCTCCAGAATAAGCTATGTCATTTCAGAATTTTTAAATCCACCTGTCTTCTATTTTACATCTGTACGGATATTATTAGGCATGTCTAATGCTAAATATTATGAAGGAGAATCAGTGAATGAGAAACAAAAAAAATCACAGTGTTTGCCCACATAATTCTTCACATTAATTGTAACTTAGTTGCATAAGGAGAGTGTGTTCCACTTGATTCAAAGTTGCTTAATTTAATTTTCTTGAGCACTAAATAACCACTTTGCTGTGCTATTTCAGTTGCTTGATTCAATTTTTTTAGTGGAAAACATGACCTCAAATTGTCAGGAATATACTGTATATTTTTCCATCTTAAGACGGAAATGCAATCACAATCGTCAAATAAGGACGCACAGAAACAAATGACAACAAAAATCTGTGACTGAATGTACCACTTTTCAAAATGAAATTGAGAATTCAATGCCTTAACACTTAAACTATGGGTAGCATTTCACACTGTTCAAAAATACAACAGAGGTACAGCATTAGATGGAGCCAGTGTTAGAACCTTCATAATGTAATAGGCAGAGAACAACAAGATGCTCATATCTGCCGTGGTCTATTGTAATTTTACTGTTTAATACTTAATATCATGAATTTTTAAACAGAAAACAAGCATACTAGAATGTGCGAAATACATGCAGAGGGAAGGCTTCCTGTGTTTGCTATTTGTATAAAGACTTGGATTTATAATTTCTCTATCAATAAGGAACATAGTTTCTTATCCTATAGTATCCGTAAGGGTTAAATAATTACACAGCATTCATCTATAAATAGAAGGAGGAAATAAAGATCAAAGGCTGGAGGAAAGGATAGTAATTCAATCTCAATGTTACTGTTCGTAGCTGTCAGGTACTGCAATGTCTGGATTTATTCACATACTGAAATGTCATGAGGTTGGAGGGAAGGGACTGTGTGATTTCTCTGAATAACCAGAGGTAATCCAACAAGAAGACATTTACACATTCCCAGAGGAGCCCCACAAGAATAATCTAGACTGCTGCCTCCACAGGACCCCCACCCCCCCGCCACTTACATGGATGATATTGGCTCGTCATAATTTGGCGCGCTGCGTCGGAATGCCGGGTTGACCGCCACAGCTCGCCATCCCGATGTAAAGGAGGCCGGGGCCTCAAAATCGTGGCTGCCTCTTCCAAAGTCCGTGTCTAATTATTCTATCGTGGACCCCTCCCTACTTGAGGCAACAGTAGTGGGGATTTTACTAGATCTTCATCTAGGTGCACTGGGTTACCCGGGCACAGCAAAACGTGGACAATCAGGTAGTTGCCGGAGTGCACGCTTGAGAAAGGAACCGACCCGATTTTCCAACACTCCCCGAGTCCAGGCGATCCGGTGTGCCTGGCGTAGACCCAGGAAAATCTCCCCTTATTCCATCATAAAAATATTAATTTGTACAGCTAACATCCAGCTCAATTTTAATTGACCTTGAATCAAATGCAGTGTTATGCAGGGGCATCTACTGAAGGTTAGCTCCGTAACATCGCCCGTCTCCGCCCCTGCCTCAGCACATCTGGTGCTGAAACCCTCATCCATGCTTTTGTGACCTCTAGACTCAACCAGTCCAATGCTCTCCTGACCGGCCTCCTATCTTCCACCCTCCATTAGCTTGAGCTCATCCAAAACTCTGCTGCCCAGATCCTAACTCGCACCAAGTCTGGCTCACCCAACACCTCTGTGCTCGCTGCCCTACATTGGCTCCCGGTCCGGGAATGTCTCGATTTTAAAATTCTCACCCTTGTTTTCAAATCCCTCCATGGCCTCGCTCCTCCCTATCTCTGTAACCTCCTCCAGCCCAACAACACCCCCCACCCCACCCCGAGATTTCTGCGCTCCTTCAATTCTGGCCTCTTGCGCATCCCCGATTTTCATCACTCCACCACTGGCTGCCGTGCCTTCGGCTGCCTAGGCCCTAAGATCTGGAACTCCCCCCCAAACTTCTCTGCCTCTCTACCACTCTCTCCTCCTTTAAGACGCTCCTTAAAGACTTTGGTCACCTGTCCTAATATCTCTAATTGGATAGCTCTTCCAGAGAGCCGGCACAGGCAGGATAGGCCTGGAGTATTACATCCAGTTTTAGTCCCGCACATGGCCGGGGAATTTGAAACACTGCAGAAAGCACATTGGAAGATGATCAATATAATGGGGCAGAACTTGCTCCCGAAATAACCGAGGAGCTCAACAGTGCTGTCCGTTTTTAGTGGCGAATTGAAGGAGCAAGTTGCCACATTGGCACGTGTGCACTAAAACGTGGAAATCGTGAACTCACTCCTATTGGTTCGTCGGCGATTTGACAGTTTCGAATTAAAGGACCATCGCACGCTTCAATCATAGAAATCACTGAAAAATCACAAACTTGCTCATCCGCCCAGCTGGAAAGTAACTATTTACGCCACCAAACAATTATGCTTAAAAATACCAGGTCTAAATTAAGTATCAAAAGAGCTGTTAGTCTTAAAGACGGCCAAACAACTAAAAATTAAATTTTAAAAACGTGAAGTTTCATATTACTCCTTATTTTAATAGTTTTTGGTCATTAAAAAAATATTTTTAAAAATTAAGAAATTAAACTTTTTTTTAAACTTTTCCCTTCTGTCTCTTTAATTTAATTCAATTATTTCTTTGGCTTTTTATTAAAAAAATGACTTCCAGAATACTAACTTTAAATGAATGAAGTCTGCTTGTGGGCGTGTTTTCTAATCTCACAGACTGTTCCATGCGCATCAATTTACGCTGCTCAGAGGCTGAGTTGATAGCGCGCAAGTTTTTAAAAGTTCAAAATCAGGTAATTCGACACCACAGAGCCCGCAGTAAGTACGTTTGTTAATTTAATTCGCAGGAGCTGCGGCAAGCGTTGCCACGCTGCTCTGCGCAAGTTCTGACCCAATATTCAGTCTTAGGGCTCTTGGTTATCAGGACAGGCTTTGATGAGTTGGGGCTATTTTCATTTGAGAAATGCAGCATTTGAGGTTTTTAAAATTATGATGGGATTATATTCTGTTCAGTGCGATAGCTTATTTGAAATGGATAGCAATGGGAGAACCGTGTTGAATGCTTATAAACTGTGTGGCAAAGAGTTAGATCTGGAACAGATTACCACAGCGTGTGGTGTATTGGGATTCCCTACAATCCTTCAAAAAAGGAGCTGAACGAGTTTCTGAGAGAGGACAACATGTCAACTTATCGAGGGTAGGTTGAGAGGTAATTGGGAGTAGTGAGATTCATGATTTACCAGGCAATCTGGGAGCTTAGAGGATCAGAGAGGAATTTCCCAGCATTCGTCCTAAATTGGCCTTAGGTTTTCCTCTGCTTTTGCCTCTTCCAAGAGATTGTGCAACTTCAGGGGGTGCCGGTCAATTATGTGTATATGTGACAGGGAACATAGGAACAGGAGTAGGCCATTTAACCCCTCAAGCCTGTTCCACCTCAATTCAATGAGATCATGGCTGATCTGTGACCTAACTCCATATACCCGCCGTAGCCCTATATTCCTTAATACCTTTGGTTAACAAAAATCTATCAATCTCAGCATCGACTGCCATTTGAGGAAGAGAGTTCCAAACTTCTACCAACCTTTGCATGCAGAAGTGTTTACTAACTTCACTCCTGAAAGTCCTGGCTCTAACTTTTAGGCTATGTCCCCTAGTCCTAGACTCCCCAACCAGCAGAGATAGTTTCTCTCTATTTATCCTATCAATTTCCCTTAATATCTTGAAAACTTAGATCCAATCAACCCTTAATCTTCTAAATTCCAGGGAATACAACCCCAGTTTGTGTAATCTTTCCTCGTAATTTAACCCTTGGAGTCCAGGTATCATTCTAGTAAATCTACGCTGCACTATCTCCAAGGCTAATATATCCTTCCTAAGGTGCGGTGCCCAGAACTGAACACAGTAATCCAGGTGTGGTCTAACCTGGGTTTTGTATAGCTGTAGCATAACTTCTACCCCCTTGTATTCTAGTCCTCCAGATATAAAGGCCAGCATTCCATTAGCCTTTTTGGTTATTTTCTGTACCTGTCCATGACATTTTAATGATCTATGTACATGGACTCCTAAGTCTCTTTGGACCTCCACTGTTTTGAGCTTTTCACCATTTATGAAGTACTCTGATCTATCCTTTTTAGGTCCAAAGTGGATGACCTCACACTTGACTACAGTGAAATCCATTTGCCACAGTTTTGCCCATTCACTTAATCTATTGATCTCTCTCTCTCTAATTTTATGCTTCCATCTACACTCCTAACAATGCTACCTGTCTTTGTGTCATCAGAAAACTTGGATATGTGGCTCTCTATCCCACCATCTAATAATAAATACAGTGAATAGTTGAGGCCCCAACACAGATCCCTGTGGGACACCACTAGTCACATCCTGCCAATATGAGTACCTACCCATTATCCCCACTCTCTTCTGTCTCCTGCTGCTCAGTCAATTTCCTAACCAGATCAATAATTTGCCCTCTATTCCATGAGCTTCAATTTTAGCTAACAGTCTCTTATGAGGGACTTTATCGAATGCCTTCTGGAAGTCCATATAAACAACATCCATAGACATTCCCCTGGTCCACTACTTTAGTCACCTCTTCAAAAAATTCAATCAGGTTCGACTGGTTTAACCCTAACCCTAACCCTACCCTGTACAAATCCATGCTGGCTCTCTCTGATCAGCTGAAAATTTTCAAGGTGTTCAGTCACTCTTTCCTTAATTAGAGACTCTATTAATTTCCCGACAACAAATGTTAGGCTAACTAGTCTATAATTCCCTGGTTTCCCTCTCTCACCTTTCTTAAATAGCAGAGTGACATATGCAATTTTCCAATCTAAAGGAACGGTTCGTGAATCAAGAGAGCTTTGGAAGATTATAGTTAGGGCTTCGGCAATATTCTCACCTACTTCCTTTAAAACCCTGCGATGGAAACCATCTGGTCCTGGGGATATGTCGCTCTTTAGTGCCATTATTTTCTTCATTACTGTTAATTTGCTTACGTTAATTATGGTGAGTCCCCGTCTCTGATTCAAAATTAGTTTCCTTGGGATGTTCAGTATGCTATCCTCTTCCTCTACTATATTACTGATGCAAAGTAATTATTTAACATGTCCGCCATTTCCTTATTTTCATTTACAATATCACCATTATCAGTTATAAAGAGGCCCACATTGCTCTTGTCCATCCTCTTTTTCCTAATATAATTGGAAAAAATGTGTCTGGATGGGGTGGGCTCGATAAGTCAGATAGTCTTTTCCCATCCTTTTTATTTCCTATACCTGTAACCACTTTCTCTGGGAAGATATGCCACATAATAACAACTCCATTTAAGAACGTATCCACACAATCATAAGATATGATTATATATTGAATCAAACACACATCCTTTACATGACTATATATTGAATGGAACATAAATCCATTATATAGCTATATATTGAGTCAAAACCACCAAGCCCATTAAAGACCCAGAAGGGCAAGTCCTATCCTTTACATTCCTATTTCTCATTAGCAAGCTGCTACAGAAAACTAAAAGGAGAGGAAAAGCTGTGTTGAAATCACCTCATTTTTGAAAGAGATCCAAGTAATAATTAGAATGACTGTATGCTGCATTTCATAAAAACTGTGAACAACATGAAAGTAACAGCCAACATTGATTTGAACACCATTCATTGAGACTGTTAGACTGATTCAACCCCAAATAGTGCTGCTACTTTACAAATCAGTAGGGACAAATTAAGAGATAAGCTGTTATTATTGAAAAGAAAGTGTTCTCCCAATTGGTATTGATCAATGGTCTATTAAACATTATCACAGACTCCTCCAGTCAAGACTTCGAACAGCTATCCAAGCAGTATGTGCCCCAACTAATGGGACTAAAAACCGATAAATCCCTAGGACCTGATGGCCTATGTCCAAGGGGTCTAAAAGAGGTGGCTGCAGAGATAGTGGATGCATTGGTTATGATCTTCCAAAATTTCCTAGATCCTAGAACGTTCCAGTGGATTGAAAGGTAGCAAATGTAACCTGGCTATTCAAGAAAGGAGGGAGAGAGAAAACAGGGAACTACAGACCAGTTAGCCTGACATCAGTCGTCGGGAAAATGCTGGAATCCATTATTAAGGAAGTGGTAACAGGGCACTTAGTACTTCATAATATGATTAGGCAGAGTCAACATGGTTTTATGAAAGGGAAATGGTGTTTGACAAATTAATTAAGAGTTTTTTGAGGATATAAGTAGCAGGGTAGATATAGGGGAACCAGTGGATGTAGTATATTTGGATTTTCAAAAGGCATTCGATAAGGTGCCACATAAAAGGTTGTTATGCAAGATAAGGGATCATGGCTTGGGGGTAATATATTAGCATGGATAGAGGATTGGTTAATGGAAAGAAAAGAGAGTAGGGACAAACGAGTCATTTTCAGGTTGGCAGACTGTAACTAGAGGGGTGCCGCAGAGATCGGTGCTTGGGCCTCAGCTATTTACAATCTATATTAATGACTTAGATGAAGGGACTGAGTGTAATGTAACCAAGTTTGCTGACGATACAAAGCTAGATGGGAAAGTAAGCTGTGAGGAGGACACAAAGGGCGGACATGGCGGGTTGGCAGCGGGGGGCATGAAGATGCGCGTGGCAAACACGCATGAACAAAACTTACTTTTTCCGACGCGATTGCACGTTGATTGATAGTGATTAACATCCTCTCCGGGTTTCACGCCTGGCAGCTAGCCTGATTGACAGGCTGGCTGCCGTCAGGAGCTGCAACGCGATGGGGGGGGTGGGGGGCAAGGAGCGAGAGCGAGACGTCATCTGGCGCTGGACTGCAAGACCGGGGTGGGGGGTGAGAATGGAAGATCGGAGGCTGGACTGGAAGACCGTGGGGGAAAGGGGAAGATCGGGGGGGGGGGGAGAAGGGAAGATCGGGGGTTGGACTGGAAGACCGGGGAGTGGGGGAGAGGGGAAGATCGGGGCGAGAGAGGAAGATCAGGAGGACATCGGGGGAAGATCTGGCGGGTGAAGAGGGGGACATCGGAGCGGGAGACATCGGACATCAGAGCAGGTTTCAAAGGTAGGTTCATTTAGTGTTTTCACTTCCTTCCATGGTTTTTTATTTAATTTATTTTGTTTCTTCTTGCCTGATTTGGCCCTTCACGCCTGGTTTCACCAGACGTGAATCAGAAGCAGTGGGCAGGCCGCCCAGGTGAGTTAAAAATCTTTCTAATTATTTCATCTGTCACAAGTAAAGTGCCTTAAGTACCCTAATGAGGTATATTTGCCTCTTTAACTGTCATCCCGCCGGCTTTAATTGCGGGTGGGTCCCTGGGAAACTCAGCGGGTTGGAGCCGGCTTCCGCACCTGAACAGGATTTCCACGATTTTCGGAGCCCTCCCACCCCCCAACGCAACCACAATTGCCTCCTAAAATCACCCCCAAAGAGTCTGCAAAGGGAAATAGACAGGTTAAGTGAGTGGGCAAGAAGGTGGCAGATGGAGTATAATTGGGGAAATGTGAGATTATTCACTTTGGTAGGAAGAATAGAAAAACAGAATATTTTTTAAATGGTGAGAAACTAGAAAATGTTGCTGTTCAGAGAGACTTCGGTGTCCTCGTACAAGAAACACAAAAAGTTAGCATGCAGGTACAGCAAGCAATCAGGAAAGCATATGGCATGTTGGCCTTTATTGCAAGGGGGTTGGTGTACAAGAGTACGGAAGTCTTACTACAATTGTACAGGGCTTTGGTGACCTCACCTGGAGTACTGCATACAGTTTTGGTTTCCTTATCTAAGGAAGGATATACTTGGCTTAGAGGCGGTGTAACGAAGGTTCACTAGATTAATTCCTGGGATGAGAGGGTTGTCCTATGAGGTGAGATTGAATAGAATGGGCCTATACTCTCTGGAGTTTAGAAGCATGAGAGGTGATCTCATTGAAACATAAAAGATTCTGAGGGGGGTTGACAGGGTAGATACTGAGAGGTTGTTTCCCCTGGCTGGAGAGTCTAGAACTAGGGGTCATCGTCGCAGGATAAGGGGTCGGCCATTTAAGACTGAGATGTGGAGGAATTTCTTCATTAAGAGGGTTGTGAATCTTTGGAATTCTCTACCTCAGAGGGCTGTGGATGCTGAGTCATTGAGTATATTCAAGGCTGAGATAGATAAACAACTCTTTGTCAATGACCTCAACCTCCATCTGAGCTCACCCTTATCCTGTCTCCTCTGATTTTTCTGCCCTCTCCACCTCCTTCAACCACACCACCCACATAAACTCACCCGCACACATAGATGGAACTTTCCCCTCAACTTCATCATCACATAAATCCTCACCGGCTCAAAAATTCTCTGTCACCGATATCTGATCTCTTTTCCTTTCATTTCCCCCTGTCTGCTTCAAGCCCTCCATTATTACTTTCCACCCATGGAAGAAAGTATCTCCAAACTCCCTCAAAAGTGGCCTCTCTAAATCCAAACAACCCCCGGCCTGCCACCCATAATAATATCAACGCATCAGTTGATCTGCTGTACAATTTCCTCATTTCTACATGCAACACCCTCATGCCTTCTAGATCTTCACTACATTGGTTGTAGTACACAATCAGATGTGATTCAATCACCTCAATCAGTACCATCTCCTTCTTTATGGTAAAATCATCCCACAAGAACAATTTTTTACTCCTCTTCTCCATCCCAAACCTTCTCCTCAAAACCCCTTTCCCCTAACCTGCTACTCTCACCTCTGACTCTATGGCAGATGCCCATGGATTTGTTTGTATCCTACCTTGAGCTACACCATAAAGTTGTTTCTGCCTCTTCCCAACATTCCTCAAACTCAGCCTCCAACACTTTTATTCTGCAAATTCTCTACCATCTCTCCAGCCCTCAGTTATCTCACCTCCTCCATGAATTGCTCCACTTGTTTCCTCAATCCCTCCTGCTCCAATTCCCAACTTCTCCTTCTTAACCTATTATTTGCCACTTTGACAGCCTCTTCCTGTCCTCTGGAACCCAACACCTTAAAATAGTCATCACACCTTTCATAAGAAACCCACACTTGACCCTTGGCCAATTACCCCTCTATTCTCAACCCACCCTTTCTCTCCAAGGTTGTTATCACCCAACATATGCTCACCTCTCTCACTATTCCTTGTTCAAGTCCCATCATTAGGGTTTCAACCCTGGATACAGCAACACGACTGTCCTGGTCAAAGTTACCAACCATATCTCGTGCATTTGTGACAGGGAGTTGCTATTCCTACGCATCCTTTTCAGCTACCCTGCTTCCTTCAAAATTATCGACGACTCAATTCTCATCCAACATTTCTCCTCCACTGGTCCATTTCCATGCCACTACTCTCTTGTGGTTTAACTTATATTGGTTAAAATGCATTGCTAAACCTCCTCAAATAGTTTCTCCTCCTATGCCTACATAGTCACTTTTAGTGTGCCCTATTCTGGGTCAAGCCCTCTGCAGCAATATCTACAAGCCTGGAGTCAGCGTCTACATGAACACTGATGACGTGTAACGCTACATCTCCGCTTTCATTGTTGACTCCTAGGCAGTTGCTGTACTCAGACTGCTTGTCCAAAATTACTTCTGAATGAGTCAAAATTTATTTCAGCTCAATACTTGTAAAACTGAAGATATCCTTTTTGGTTCCCACCAACACATGACTTTGGCCCCAATTCCATCAATTTTCAAGGCTACTTTATCAGTTTAAATCCCATAGCACGCAACTTCAGTGCCTCGGACTGATCTTTCTACCATCTTCTTTGCAAGACTGCAGTCTATCACCTTTGAAACATTGCCCGCTTATCCCTCAACCTCTCCAACACTCCGGCTGAAATCCTACTCTATGCAGTCATCACCTCAAAGATTAATTTCCCCAATATTCTCCTAGACACTCGACCCTGCCCTTCACAAACTTCATCTAATCTAGAACTTCACAGCCTGTGTCTTCTCTCACACAAAGTCCTGCACACCATTGCACCCATCCTTACCGAGTTTCACTGGCTCCCTGTGCCTCAGATAAATCAACTTCAAGATCCTCATCCTCATCTTCAAAAGGAGGGAGAGAGAAAACAGGGAACTACAGACCTGTTAGCCTGACATCAGTAGTAGGGAAAATGCTAGAATCTATTATAAAGGATATGATAACAGGACACTTAGAAAATAATAATAGAATTTGGCAGAGTCAACATGGATTTATGAAAGGGAAATCATGTTTGACAAACCTATTGGAGTTCTTTGAGGATGTAACTAGTAGAATAGATAAGGGGGAACCAGTGGATGTGGTGTATTTGGATTTTCAGAAGGCTTCTGATAAGGTCCCACACAGGAGGTTGGTGAACCAAATTTGAGCACATGGGATTGGGGGTAATATACTGGCATGGATTGAAAATTGGTTAACAGACAGGAAACAGAGAGTAGGAATAAACTGGACTTTTTCAGGTTGGCAGACTGTGGCTAGTGGGGTACTGCAGGGATCGGTGCTTGGGCCCCAGATATCCACAATCTATATCAATGATTTGGATGAGGGGATCAAATGTAATATTTCCAAGTTCGCTGGTGACACAAAACTAGGTGGGAATGTGAGCTGTGAGGAGGATGCAAAGAGGCTTCAAGGGGATATAGACAGGCTAAGTGAGTGGGCAAGAACATGGCAGATAGAACATAATGTGGAAAAATGCAAAGTTATCCACTTTGGTAGGAAAAACAGAAATGCAGAGTCTTTTTTAAATGGTGAGAGATTGGGAAATGTTGATGTTCAAAGGGACCTGGGGTGTCTTTGCACATGAGCAACTAAAAGCTAACATGCAGGTGCAGCAAACAATTAGGAAGGCAAATGATATGTTGGCATTTATTACAAGAGGATTTGAGTACAGGAGTAAATATGTCTTACTGCAATTATATAGGGCCTTGGTGAGACCGCACCTGGAGTATTGTGTACAATTTTGGTCTCCTTACCTAAAAAAGAATATACTTGCCGTAGAGGGAGTGCAACAAAGGTTCACCAGACTGATTCCTGGGATAGCAGGATTGTCATATGAGGAGAGATTTAGTAGACTAGGCTTGTATTCTCTAGACTTTAGAAGAATGAGAGGTGATCTCATTGAATCACACAAAATTCTTACAGGGCTCGACAGGATAGATGCAAGGAGGATGTTTCCCCTGGCTGGGGAGCCTAGAACCAGGGATCACAGTTTCAGAATAAGGAGTAGGCCATTTAGGACTGAGATGAGGAAAAATTTCTTCACTCAGAGGATGGTGAATCTTTGGAATTCTCTGCCCCAGAGGGCTATGGAGGTTCAGTCATTGAATACATTCAAAACAGAGATTGATAGATTTCTAGATATTAAAGGCATCAGGGGATACGGGGATAGTGCAGGAAAATGGCGTTGAGTTAGAAGATCAGCTATCATCTTGTTGAATGGCGGAGCAGGCTCAAGGGACCGGATGGCCTATTCCTGCTCCTATTTCTTATGTTCTTAATACCTCCATTCAACACACAAAGGGTGGTAGAAGTTTGGAACTCTCTTCCGCAAACGGCAATTGATACTAGCTCAATTGCTAAATTTAAATCTGAGATCGATAGCTTTTTGGCAACCAAAGGTATTAAGGGATATGGGCCAAAGGCAGGTATATGGAGTTAGATCACAAATCAGCGATGATCTTATCAAATGGCGGAGCAGGCACGAGGGGCTGAATGGCCTACTCCTGTTCCTATGTTCCATGGTCTTGCTCCATCCAGGGAAGTGGGACTAATTGGATAACTCTTCAAAGAGCCGGCACAGGCATAATGGGCTGAATGGCCTCCTTCTGTGCTGCATGATTCTATTTAAGTGAGCATCTCCAGCCACGTATCCTTGCCTGCACCATCCACCTCTCTGACTCTGAATTACTGTCCATTTACCGTTCCATTATCAGTGGCCAATTGTTCAGCCACAATGCCTCTGCTCTCTGGAAGTTCTCTCAAAAGCTTTCTGCCTCACTACTTCTGTTAAGTGTTCTGCCATGTTTCTGTTGCATGAGGAACAATATATACACGTAGCGACCAGCAGCTTTGGAGCTTAGCGGAAACTGATCAGTTCGCCGATGGTTGAATGTGTAAAGACACCATTACATAGAATTACATAGAATGTACAGTACAGAAACAGGCCATTCGGTGTAGCAGGTCCATGTCAGTGTTTATGCTCCACACGAACCTCCTCCCTCCCTACTTAAATAAATGCATTTGTACTAGTCGCCTCAACTACTCCTTGTGGTAGCGAGTTCAACATTCTAACCACTCTACGGGTAAAGAAGTTTCTCCTGAATTCCCCATTGGATTTATTAGTGACCAACTTATATTTATGGCTTCTAGTTCTGGTTTCCCCCGCAAGGGTAGTACTGAGCTATATAGACTAGGAAGGTCCCAGAATCAATCCTTGGCCAGTGCTGAATTAGCTGATCAAGGCCAGAAAGGGAGTGGGAAGGGAGGCAAGAGGGCTACAATTTGCTTTAGTGCATATGGGTTAGGGAAGGGAAAAGGGGAAAAAAAAATCAGGGATCCCATCCCTAAGTGCTATCCAGGGTCCCCTATTGAAATGTGCACATCAGATGAGGGCAAGATCGCATTTAGCCATCATGCCCCCAGAGTCAAATATCTGCTGACATTCACCATTTAAGCTCATAATTGAAGAATAGCACTTGGAAGAGGTATGGGAGGACTTCTGGCACCTTTGTAAAAATACCCTCGCAGAAGTAAAAGCCTTCAAGATAGGAATCGATAACATTGAAAAACATATTTAAACTTTCATATAAAAGTATTCCATTATTACAGAATACAGCTTTCCTTACCTTGAAACACTTTTTTAAAAATGTAATTTTAAATTTAAATGCTGGATTATTACTGGAACTCTCTTTGGGTTCTATCAAACAGAACAAGGGAAATAGTCACTAACAATGACTTGATTACAGACTGTGATGTTAGTATATATAACACAGTCAGAAGATTTGCAGAGTACATTGTGTGGTATCCGAGCTTCGAGTAAATTACTCTCTTCTCCTCATAAGAACCGCAAATGGTAAAGACTGGTCAGAGAAATAAATGATGCAGGGAGTTCAAACACAGTCCTTTCAGTTCTGGAAACTAGGTTCAAATCCACTAGATAGCGAAATGAAAGCTTCTTTGCTGATGGACATCAGGGCTTTTCAATTAGGTCATTAATGATAATTGCAATTATACAGCGACTTATCAGGTCGAAAGCATCTTAAAACACTTCACACAATGAATTACTTTGGAGTGCTTATCATTGTTGTTATGCAGGCATATGTGGCAGCCACCTTTGTAAACGATCCCTCAAACAGCTGTGAGGTGAATGCTCAAGACATATGTTTTTTAGTGGTGTTGGTTGAGGGAGGGATTTTTGGCTGACACTCTGGGATAACTGCTCTTCTTGAAATAGTGCCACGAGGTCTTCAAAATCCACCAATGAACCTGAGCACCCTCAGTTTCTGAGGGATAAATCGACGGAATTGGATTTAAAGGGAACGGACTCCAACTCCACTCCACCCACCCCCAATCGCATGATAAAATCACCCCTTCTAGAACAATGCTTACTTTTCTTTCCATTTAATCAGAAGTGCTTTTCTGCCATTCTTTGCTCCTTTGTTTCAAGCACTCTGTCCTCACCTGGTTGCAGTGATATCTTTTTCTCCTGGCTGAAGTATCCCGACACTCGAAGCTAATTCTTGAAAAGGGAATCAAACTGTATGTTGCTATTGTAATTGATGCTGTTCCTAGAGCATTTCAGCCGCCAGCTGTCCTACCACATTCATTGGTTGGTGCTACGTTCTCCTCCGAGTACAATTAGAACTGACAACGTGCCTTGCACATCTTCACAAAAACGCAACACAACTTGAAGGGTGAAATTTCTCTTGTTTCTGCATAATTACCGATCCACTACCAGAATTCCCTTTTCAGTTGTTGATTATGGAGAAAAACAAAAAACATTCTCCCATTCATCACCAAATTGGGGGAATTTCACCCCCTCAGGTGATTCCTCTTATAATTCCTGGAATCACAGCTAAACTATTGATATTAACAGTTTCCATTCCACAGCCTGAAAACTCACAGTTATTTATTCAAGCTGTCAAACAGTGACAGCTTGAATAAATAACTCATAACAGTTAACATCGATACCCAGCAATAATGCATTGGCTTTGTCCGCCGTTCTCAAAACCAGAAACAAAATAAAGTCAAATGCTAATTTCAGATGAAGGGGAAGTCAATGTGACGTCCATTTATTGCTGTGACATTAAGCACAAGCTGTATGTGTGGCAGGTATAGAATATAATTTAGATGCGTGACACTGCAACTCTAAGATTCGAGGTAGGAGGGAAAAAAACATTATGGTGAGCTGGTAGAAAGAAAAGAAGTGGAAATCTGTGCAATTACTGGTGCCTTCTCGTCGTTCCTTGTTGCTATTGCTACACATCTTAATAATGGTGGAAAGAGAAGGTCTGGGGTCAGTTATCTTCTACAGAATACTTCTTCAATAACAACTGGTTCTGGCAGGACACTAGTTAACACATTCATAAAGTCCTTTGCATATTACTTTAATAAAGTTGTTAACCCTTTTAAAATTTGACTGGGTTAAAATACTGCACAGAAGAACTTACGGTGGATGCACTAAAACCATGGAAGCACTGAAACCATGCAGCCATGGAAAATTAAACCCTCAAGACGTTCTACTCCCGTTACACCAGGAATGGCTAGCACCCTCATTGTCTCTTTCTGTGTATCGATGTGAAAAGCAACTCTACATGAAGTATGTCATCCCAGGCTACCTCTGCCCAAGAGTTTTAAAGTGTGTAGTAAAGTAGAATTCAGTCAGGCACACCCACAGACGATATCTCCCTTTCCAGTGTAGGAGGTTTAAGCAGCAATTGAGATGGATACAATTCAACTTTGAATACATTTTGCTAAAGCATTTGGAGCAGGAAGTTGGCACGAAAAGCGAATTCCAAATCGACTGAAAAGTGTGATGTGTATGTATGAAAAATGAATGTAAACTGTACCATCTATACTGAAGGCAGTCGGCTTTGCAGCCGCATCTTTGCCAGACAAGCACAAAATCTTAATGATGTTGATCAGTGTCAACTTATAGCAAGGGCTGTCATGGCAGGTCCCATCTGCACACACTATTTTTCTCTGTAATAAAGTTTTTCTTTGCTGTAAAAGTATTTACTTTTTTCTCTGCGATTCATTCCTTCTCAGGTGTCAGCCATGGCTCAATGGAAGCGCTCACACCTCTGAGTCAGAAGGTCATGGGTTCAAATCCCACTCCAGAGACTTGAGCACATAACCTAGGCTGGCACCTCAGTGCAGTACTGAGGGAGAGATGCACTGTCGCAGGTGCCATCTTTCAGATGAGATGATAAACTGAGGCCCCGTCTGTCCTCTCAGGTGAACGGAAAAGATCCTCTTTTGAAGAAGAGCAAGTGAGTTCTCCCCGGTGTCCTGGCCAATACTTATCTCTCAACCAACAGATTATTTGGTCATTGTCACATTGCTGTTTGTGGGTGCTTGCTGTTAGACACCACATTTCCTTCATTACAACAGTGACTGCACTTCAAAAGTACTTCAGTGGCTGTAAAGCCCTTTGGGACATCCTGAGGTCATGAAATGCTCTATATCAGTGCAAGTCTTCTTCTTCCTCTTATTGCTGTTCAATGAGTTAAATCTTAAGTGTATTCCAAAACAATGGGTTTCCAATGCTACTAGAATTAGCAGCCACAGGATAACTACCCCCAACTCCTCTTCAGCTGCTCTCTTCTTCATTCACCTTTTCTTCCAATTGATTTCGTATAATTAAATGTTTGAGCCATTCACACTTCAAGTGTAAAAAGAATAGAGAGGAACTAATTTCATGCTGGTTTCTACTGACCTGCAACCAGAAATTCACAAGCATCCATCAACTGCAGTTAACCTATGATTTATAGAATTACATAGAATTTTACAGCATTAAAACAGGCCATTCAGCCCAACAAATCTATGCCAATGTTTATGCTCCACACAAGCCTCCTTCAACCTTACTTCATAGTATACAGCACAGAAGGAGGCCACTCGGCCCATCATGTCCGTGCCAGCTCTTTGGTAGAGCTATCCAAATAGTCCCACTCCCTTGCTCTTTCCCCATAGCCCTGTAATTTTTTTCCCTTCAAGTATTTATCCAATTGCCTTTTGAAAGTTATTATTGAATCTCTTCTACCACCCTTCCAGGCAGTGCATTACAGATGATTACAACTCGCTATGTTAAAAAAATGTTTCCTCATGTCGCCTCTAGTTCTTTTGCAAATCACCTTAAATCTGTGTTCTCTGGTTACCGACCCTTCTGCCACTGGGAGCAGTTTCTCCTTATTTACTCTATCAAAACCGTTCATGATTTTAAACACCTCTATCAAATCTCCCCTTAACCTTCTCTGCTCTAAGGAGAACAACCCCAGCTTCTCCAGTCTCTCCACATAACTGAAGTCCCTCATCCCTGGTACCATTCTAGTAAATCTCATCTGCACCCTCTCTAATGCCTTGACATCCTTCCTAAAGTGTGGTGCCCAGAATTGAACACAATACTTCAGCTGGGGCTTAACCAGTGTTTTATAAAAGTTCAGCACGACTTCCTTGCTTTTGTTCTCTTTTCCTCTACTAATAAAGCCCAGGATCACATCTGCTTTTTAACAGCCTTCTCAACTTGTCCTGCCACTTTCAAAGATTTGTGTACATACATCCCCAGGTCTCCCTGTTCCTGCACCCCCTTTAAAATTGTTCCATTTAGTTTATATTGCCTCTCCTCATTCTTCCTCCCAAAATGTATCACTTCACAATTACATAGAAATTAGGAGCATAGTGGTTATGTTACTGGGCTAGTAATCCAGAGGCCTGGACTAAAATCCAGAGTCATGAGTTCAAATCCTGCCACGGCAGCTGGCAAATTTAAATTCAATTCAATTAATTAAATAAAAAAATCTGGAATTAAAATACTAGTATCAGTAATGATGGCCATGAAACTACTGGATTGTCATAAAAACCCATCTGGTTCACTAATGTCCTTCAGGGAAGGAAACCTGCCGTCCTTATGCGGTCTGGCCTATATGTGACTCCAGACCCACAGCAATGTGGTTGATTCTTAATTACCCTCTGAAATGGCCCAGCAAGCCACTCAGTTGTAAAATCTCGCTACGAAAAGTCACAATAAGAATAAAACCGGACGGACCACCCGGCATCGGATCACTAGGCACCGGACACGACAACGGCAAAACACCAAGCCCAGTCGACCCTGCAAGGTCCTCCTTACCAACATGTGGGGACTTGTGCCAAAATTGGGAGAGCTGTCCCACAGACGAGTCAAGCAACAGCCTGACATAGCCATACTGACAGAATCATATCTTTCAGCCAACGTCCCAGACTCTTTCATCACCATCCCTGGGTATGTCCTGTGCCACGGGCAGGACAGACCCACCAGAGGTGGCGGTACAGTGATATACAGTCAGGAGGGAGTGGCCCTGGGAGTCCTCAACATTGACTCTGGACCCCATGAAATCTCATGGCATCAGGTCAAATATGGGCAAGGAAACCTCCTGCTGATTACCACCTACCGTCCTCCCTCAGCTGATGAATCAAACCTTCTCCATGTTGAGCACCAGTTGGAGGAAGCACTGAGGGTAGCAAAGGCACAAAATGTACTCTGGGTGGGGGACTTCAATGTCCATCACCAAGAGGGGCTCGGTAGCACTACTACTGACCGAGCTGGCCGAGTCCTGAAGGACATGGCTGCTAGACTGGGCCTGCGGCAGGTGGTGAGCGAACCAACACGAGGGAAAAACTTACTTGACCTCGTCCTCACCAATCTACCTGTCGCAAATGCATCTGTCCATGACAGTATTGGTAGGAGTGACCACCGCACAGTCCTCGTGGAGATGAAGTCCCGTCTTCGCACTGAGGACACCATCCAACGTGTTGTGTGGCACTACCACCGTGCTAAATGGGATAGATTCAGAATGGATCTAGCAGCTCAAAACTGGGCATCCATGAGGCGCTGTGAGCCATCAGCAGCAGCAGAATTGTATTCCAGCACAATCTGTAACCTCATGGCCCGGCATATTCCTCACTCTACCATTACCAACAAGCCAGGGGATCAACCCTGGTTCAATGAGGAGTGTAGAAGAGCATGCCAGGAGCAGCACCAGGCGTACCTAAAAATGAGGTGCCAACCTGGTGAAGCTACAACTCAGGACTACATGCATGCTGAACAGCAGAAGCAACATGCTATAGACAGAGCTAAGCGATTCCACAACCAACGGATCAGATCAAAGCTCTGCAGTCCTGCCACATCCGGTATGAATGGTGGTGGACAATTAAACAACTAACGGGAGGAGGAGGCTCTGCAAACATCCCCATCCTCAATGATGGCGGAGTCCAGCACGTGAGTGCAAAAGACAAGGCTGAAGCGTTTGCAACCATCTTCAGCCAGAAGTGCCGAGTGGATGATCCATCTCAGCCTCCTCCCGATATCCCCACCATCACGGAAGCCAGTCTTCGTCCAATTCGATTCACTCCACGTGATATCAAGAAACGGCTGAGTGCACTGGATACAGCAAAGGCTATGGGCCCCGACAATATCCCAGCTGTAGTGCTGAAGACTTGTGCTCCAGAACTAGCTGCGCCTCTAGCCAAGCTGTTCCACTACAGCTACAACACTGGCATCTACCCGACAATGTGGAAAATTGCCCAGGTATGTCCTGTCCACAAAAAGCAGGACAAATCTAATCCGGCCAATTACCGCCCCATCAGTCTACTCTCAAACATCAGCAAAGTGATGGAAGGTGTCGTCGACAGTGCTATCAAGCGGCACTTACTCACCAATAACCTGCTCACCGATGCTCAGTTTGCGTTCCGCCAGGACCACTCGGCTCCAGACCTCATTACAGCCTTGGTCCAAACATGGACAAAAGAGCTGAATTCCAGAGGTGAGGTGAGAGTGACTGCCCTTGACATCAGGGCAGCATTTGACCGAGTGTGGCACCAAGGAGCCCTCATAAAATTGAAGTCAATGGGAATCAGGGAGAAAACTCTCCAGTGGCTGGAGTCATACCTAGCACAAAGGAAGATGGTAGTGGTTGTTGGAGGCCAATCATCTCAGCCCCAGGACAAAGCTGCAGGGGTTCCTCAGGGCAGTGTCCTTGGCCCAACCATCTTCAGCTGCTTCATCAATGACCTTCCCTCCATCATAAGGTCAGAAATGGGGATGTTCGCTGATGACTGCACAGTGTTCAGTTCCATTCGCAACCCCTCAAAGAATGAAGCAGTCCGAGCCCGCATGCAGCAAGACCTGGACAATATCCAGGCTTGGGCTAATAAGTGGCAAGTAACATTCACGCCAGACAAGTGCCAGGCAATGACCATCTCCAACAAGAGAGAGTCTAACCACCACCCCTTGACATTCAACGGCATTACCATCGCCGAATCCCCCACCATCAAATCCTGGGGGTCACCATTGACCAGAAACTTAACTGGACCAGCCATATAAATACTGTGGCTACTAGAGCAGGTCAGAGGCTGGGTATTCTGCGGCGAGTGACTCACCTCCTGACTCCCCAAAGCCTTTCCACCATCTACAAGGCACAAGTCAGGAGTGTGATGGAATACTCTCCACTTGCCTGGATGAGTGCAGCTCCAACAACACTCAAGAAGCTCGACACCATCCAAGATAAAGCAGCCAGCTTGATTGGCACCCCATCCACCACCCTAAACATTCACTCCCTTCACCAACGGCGCACTGTGGCTGCAGTGTGTACCATCCACAGGATGCACTGCAGCAACTCGCCAAGGCTTCTTCGACAGCACCTCCCAAACCCGCGACCTCTACCACCTAGAAGGACAAAAGCAGTAGGCACATGGGAACAACACCACCTGCACGTTCCCCTCCAAGTCACACACCATCCCAACTTGGAAATATATCGCCGTTCCTTCATTGTCGCTGGGTCAAAATCCTGGAACTCCCTACCTAACAGCACTGTGGGAGAACCGTCACCACACGGACTGCAGCGGTTCAAGAAGGCGGCTCACCACCACCTTCTCGAGGGCAATTAGGGATGGACAATAAATGCTGGCCTCGCCAGCGATGCCCACATCCCGTGAACGAATAAAAAAAAAGCAGGAGTAGGCCATTTGGCCCTTCAAGCCTGCTCCGCCATTCAATATGATCATGGCTGATCCTCTATCTCAATACCATATTCCCGTTCTCTCCCCATACCACTTGATGCCTTTTGTGTCGAGAAATCTATCTAACTCCTTCTTAAATATATTCAGTGACTTGGCCTCCACAGCCTTCTGTGGTAGAGAATTCCACAGTTTCACCACCCTCTGAGTGAAGAAATTCTCCTCATCTGAGTCCTAAATGTCCTACCCTGTATCCTGAGAATGTGATCCCACGTTCTGGACCCCCCAGCCAGGGGAAACATCCTTCCTGCATCCAATCTGTCTAGCCCTGTCAGAATTTTATACGTTTCAATGAGATCCCCTCTCATTCATCTAAACTCGAGTGAATACAGGCCTAGTCAACCCAATCTCTCCTCATACCACAGTCCTGCCATCCCAGAGATCAGTCTGGTGAAGCTTCGCTGCACTCCCTCAATGGCAAGTATATCCTTTCTTCGGTAAGGAGACCAAAACTGTACACAATACTCCAGGTGTGGTCTCACCAAGGCCCTGTATAACTGCAGTAAGACATCCTTGCTCCTGTACTCAAATCCTCTTGCAATGAAGGCCAACATACCATTTGCCTTCCTAACTGCTCGCTGCACCTGCATGTTTGCTTTCAGTGACTGGTGTACAAGGACACTCAGGTCCCTTTGTACATCAACATTCCCCAATCTATCACCATTTAAATAATACTCTGCCTTTCTGTTTTTCCTTCCAAAGTGGATAACTTCACATTTATCCACATTATACTGCATCTGCCATGTATTTGCCCACTCGTTCAACTTGTCTAAATCGACTTGAAGCCTCTTTGCATCCTCCTCACAACTCACAATCCCACCTAGTTTTGTGTCGTCAGCAATCTTGGAAATATTACATTTGGTTCCCTCATCCAAATCATTGATATATAGGGCCCGATGTTAGCAGGGCTGCGGGTTCTCGGCGGGGGGGCTATCGGGCGCGTGGGTAACGCGCCCGGCGAAATGAGTCAGCCACCCGCGCGATCGTAGCATAATTGGATCCACTTACCTTCTCCTCCGGGTTCCCCACTGCTGATCTGCGCGTCGGGCGGGCTGCGCATGCGCAGTAAGATCTGTCACTGGAGGAGCTCTATTTAAAGGGGCAGTCATCCAGTGATAGATGCTGCAACAAACAGAAAAAATTACAGCATGGAGCAGCCCAGGGGGAAGGCTGCTCCCAGTCTAATGATGCCTCACTCCAGGTATCAATACATGGGGTGAGGAGGATGGGGAGGACAGAGATCTTCCCCCCAGCGCGCGGGAGGAAGCGGCCTGCCTCTGCCACCAGGAAGGCCTGGCTCGAGGTGGCAGAGGAGGTCACCTGCACCACCAACATATCGCCCACTTGCATACAGTGCAGGAGGCGCTCCAATGACCTCAGTAGGTTAGCCAAAGTCACTACTTACTCTTTCCCCTACACTCCGTCTGCCACATCACCGCCCCCACCCCACATCTCCTTCAGCACTGCCAAAACTACTCTGTCACATCACCCCTCATACCCACTCAAACCTCATCCTCATCTTACCTGCAATTACTCACCTCGCCAGTACTCATCCCGCCACTACCACTCAACCCAATCCTCATACAATCTCATGGCTCTATCTCATACTCACCCTCTCGTGCATCTCTTTCATGGCCAGCCTCACTCAACCTGCCACTACCTGTGCTGCAGCCACAGGGCATGCATCACATATGTGCAGTAGGCAGCGTAAGGCAAACATGTCGTGAGCATGAAGGGGATGCACAAGGGTGTTCGAGGGTTTGTCATGATTGTTACTTATATTTAATTTCTGACCAGCTCACATTACATATTATATTGGCACCACTACTGCCATGTCTTCGCGAATCTTGTCTGGATTGTGCAATAATGCCCTCTCCTGAGGATCACTATGAAGACCCACAACTGATGCCACCCATTGTGTCACTGCAGAGTGGGTGTAGGTGTATTTGCAGGGCTCTTTTGCGCAGACGACTGAGAGACGTCGGCGATGTCCCCGGTTGCACCCTGGAAGGATGCGGAGGAGAAGTTGTTGAGGGCAGTGGTGACTTTGACAGCGACAGGTAAGAAGATGGTGTTCGGGCCAGCCAGGAGCAGCTCGGCATGAAGGAGGCTGCAGATGTCCACGACTACATGTCGAGTGACTCTGAGCCTCCGTGTGCACTGCTGCTCAGAGAGGTCCAGGAAGCTGAGCCTCAGTCTGTGAACCCTGTGGCGAGGGTAGTGCCCTCTGCGACGCATCTCTCTCTGCGGCAGCCCTCCCTCCTGCTGTACAGGTGGATGTGTCACAGCACTCTGTTGTGGAGCTCCACGTGTCAGAGGTGGACGGCGTGGATGGCGAGGCTGGTGATGCTGTTCGCCCTCCGAGGAGGCCATGACTGCAGCTACGGCGGCCCCCATCCGGAAGATGTACATCTGAGGGGGTCCGCAAGGTAGGTACATGTCTCTGGACCCCGGGGTAAGTGTGCAAGTTGGTGACTTCGATTGTCAGGAGGAGGGTGGTGGAGGCCAAACTTTGTCCCAAGTGACAGAGTGGCCTCCTGCAATGAGTGAGGGTCTCCCCCCACCACCTGTCAAATGGACCTTTGCAGCTGCCACAGGCTGACATCTGCAACAGGTCCATTTGAACTGGGAGTGTTTCCCCCAGTGTGGGAAACAGTCCCAGTTTGCTCTAAAATCCCACCCCTCCGCACATAATCCCTTAATCAGGTAAGTTAATGATCTGAACAAGCAAAATAAATAGCGTCAAGTGGAACCCCGCTGGCTTTAATTGCCTGCGGGATTCCCACCAGCGGGGGCTGCGGGCGCACACCGGCGCGTCAGTGGGGAACCCGGAAGTGCGCGGGTTCGAGGCGGGCTCCGGTCCCGCTCCGGGATTTCCCGATTTTCGGGTTCCCCCCGCCAGGAACGCACCCGCTGGCGGGTGCTAAAATGCTGCCCATATTTTGAATAGCTGGGGCCCAAGTACTGATCCTAGTGGTACCCCACTAGTCACTGCCTGCCACCTCAAACAAAACACATTTATTCCTACTCTCTGTTTCCTGTCTGTTAACCAATTTTCAATCCATGCCAGTATATTACACCAATCCCATGTGCTTTAATTTTGCACACTAACCTCTTGTGTGTGAATTTATCGAAGGCCTTCTGAAAATCCAAATAAGCCACATCCACTGGTTCTTCCTTATCTATTCTACCAGTTACATCCTCAAAAAACTCCAGTAGGTTTGTCAAACATGATTTCCCTTTCATAAATCCATGTTGACTTTGTCTAATCCCATTGATATTTTTTAAGTGTCCTGTTATCACATCCTTTATAATGGACTCTAGCATTTTCTCTACTACTGATGTTAGGCTAACTGGTTTGTTGTTCCCTGTTTTCTCTCTCCCTCCTTTTTTAAATAGTGGCGTTACATTTGCCACCCTCCAATCTGCAGGAACTGTTCCATAATCTATAGAATTTTGGAAGATGACAACTAATGCATCCACTATTTCCATGGCTACCTCTTTTAGTACTCAGGGATGCAGATTATCAGGTCCTGGGGATTTATCAGCTTTCAGTCCCATTAATTTCTCCAGCACTATTTTTTTACTAATACTAATTTCCTTTAATTCCTCCTTCTCACTAGTCCCTTGGTTCCCTAGCATTTCTGGGAAGTTATTTGTGTCCTCTTCCATGAAGACAGAACCAAAGTATTTATTTAATTGCTCTGCCATTTCCTTGTTCCCCATTATAAATTCTCCCGTTTCTGACTGTAAGGAACCTACATTTGTCTTCTCTGCGTTAAATTTCATCTGCCTTGTGTCGGCCAATTTCACCAGTCTGTCATTATCCTCTGCATTGTTTACTACATTTCTGAGTTTCCTGTCATCTGCAGACTTTGAAATTAGACCCTGTATACCCAAGTCCAGGTCATTAATCTATATCAAAAAGAATAGTGGTCCTAATACCGACCCCTGGGAACACCACTGTATACTTCCCTCCAGTCTGAAAAACAACCATTCACCAATACTCTCTTCTATCTGTCCCTTAGCCAATTTTGTATCCACATTGCCGCTGTCCCTTTCATCCCACGGCGTGTAATGTTGCTTACAAGTCTATTATGTGGTACTTTATCAAGTGCCTTTTGAAAGTCCATGTACCCAACATCAACCGCAATACCCTCATCAACCCTCTCCGTTACTTCATCAAAGAACTCAATCAAGTTAGTCAAACAAAATTTTCCTTTAACAAATCCATGCTGACTTTCATTTATTAACTCGTACTTTTCCAAGTGCCAATTAATTTGTCCCAGATTATTGTCTCTAAAAGTTTCCACACCATCAACGATAGGCTGACTGGCCTGTAATTGCCCTTTTTTGAACAGGGGTGTAACATTTGCAATCCTCCAGTACCATCCCCATATCTAAGGAGGATTGGAAGATTGTGGCCTGAGCCTCTGCAATTTCTACCCTTACTTCCTTCAGTAACCTAGGATGCATCCCATCTGGACTGAGTGACTTTTCTACTTTGAGTACTGCCAATTTTTTAAGTACCTCCTCTTTACCTATTTTTATCCTTTCCAATGCCGCTACTACCTCCTCCTTTACTGCTGCATTGGCAGCATCCTCTTCTTTAGTGAAGACAGAAGCAAAGTATTTATTTAGTACCTTAGCCATGCCCTCTGCCTCCACAAGAAGATCTCCATTTTTGTCCCTAATTGACCCCACCCATCCTTTGACTACCCTTTTACTATTTATACGTTTATAAAAGACTTTGGATTTCCTTTTATGTTAGCCGCCAATCTATTTTCATACTCTCTCTTTGCCCCTCTTATACCCTTTTTTAGATCTCCTCTATACTTGCTGCATTTAGCTTGGTTCTCTACTGTGTTACGAACCTTACATTTGTCATATGCCTCCTTTTTCTGTTTCATTTTAATCTCTATTGTTAATCATCCAGGAAGCTCTAGCTCTGGATGCCCTTCCTCTTCCCCTCAAGGGAATGGGTCTACTCTGTACCCAAACCATCTCCTCCTTGAAGGCCTCCCATTGTTCAATTACTGTTTTGACTACGAATTTTTGATTCCAATCCACCTGGGCAAGATTCCTTTTTAACTCACTGAAATTAGCCCTCCTCCAGTTAAGTATTTTTACGCTTGATTGTTCCTTGTCCTTTTCCATAACAATTCTAAACCTGATGACATTATGATCACTGATCACCAAATGCTCTCCCACTGAAATATGCTCCACTTGCCACACTTCATTCCCCAGAATTAGATCCAGCACTGCTTCCTTCCTCGTTGGGCTGGAAACACACTGATCTATAAAGTTCTCTTGTATACATTTCAGAAATTCCTCCCCCTCTTTGTCGTTTACACTGTTACTATCCCAGTCTATATTGGGATAATTGAAGTCCCCCATTATCACCACTCTATATTTCTTGCATCTTTCTGTAATTTGCCTGCAATCTCACCCTATCAACATATCCTTCTATCCCTTTCTTCCTCATGTACTTATCTAGCTTCCCCTTAAATGCATCTATGCTAATTGCCTCAATTACTCCATTTGGTAGCGAGTTCTACATTCTCACCACTCTGAATGAAGAAATTCATCTCATGCTTTCCCTTTGTATAGCCTTAGACTACATGGTCTTAAAAGGGGCAGATCAAACACAGCTGCACCTAAGTAGGAGAATAATATTGTATATTACAGTGCATAATATATCTATTGCTTTAAAACAACATATCCTCTGAATTACTGATCCGAGACAAAAGATGTCATTTAGATCGGGGATGCATTGCTTCCGCCATCATTAACATTGGGGCAGCTGTTGTTCCTCCTTCTCCCACTAAATCAATACCTACGCCCTCTCCGTCTCCCAACTTCATTCTGCAATGAGATCTCTGTCTCTCTCTCCACATGATCCTACAGATTCTTCCTTCTCTACCTCACCATGTCTATTCCTGGCTCTATCTCATCCCAGCATTCTCTCTCCATGAGGTTTCCAGACTCAATGTCCCAGTTCCATCTCTGCATATGTTCTTGCAAGTGCTTCTCTATGTTGGCTTTTCTGGTCAATCACCCAGTGCTATCTCTCCAAATGTTCTTCTGTTCAATATCTCCACAGGTCTGTCTTCTTAATTCCCTTGCCTCTATCACTCCATGGAATCTCCCTGCACTGTCTGCTCTTGTGATTTTGCTGCCCTATCTTTCCAAGCTCTATTATTGGATCTTTTAGCTCCAGCTGTCTCTATTTTCACTTCTATCTATCCATCCATAGGTTCCTTCAGTAATTTCAGTCTTAACAGCTCTGTACATTTGTTGGCTTTCCGTTCCTTTTTTGAGACTACGTAATCCCCTATGAACCTGTGCATCAAATTTCTTTTCCCCTTTTTTTTCTCTCAGCCCCAGACTGCACATGCCTGAAACGAGACAGCACAGAAGTTCTGCTTTCATGTCAATAACAATCCCATTCCTGGCCCAAACCACTAGGAGACATATGAGTGGCCCACTGGAGACTCTGCAAACATTTTTCCCTCTTCTCCATTGGGAGGTATCTGGCCTCCGCTTTCCATCTTCTGAAAGGATGTGACTGAGATCAAGAATTTAGTAAAACGAAGTTTCAAACCTGTGTCTCTCCATTCCACGGTGTTATGGTATCCCCAAATGCACCCTTTGAGAGGGACTTCCCCGCTGCAACTTTCTCCGTGAAGTCCCTTGTTCTGTCCTTCTTTGTCTTCTGGTTCTATCTGTCCATGGGGATCTCTTGGCGGTATCGATACATGGGATCTTTCAGCTCTGCCCTTCACTGTTACCCAGGACCGTCTATCCATAGGATTTCCTGGCTTTGTCTGTCAGAGCCAGCCGTTGAGTTCTAGCTTTAAGTGTGTTAGAAACGACTGAATTGACAAAATCAATATCAATAAAGATAAATCAAGTTTCAAGTGTCAAATTTCACTTATTGCCAGTGACGGTTACAGAGAGATCAATATCACTCCTGACCTAGTCACTTGATGTACAACTGGGAGGTGAACAGCTGTCAGTTTCCACCATGATACCCCCTCCAGCAAAAAAAGTGGTGAAATGGTACAAAGTCAGTGTATTCTCTGTACTATGAAGAGTAATGCACTCTGAAGAGCTTTCCTCAGCACTAACACATCTTGAGTTTGAGGTAACATTGATAAACCACTTGTACTTCAATATGTCACTACCTTGAAACAAGCTACAGACTGTGCGTCATACTGCGCTTAACACGTTCCCGGGTATCATTTATTCCCTACAGGCACGAAACGGTGGTATTTCCTGTTACACTTCAGACTTAACCTCATAATACTAACAACACTCTTCATGCCTAAAAGGCACCAAATTAGAAGCATCAGTAAACTTCTGTATCAAAGGTAACAGGCAGGTGCAATGGTAAGAAAAACCTTCGGAGCAAAATTTACAGCCTGCACTACATTATGAACAACAGCAGTTACTAAAGTGGATTTGAGCCAGTAATTCAATCTCAGGAGTTCATGAGGATCATGAACCACTAAAGTCTGGCTCTTTCAGTTTATGAAGTCAGCTAAAAACCGCAATTGGATTTTGCCCTTTAATCCACTTACTGCTATTTATGATCTTCTCTAGAACAGATACAGCTGAGGTTCACCTCAGTTCTTAACTGACTGAATTCACACTCCTTAAAAGTTCCCTTTCAAAAGAAAATCATATTTTTCTTTAAAATGGCCGATCAGATCCCTGTAAGTCTAACTGCGCTACTTGTTCAGGGAGCTACTTGCATACAAGAACAATTCATGCTTTGCTTTATTCATAGTTGAAGATGAGAATGCAGCTTGTCAACGTGTGATCTCCTGGACTTCCGTGTGATCTCCTGGACTGGTTTCGATCGCCTGAGAGGGTTGGAGAGGAATTTTCCAGTGTATTTTTTCCCCTTATTGTACCTGGGCTTTTTCTCTGTTTTTTGGGCTCCCAGGCAGGGGAGTGTCCAGTCATGATGCTCCAGCCATCATGGTGTGTGGCGCAGGCTTGATGGACCAGCCGGTCTTTTACCTGCCCTTAAATTTCGTATGTTCTTATGTGCGGAATTGCAGTGGGGCAGGACTTCTATATGCCCCCTTGTATCTGCCCCAACCCCCTAACCATTTTCCTGTGTTGGGGATCGTTACCTATGCATGGCAGGCTCTCAGCAGGATTCCCACCATCAAGCAGTCCGCTTGATCGGAAGCCCATCCACCACCTTACGCATCCGCTCCTTCCACCACCGGCGCACCGTGGCTGCAGTGTGTATCATCTACAGGATGCACTGCAGCAACTAGCCAAGGCTTCTCTCGACAGCACCTCCCAAACCCGCGACCTCTACCACCTAGAAGGACAAGGGCAGCAGGTGCATGGGAACAACACCACCTCCAGGTCACACACCATCCCGACTTGGAAATATATCGTCATTCCGTCAACGTCGCTGGGTCAAAATCCTGGAAGTCCCTACCTAACAGCACTGTGGGAGAACCTTCGCCACACCGATTGCAGCGGTTCAAGAAGGCGGCTCACCACCACCTTCTCAAGGGCAACTGGGATGAGCAATAATGCCCTTAACACCAGAATGAATAAAAAAAAGAGCCACTGGTGTAATCGAGGAAACTCCGGCAGTGCTGCAGGGGAAACGCTATTGCAGCACCAGACGAGGCATCGAGCAACCCTAACGGGGCAAAAAGGCTTCAAAGGTTCCTGCTGAAGGCCTAAGCCGAGACCAAGGCCTTCAACAGGTAAGTGTTTAGGGCTGACTGGAGGGAGCTATAAGGCTGCAGGTCCCTCACCATCCATCAGGATAACTTAGGCCTTTACCACTGCTTCCATGGGACTAATGCCACCTTTCACATGGCGGTCCCAGAAGTGGCGATAAATGGGGAGGACGGGAGAAAGATCCACCAGGGACCCGGGCCCTGCTCCCTACTGATATTTGCATGGTGGTGGGTGGGCAAGCGACAGCCAGAAGTGGTCCCGACAGGGACTGGGGGAGGGAAATCGCAGTTGGGGGCGGTGAGATGACAGTAGGCCTCACCACCTGAATTTTACAACATCCTCTGCCACGATTCACCCCCAACTTACCTTGCTGGAAGCTGCCCCGGACGAATTTGAGGCCTCAGTCCAGCAAGCTGCACTGGGACACCCGTTTGGCTCCCCACCACTCGCCTGCCAGATTGAAATAAGGCCGGGACCTGAGAATGGCGAGTGCCTCTTCGCCGCCAGAATAGGCGGCCGACCAGCGCTCCGCAGGTTGGTCACCCAAAAGTCAAGACAGACCCCATTGAGCCCTCAAGAGGGAATGAATGAATGATATTGACTACAATGCACAGTGTGGAGACGCATGACACAACTGCTACTCGCTGCAGTTCTGTAAACCCAGACACTCCCTCCTCATCAGGAGCCACTCAGTCACATCGCCTTATAGGTGGCTATTTTGTTCCAGCCATTAGATATGATATTTGTGGAAACCACTGCCATTCCATATATTGGCACAACTGAACCTGCTGCCTGTATAAACTCTATTAGCTGTCTTCCTTTCATTCTGACACTAATGAAAATCGTGCACCTAAACAACATTTCCTTAGCAGCTAACTACCAATGACCCAGGGAACACGAGGCAAATATTTAAAACAGTCCCTCCAGTTAAACCAGGGAAAGGGCCGAACAGTTTTTTTTTGCTGTTTTGAGTAGATATCACGTCTTCTGTGAATTTGTGTAGTTACTTCCTGTCACCTGATCGACAGGACACCACGTTTGTATTCTTATTTTTGGAACTAGACTGAGGTAAAAAAAAAAGCAGCATGTTTTATATTTCTCTCTGTCTGGTTGCTGTGGTACGAACAGGAGAGAGCACAAGGATCCATTGGATATGACTGTCATGAATAGGGGTTCTGCGAGGTTTCAAACCTTTGGGGTGAGAAATTGGACTCACGCCCTAAATGGGCGGCAAGTCGGAAAAGCGATTGTCTGGCGCGACGGTCCGTGGCGGCCTGAGGCCCGAGCCTTATTTGAATGAAGCCGGCGAGCTGCGGGTGTCAATCGAGTGTCCATCGAGTGTCCCAATGCAGCTCACCAGTCAGAACATAAGAAATAGGAGCAGGAGTGGGCTATACGGCCCCTCGAGCCTGCTCCGCCATTCAATAAGATCTCGGCCGATCTTTTATCTCAACTCCACTTTCCCGCCCAAATCTGGTACATGAAGTGGCATTATACCTGTGCAGTATAGTAACCACTTAATACAGACTGCATGGTTTGTCCTGAAATCAATCAGGTCAAGGTCAAGTATTCCATAATACATGAAAATAGATTGGACTTTTACACTTGGGAAACCATCATATTAATTTGATAAACCTGGCTCACTATGTTTTTTTTAATATCTCACAAGAACATCATCCCAGGCAATGTGCTCCCAGCTGGTCAGTCTTTCTGCTGCCACAGCACTGCATCTCATATGGAGCTAGTCCTTGTGGAGCTCTATGGGCTATTGTGAACGTACAGGAATTACAGTATGGATATTGATCCAGGTTTAGTGTTGTCAGTAAAGTTGGTGAAGTACGTGTCTCATTTTTATACTAAAGGCAGCAGTCGGAATTAAAAGTTCTGTAAAAATAGTGCAAGCCTCTGTATTGTATATTGTTGCTGATAATCTGTTACACGTAGAAACATAGAAACATAGAAAATAGGAGCAGGAGTAGGCCATTTGGCCCTTCGAGCCTACTCCGCCATTCAATATGATCATGGCTGATCCTCTATCTCAATACCATATTCCCGCTCTCTCCCCATGACCCTTGATGCGTTTTGTGTCTAGGAATCTATCTAGCTCCTTAAATATATTCAGTGACTTGGCCTCCACAGCCTTCTGTGGTAGAGAATTCCACAGGTTCACCACCCTCTGAGTGAAGAAATTTCTCCTCATCTCAGTCCTAAATGTCCTACCCCGTATCCTGAGGCTGTGACCCCTCGTTCTGGATCCCACAGCCAGGGGAAACATCCTTCCTGCATCCAGTCTGTCTAGCCCTGTCAGAATTTTATATATCTCCTCTCATTCTTCTAAACTCGAGTGAATACAGGCCGAGTCGACCCAATCTCTCCTCATACGACAGTTCTGCCATCCCAGGAATCAGTCTGGTGAACCTACATAGAATTTTACAGCACCAAACAGACTATTCGGCACAACTAGTCTGTCCTGGTGTTCATGTTCCACACGAGCCTCCTCCCACCTTACTTCATCTAACCATATCAACATATCCTTCTATTCCTTTCTCCCTCACGTGTTTATCTAGCTTCCCCTTAAATGCATTTATGCTGTTCCCCTCAACTACTCCTGGTAGTAGCGAGTTCCACATTCTCACCACTCTCTGGGTAAAGAAGTTTCTCCTGAATTCCTTATTGGATTTATTACTGATGATATTATATTTCTGATCCCTAGTTTTGGACTCCCCGACAAGTGGAAACATCTTCTCTACATCTACCCTATCGAACTCCTTTATCATTTTGAAGACCTCAGGTCATCTCTCAGTCTTCTCTTTTATGAGAAGGCTCATGTCATAATCAGCAGACAAAATATCATAACAAAGGCCTCTGTTTGCCCCCTAGGCAGTATTACCATTTGCGATATACTACACGTAAGTCGTATTTCAATTCATAGGGAGTGTGGGTTCGCTTACAGGAGTGTGGGTTCGCTTACGGGAGTGTCGGTCCGCTTACGGGAGTGGTCCTTGGCATTGAGCATGAGAGAACAATCTGGGTAAACTCAAAAATATAATAGTGACATGTATTCGTTCAATGGATGGATTAGACATTGTAACACTTGTGTGTTATTCAGTCAGATCCACCCTCTGGATAACTATCTATTAAACTATTCCTAGATTTCATGTTGTGAGAAATTCATGCAGCATGACGTACAAATAGGTTGGCTCCAAATAAAACTTAAGAAACCAAGTGATAAAAGCACATTTAGTCCATGAAGCCCACTTCTTCCACACATCACACACAACATGTTCCACCAATGACTATTCCACCCATTTCATCTCTAAGGAAAAGATGTACCGGACGTTCCTTGCATATCCAACCCCTCCATTCATGTAAAGTCAAGCAAAACTCTAAAATACCTACATAACCCAACATCCTACATTATTCATCTCCAATAGGTTGTCTTCCTTGGCTTGACAGTTTCATGGTCCCCAGAGTTCAAGACCCGTCATGCTTCGCACAGCTTTCAATTATCTCTATTTGTACTTATCCTTAAAACCTTCAATCCTGATTCATCTAGCGCTTTTTCATAGCATTTAATTGACTGCATTAACTGCTCCAGCTAAGAGTCTGCTCCACATATTCAGAACTTTGTGGGGATAAAAATTCTTCTAATCTCAAATCTTCCTTGAGACTTATTAATTTTATACTCACGTCCTCTACTTCTGTGCTCTCAATCCCAAGTTAAATAACCTGACTGCTTCGACATTATTCAATCCCTTCATCATGAAGATGAACTGCACCACCAGGAGAAAATATCACAATCAACTGTCTCAGGTATTCCAAAAATACTGTGAATTAAGTAATATTGAGTGATATTGCATATTTCTCTAACTCTGCTTTATAATGCACTAATATGATAACATGCAATCTCTAACACAAACTGGGAATCGTAAATATTACGCTAGAAATTATTATTGGCGATATTAGTAGAACACTTATTGCACTCCTATGACATTCCTCTCTCTGCTGTTGTAGCAGAGGCATTATTCATTCAAAATAAACTGGTTAAAACCTCTGTTAAAATAGTGGACTGAGGAATGTCGTAACAATGAGTTAATCATCCGGCCACAATCGCTGGCAGTAATCGTTCATCTATTGTATGTTAACAAATGGGTACATTTCACAATTTAGTGCTGCTGGTACAAAGCTTCATATTAAATTGTAAAATTTACCACAAAATGTACTTGGCACTCAGGTTATTTGTCTCCCTGTCACTATAGCACAGCATTCACACAGTTCCCGAAGGAAGCATGATGGACACAAATTCTTGCAGTCCCAATATGAGATTTACAGAAGGCAATATAACCCAGCAGAAAATGTACACGGTTTAATAACCTTGCAAAAGGTGTAGAAGGTCCTACGTTGGTCCTTCTTCCAGCTGACTGATGTATTTTTCACATGCCAAGGCTGATTTGTGGCGAGCTGGGCAGCTTTGTGTTGGAAACTCCATTACTGACACACCTCTGCAAGTGAACTTTGTGTCTGGAACAAGGTGACAGGTTGAGAAACCACCTGTTGTCCTTTTTGATAGTTTGGTTTCTCTCTAAACAGTTTTCCTCAAAGTATAACAGGCAGAAGCATGCATCAGAGCACCAGCTACTTTGCACATTTTATAGCAAGTGTCTGCCAGTCCATCAGTCTGAACTACATACAAAATTAGAAACACGCGAGTAGTTCAAAAATATTTATGCCTGTATAGCCCACACTGCACAACAGCAACTTAAAATACGCCAACAAAATGTAAAGCACCCAGTTTTAAAAGTACTGAGTGGCTCCAGCATGAACTCTCGAATGGCTCAAAATACATTAATTTATGCTGGAATGTAAATTCAAACCGTGTGACCTAAAAGTTACTGTTGATGACAATAGCCACCGAAAGCTCGACATTCCCTGTCCTCTATTTTAGCAGAGGTGTTACCCATCAAAAATAAATGGGTTAGCACCTGTCCTAAAACAGCAGCAGAGGAGTTAAACATTCAGCCGCTAATTATGCCCGACAATAGTTACGTTCCTCGTATCATGTCAGTCAGCTGTAATGACTATTTTACCTTATATCATTACTTACTGGTGGATCCTAATTTTCCCTAAAGATTTTCTGAGCAACAGAAATTCTAGTCCCCAATTTTAAAAGAAAACTGAGGGAAAAGTGGGTAATAACACTGAGATAAGAATCCTTCCGGATGCTGTGTCCAACTTTATAAATGGGTCTGTGAGTATTTTCTTTGTCCGTTACTTCTAGTAAAATTTTAAACTCAAGATAGTTACAAGTACGGAACAGAGGAAATTTTTAATGTCACTAGGCATAGCGACCTGAGCAATTTTTACTCTCCTGCCCCTTCACCTACGGGGTCTGACTGAATCCAGACTGCCGGGATGGAAGTCTCCTTTCTCTATTGGCTGCAAAGAGCCTGCGAGCAATGGGACTGGACAGTTTCAACTCACCCCTGTGCGACTGCAGTCACACAGCACAAACCTGCTCCACAGTGCACCGACCCCTGTCTGAGAAACCATAGGGTTGGCTAGTGTGGTAACTGTCACAAAGAACAACAAGGCCTTGGAGAGAGTACAGAGGAGGTTTACCAGGATAATACCAGGGATGAAGGATTTCAGTTATGTGGAGAGATTGGAGAAGCTGAGATTGTTCTCCTTCAAGCAGAGAAAGTTGAGGGGAGACCTAACAGAGGTGTTCAAAATCACGAGGAGTTTTGATAGAGCAAGTAGGGACAAACTGTTTCCGTTGGCAAGTGGGTCGGTAACCAGAGGTCATAGATTTAAAATAATTAGCAGAAGAACTGAAAGGGAAATGAGGAGAAATTTTTACACTCAGGGTTGTTAAGATCTGGAACGCACTACCTGAACGGGTAGTGGAAGCAGATTCCATAGGAACTTTATAAAGGCAACTGGATAAATACTTAAAGAGGACTAATTTGCAGGGATATGGGGAAAAAGCTGGGGAGTGGGACTAAATTGGACAACTCTTTCAAAGAGCCAGCACAGGCATGGTGGGCTGAATGGCCTCCTACTGTGCTGTAAGATTCTATGATTCTTCAGAGGCTTCGACAGTAAGGAGCAGTGTTAAGGCAAACAGTGTTTTACTGTGGCTGCTTGATGCTGACAGCTGGCGCAAAACGCAATAAAAAAAATTTAAATTTCCCAGCATTGATATCCCTCACACTAATAACTTGAAAATTTGCCCAAAAAAGATTTTTAAAAAAAAATTCTTTCGATGAGATTTATTGTTAAACCCGTTCAAAGTTTTTTTAGATGCAAACTATTCAATTTTGACCTTGAACTTGAAGATATTGGAGTCCTCACTGCTCCCCCTGTGGATTCCACAGAGCTGCGCTCATAATAAGTAGATGCAATTGGGGCAAGAATGTTAAGGGAGAGGAAATATGAACAACAGCGCTCCAGGAAAAATCCAATGTGTCTGGGAAACTGGGAGGAGAAAGAGAGAGAGAGAGAGCGCGAGAGAGGAGATGTCAGGAGGGGACAGAGAGTTGCAGTGGTGAGGCAGATGCTGGGAGCAGAAAAAGGCTGGGGCAGAAATGACAGATGGTAAGAGCCTTTGGATAAATCTTTCAGAGACAAATCTAATTAAAAATAAACTCGAAATATGGAAACATTATGTATAAACAATAAAAATCTTCTGATGGCAGCTACAACAATTTATTATTTGCACAACGCCCTTCACATAGCAAACTGTCCCAAGGTGCTTTACAGAAGGAGCAGCAGATACAGAAGGAGCAGCAGATACAGAAGGAGCAGCAGCGGGAACTGAAAGAGCAATGGGCACAGAATGGGCAGCGGGCACAGAATGGGCAGCATGCACTGAAGAAGCAGCAGATACAGCAGGAGCAAGAACTGGAGAAGCAGCAGATACAGCAGGAGCAAGAACTGGAGAAGCAGCAGGTACTGGAGGGGCAGCGGGTACAGGAGTAGCAGCGAGAACAGGGGGAGCAGCGAGAACAGGGGGGGCAGCGAGAACAGGGGGAGCAGCGGGTAGAGGAGGAGCAGCGAGAACAGGGGGAGCAGCGAGAACATGGGGGAGCAGCGAGAACAGGGGGGGCAGTGGGAACAGGGGGAGCAGCGAGAACAGGGGGAGCAGCGGGTGTAGGGAGAGAAGCGAGAACAGGGGGAGCAGCGGGTACAGGGGGAGCAGCAGGTACAGGGGGAGCAGCGGGTGTAGGGGGAGCAGCGAGAACAGGGGGAGCAGCGAGAACAGGGGGAGCAGCGGGAACAGGGGGAGCAGCGAGAACAGGGGGGGCAGCAGGTACAGGGGGAGCAGCGAGAACAGGGGGGGCAGCGAGAACAGGGGAGGCAGCGAGAACAGGGGGAGCAGCGAGAACAGGGGGAGCAGTGGGTACAGGGGGAGCAGCGAGAACAGGAGGAGCAGCGAGAACAGGGGGAGCAGCGAGAACAGGAGGAGCAGCGAGAACAGGGGGAGCAGCGGGTGTAGGGGGAGCAGCGAGAACAGGAGGAGCAGCGGGTACAGGGGGAGCAGCGAGAACAGGAGGAGCAGCGGGTACAGGGGGAGCAGCGAGAACAGGAGGAGCAGCGGGTACAGGGGGAGCAGCGAGAACAGGAGGAGCAGCGAGAACAGGGGGAGCAGCGAGAACAGGAGGAGCAGCGAGAACAGGGGGAGCAGCGAGAAGAGGGGGAGCAGCGAGAACAGGGGGGGCAGCGAGAACAGGGGGAGCAGCGAGAACAGGGGGAGCAGTGGGAACAGGGGGAGCAGCAGGTACAGGGGGAGCAGCGAGAACAGGAGGAGCAGCGAGAACTGGGGGGGCAGCGAGAACAGGGGGAGCAGCGAGAACAGGAGGAGCAGCGGGTACAGGGGGAGCAGCGAGAACAGGAGGAGCAGCGAGAACAGGGGGAGCAGCGAGAACAGGAGGAGCAGCGAGAACAGGGGGAGCAGCGAGAAGAGGGGGAGCAGCGAGAACAGGGGGGGCAGCGAGAACAGGGGGAGCAGCGAGAACAGGGGGAGCAGTGGGAACAGGGGGAGCAGCAGGTACAGGGGGAGCAGCGAGAACAGGAGGAGCAGCGAGAACTGGGGGGGCAGCGAGAACAGGGGGAGCAGCGAGAACAGGGGGAGCAGCGGGTACAGGGGGAGCAGCGGGAACAGGGGGAGCAGCGAGAACAGGGGGAGCAGCGAGAACAGGGGGAGCAGCGAGAACAGGGGGGGCAGCGAGAACAGGGGGAGCAGCAGGTACGGGGGAGCAGCAGGTACGGGGGAGCAGCGGGTACAGGGGGTGCAGCGAGAACAGGGGGGGCAGCGAGAACAGAGGGGCAGCGGGTGTAAGGGGAGCAGCGAGAACAGGGGGAGCAGCAGGTACGGGGGAGCAGCAGGTACGGGGGAGCAGCGGGAACAGGGGGAGCAGCGAGAACAGGGGGGGCAGCGAGAACAGAGGGGCAGCGGGTGTAGGGGGAGCAGCGAGAACAGGGGGAGCAGCGAGAACAGGAGGAGCAGCGGGTACAGGGGGAGCAGCAGGTACGGGGGAGCAGCGGGTACAGGGGGAGCAGCGAGAACAGCGGGAGCAGCGGGTACAGGGGGAGCAGCGAGAACAGGAGGAGCAGCAGGTACGAGGGAGCAGCGGGTACAGGGGGAGCAGCGAGAACAGCGGGAGCAGCGGGTACAGGGGGAGCAGCGGGTACAGGGGGAGCAGCGGGTACAGGGGGAGCAGCGAGAACAGCGGGAGCAGCGGGTACAGGGGGAGCAGCGGGTACAGGGGGAGCAGCGGGTACAGGGGGAGCAGCGGGAACAGGAGCAGGAAGTAAGGGAAAAGTTGGAGAAGTGACCAAAAGCACAGTCAAAGAAATAAACCTTGAAAAGGCTTTTTAGTGAGGGCAGAGAGGTAGAAAAGGAAGGGGTTTAGGGAGCATGGTTGCTGGCATTAGTGGTGGATTGGATGGAGGATATCCAGTCAGAAGAGCGGAGGGAGCATGCTGGCATGTAGGGATGGGAGAGATTGCTATAGGGAGGATGCAGCAAGGCCATGGAAGGATTTCAACATGAGGACAGGGGTTTTGAAGTCAATACTGTGGGGGAAATGGAGGATGGCAGAGCTGATTGATAGGTTTGTAGTACTTTGTGCAGAATAGAATAAGGACCACTAAGGTTGACAAAGAGAGCATTGGAAAAATCATGAAAGAGGGTTTCAGAAGTGGTGGCTGAGATAGAACATAGGCACGTGATCTGATAAACACACTGTTAGTTTAATGTTCTAACTTTGAACTATTCTTTTTTTCTGCTTAACTTTCTATTCCTTCCTCCATTCGGAGAATTTTCTTCTTTGTCTTTCCCCGTTGTTTTTGATCGTTTACTTGGGCATGTTGAGGAAGTCTTTTTTTGAAGCTCTTTTGTGTTGCTGGCATTGTGATGGAGGTTCAGCCTAAGGAATAGAACCTCTTT
Organism: Heptranchias perlo; assembly: GCF_035084215.1. Taxonomy (NCBI): domain Eukaryota; kingdom Metazoa; phylum Chordata; class Chondrichthyes; order Hexanchiformes; family Hexanchidae; genus Heptranchias; species Heptranchias perlo. The sequence continues at coordinate 147,338,050 of NC_090326.1, read as the reverse complement.
GTTACCTCTTTAGTCATAATACTGTGGAGCACTGACCCGCCAGCAACATCTGATAGCCACCACAAGTTAACTGGCCTGCAACGCTTTGGTCTGTACCGACTCCAGGAGTAACAAATGGGCTTTTTCCCTGGAGCCTTTGGAATATGGCTGCAATATTATATCCCTGGGTACACAGAGGTTTTACAGAATGCAGATGCTCCCATAGTTGATAAATAGGAGCAAGGTTTATTGAAGGTTCTCAGTCTATTACCAGTTTGCCCAGTCATTTTCACAACTTGTTTCGTTCAGCGCAGATCAGATGTGATTACCAAGCCAAAGAACTAAATGTCCACAACTGTGTTTCCCTACATTACAACAGTGACTACACTTTAAAAGTACTTAGATGGGAGTTAACAACCCTTATGGAAAACTGGTGGCTGGGCAACATCACAGTGAATCTTTTTTGATAGAGTTATTGACTTGGGTTGCTCAGTGTTGCACATAACACACCATTTACCTAACCACTGTCGAATTTTGTCTATATCTATCTACAACGATTCAGTTGCTTGCCTTTCAGAAATTAACCATTTTCTGGTCACTCTGGTGACGACGATAAGGAATAGGGCATGTCCAAGCATTCTTCTTTAAGGGACCCTTTGTTAGACGTTGCAAGGATGATGAGCATTTGATTATCATGACCTGGGGTTCAACAATGCAATGTATTCAGCTCATCAGACACATCACAAGTGGTCAGTTTCTCATTGAGACCATACTGTACCTTTCATGATATACAAATGTTGAGAGCTACTGTTAGTTTTGCACCTGCAGCTATCCCCATTTCAAGAAAAAAGTCTCTTTTTTTTGCCAGTGGTCTGTATACAGTGAAGATAGCTTTTCTTTAAAACACAGTAACAATCCACTTTTACAAGTCACCTGTGTGACATAAGATGGCCAGCTCCCTCCCCTAATCACGGGAAAAAAATTCTGTATTCAACAACTTTCTATTGTGTATTCCTCCATCACACACACATCCCCATCTATTTATAACGCACCACACTACTGCACACAAATCACACTCTCAGAATAAAGAACTTTAATTTATATGGCGCATTTCACAATCTCAGGACGTTCCAAAGCGCTTTACAGCCAATTAAGTACTTTTAAAGTGCAGTTACTGTTGTAATGTAGGGAAACTCGGCAGCCAATTTTGTGCACAGAAGGGTTCCGCAAATAGCAATAAGATGCATGACCAGGTAATCTGTTTGTTAGTGATGTTGCTTGAGGGATAAATATTGGCCAGGACACGGGGAGAAGCCCCTGCCTAGTTAAAATATTACCATGGGATCTTTTACGTCCACCTGAGTGGGCAGACGGGGCCTCGGTTTAACGTCTCATCCGAAAGACAGCGCCTCCGAAAGTTGCAGCACTCCCTCAGTATTGTACCGAGATGTCAGCCTACATTATGTGATCAAGGGCATGATTTTGACCCCGAGCTGGGAAGGGGGCGGTGGGGGGGGGGGTCGAATTGCAGACGGGAAACCCAAAAGTACGGGTTCCCCAGACGTCCTTACGATTTTGACGTAAGGACGTCTTTTATCTTTTTTCTGTCGGTTTGCCATCCAACTGGTCGGCCTGATTGACAGGCTGGTCTCAGTCGGATGGGAGAGCAGCCAGGGAGAGGACATGGAAAGGTAAGTCTTCAGGTAAGTCTTTGATTGTATGGATGGGGGGGGCATGGGTGGGCACGGCATGGAGGGCATGGGTGGGCGCCGATGGGCATGGAGGCACCGATGGACATGGGGTCATGGGGGGAGACAGTCATGGGGGGAGGGATTGGGGGTCATCATGGGAGTCTGTGATCATGGGGGGGGAAAATCGAGGGTCACGTGGGGGTCCGCGATCATTGGGGGGGGAGGGGGCGGAGATCAGGGGTGGGGCCCACGATCGTTGTTGGGGGGGGGGGGGGGGGGGTAGGTCGCTGCAGGTAGGCTTGTTGGGCCTGGGGGAAGCACTCCTGCTCCACGGGCCCACAAGCTGTGCCAGAAAGGCACTTCACTGCAGTTTCGGGCCTTCTCGCCTCCTTTCCCGTGGCGTGAAGGAGAAGGCCCAGGAATCCCGGCCCCCGGCGGTTGAAATTGCAAAAACCTCCAAAAACGGAGGCCTACAGCCTCCTTGTAAGGTTTCAGTGACCAACCTGCCTGCTGGGAGTGGGTTGGTTGCCCACCCCTTATCCTGCCCCAGTGAAAACTGGAAATGGGCGGATTGGAGGCGGGTTGGGGGGGCGGGTCTGAAATTGTTGCAATTTTCAATGCCGGCCTGCCCCAAGTTCCTGGAGTGGGACTTGAACCCACAACGTTCTGACTCAAGAGGCGAGAGTGATACTGTTTCTGACCCTGTATCCTCTCCATCACTTCCACCTCTCTAACATTTTCCCCACCTCCATCCGTGCCACGGCTCATCTGCTGCTAAAACCTCAATTCATGTCTTTGTCACCTCCAGCCTCGACTATTTCAATGCTCTCCTGGCTGCACTCCCTCCACCCTCCACAAACCTCAGCTCCTCCAAAACTCTGCTGCCTGTATCCTATCCCGCTCACCAATCACCCCTGTTCTTGCTGACCTACGCTGGCTCCCAGTCCCCCCAACGCTTCCAATTTAATATTCTCATCCTTGAGTTTAAATCCCTTCACGGCCTCACCTCTCCCTATCTCTGTAACCTCCTCTAGACCTACAATTCCCCCAGAACTCTCTGTTCCTCATGACTCTGGCCTCTTGTGCATTTCCCCCCTATCTTTGCCCCACCATTGTTGGCTGTTCCTTCAGCCATCTAGGTCCTACGCTCTAGATTTCCCTCCCTAAAACCCTCTGCCTCTCCACCTCCCTCTCCGCCTTTCAGACCCTCCTTAAAACCTACCTCTTCGACCAAGCTTTTGTTCACCTCTCCCAATATCGCCTTCTTTGGCTCGATGGCCATTTTTGTTTGATTAAGCTTCTGTGAATCACCTTGGGATATTTTTCTATGTTAAAGGCGCTATATAAATGCAAGTTGTTGCCGTAAGGGACAGAGGAAGTATCACAAAGGCAATGTTAAAGGAAATAAATATCATCATAAAATTACCATTTATAAGGACAGATTCATGTGCGACACTGCTCCATTTTCTTTTTTTATAGCATTTGTACTGGTTTATCTCTGGAAGGAAACAAGTTAAGTAAATCTGCCACCATAAATCAAAGCCACTTCAAGTTGCAATAGCAAAAGTGTAGCCCCCACAGGGCTATAATTCTTCTTAAGATACATTGGAAAACTCTACCCTGCCATAGCTCTGAGGAAACTCAAATCTTATACATTTTCTTGACATTTTTAGCAGCGCTTTCATGAAAATCCTTTAATAAATACACACACCATCTCTACAATACAGATTTGGAAAGTGACAGAAAAATAATCAGCTCAGAATGTAGGCAGTGCACCCTGGTTGGCAATTGACTTAAACTTAATATGGGTCATGTAGACCTGACCGTGTCCATTATATTTGATTTGCTTCATTTGCCAGTTCTCCTCTTGGGTTGTGCCACATCATGCCATGCCAAGTACCATTCTCCAGCCATGAGGGTGATGCTTGGCACTGCATCACACACTACGTGGCTGTCTCATTTGCAATGTTTTCCTTTCCTATTGTGCTTGGAAATTCAGATATTTAATTATTATCATACAGACAACTAGTGGGGCCAAAAGTCCCACTCCCACCATAACTCCACCAGAAGGGCCACAAATTAGGCTGGGACCCAGAAACACCAGGTCCCAGTCTTCTCCAGGAGTTCCTCTTGGGCCTCATTGGAGGCGGGGGCCTAATCAAGGCCAGCGATGTTAAGTGGGGACATGGATAGGAGCAGGTTGCTGCAGGAGTTCATGAGGGCAGTGTCCTAGGCCCAACCATCTTCAGCTGCTTCATTAATGACCTTCCCTCCATCGTAAGGTCAGAAATGGGGATGTTCGCTGATGATTGCAGCATTCAGTTCCATTTGCAACCCCTCAGATAATGAAGCAGTCCGTGCCCACATGCAGCAAGACCTGGACAACATCCAGGCTTGGGCTGATAAGTGGCAAGTAAAATTCGTGCCAGACGAGTGCCAGGCAATGACCATCTCCAACAAGAGAGTGTCTAACCACCTCCCCTTGACATTCAACGGCATTACCATCGCTGAATCCCCCACCATCAACATCCTGGGGGTCATCGTTGACCAGAAACTTAACTGGACCAGCCACATAAATACTGTGGCTCCAGGAGCAGGTCAGAGGCTGGGTATTCTGCGGCGAGTGACTCACCTCTTGACTCCCCAAAGCCTTTCCATTATCTACAAGGCACAAGTCAGGAGTGTGATGGAATACACTCCCCTTGCCTGGATGAGTGCAGCTCCAACAACACTCAAGAAGCTTGACACCATCCAGGACAAAGCAGCCCGCTTGATTGGCACTCCATCCACCACCCTAAACATTCACTCCCTTCACCACCGGCATACAGTGGCTGCAGTGTGTACCATCCACAGGATGCACTGCAGCAACTCGCCAAGCCTTCTTCGACAGCACCTCCCAAACCCGCACATCAACCACTTAGAAGGACAAGGGCAGCAGGCACATGGGAACACCACCACCTGCACGTTCCCCTCCAAGTCACACACCATCCCGACTTGGAAATATATCGCCGTTCCATCATCGTTGCTGGGTCAAAATACTGGAACTCCCTACCTAACAGCACTGTGGGAGAACCTTCACCACACGGACTGCAGCGGTTCAAGAAGGCTGCTCACCACCACCTTCTCAAGGGCAATTAGGGATGGGCAATAAATGCTGACCTTGCCAGTGACGCCCACATCCCATGAACGAATAAAAAAAAAAGGTACTCCCAGGCCTGGAGCTTACACATCCCTGGCCTGGCTGAGCGTCAGCAGGCCGGTACAGCAAGTGGAAGCAGGCTTACCGGCCTGCTGACTGGCAGAAATGGGGCCTACTTGGGCCTCCAGGCCTGGATCATGGCTTATACTCCTGGTTTTGATATCTTTTCACGCAATTTTGATTTATTTTCAGCCTCCTTACAGAAGAGGTTGAGGAGGCACTTCAGACATCTTTTTGTTGGGTGAGCTGCAAATCCTGGACTTGGCAGCCCCCTCTGCGCCACGGTGGGTGCCTGAGATGTGCTCATCCTGGTGCGGGCATCAGCCCAGTTCATTCAAATGATACAACCCCCCTCTGAACCTGCCAGCGGGTGGATTCTGGCATTTCCGCAGCTATCAAAGGCCTGCGGGTCTTGGTCTTAAATATGTTGATTGTAAACAGGTTGACGGCTCTGTTAAAGTAATGGACAAAGGAACTTCAGATGAACACATTAAGCTAATATTGAGAGAACCAAGTTTCAAGGCACTGGACGTTTCCCTGATGATCCACCTGAGATCAATAAATGAGGGAGAACCTTTACCGCACAGACTGCAGCGGTTCAAGAAGGCGGCTCACCACCACCTTCTCAAGGGCAATTAGGGATGGGCAATAAATGCTGGCCTTGCCAGCGACGCCCACATCCCATGAACGAATAAAAAAAAATCATATAGGAATTGCTAGACGAGAAAAGACCAAGGTCTATCTAGTTTGCCTTCTATCATCCTGATACAACGATAATGGAGATGTTTAATCATAGCAATCAATCTCTATCAATTAGCCTGCTATAGGCATGATGCAAGGAAAACCTCAGAAGTGGAGAGCTTTGGGAACCATTGTTCCAAGGTCACCTGTTCCTCCCAAGCATGTTACGCTTACCACATGCTGTGACTCAAATTGCTCATATATTGTATGCCAAAATGTGATTTTCCAAAAGAAATCTATCTAATTTGCATTTGAATGAATCAATACTAACTGTTTCCACCGTCTCCTTAGGGATCATATGGGGATTCCTGGGACGAGACTTCAGCTCACCACACTAGCACGTCAGCTCAATCTTACCTGGCACAACTCTGAACATTGCTAACTGCAACACATATCAATATGCATTGGAAAGCCACTGCACCCCACACAGTCCTGCCTAAAACCCACCTCTGGAAATTACCAGTCTTTATTTTTTTTTAAATCTTACGCCAATCTTGAACAATCTACTGACTTCAGCATTCCTCCAGGAGATTTCAGTGATGCTTGTGAAATGTGGCCCACAAATCATGTCCTAGCAGCTACATGGCAAAAGTGCAGCCACACAGACAAATCTGAGGCAATTTTATGTGGGACAGCGTGAACACTGCAAGCTGATTAGCAAAAAATTCCAACCGTGTCTGTAAATAGGTGACACAATGATGCCATTCGCTCCAGGCTATGTCACTGTTACGAAAATGACCCTGAGCTCTTATAACACTCTTTCTCTCTTTCCCCCCCCCCAAAAAAAAAGTACAACAAAAATAAATCCTTCCTTAAAAGAATTAAGAAAACTGATGCAGGAGAGGGAAGGGTGGCTCAGCGGATTGGTATGGTGTTCTTTCACCTTTGGGATCAGCCCAAACTTGTAGGATGAAACTCTCCTCTGATGACTCGAAGAATCCTACGTGAGGTGGATTTGTGCAGTCTCAATCCACTTCCTGATATATGTGGAGCCACAGCACAAAACTGCTTTCTAGTTTGGCACTAATTTGCAATCTCACTCAAGGAGGTCGCGGGGATGACAGGTGTGGGAGATGGAAGTGTCGCACTGGCTCAGTTGCGATGCTATTCCGAGGTTGGGACTGACGCACAGTTTGAGGCAGACTAGAGTAACTTAACTCTTGGGCTGTCTGTGCTTTACCTGATCTGGGAGCTTTTAATTCTGACACTGGTATTGTCTTGTCCCTGCACTCTTGGAATCCGTCCACCTTGCAACCTCTCTTTCCACCTTCCGAAGCCTTCTCTGAACTTATCTCCTTAACCATCTCCTCTAATTGTTTTATTACAATTCGGTATTGGGTTTTTCCACCCCAGTCCCTTTATCTCCTCCATCAAGGACCCTGGGATGTTTATTTCACTGAAGAAGCTGTAGAATGCTGCTATTGCAACCAGATTTTCCACTATTAATATCTATCGTCTTGATAAGCAAATATTTCACTGAAAAAAAATCCCACAGATACCTTGAGTGTGCTGCTAGCAGAGATGAAACGTCTGGGCTCAGATGCATTTGCATACTTCAGCCTAACAGCCACCGATTTCCCCAGAATCCCTCAGATCATTGACAATTTTGCAACGCACTCTTAGACATCTGTTGTTCTATGCACAGGAAGGGATGTGACACAGACAATGTTTTATATGGTTTCTCTATTAATCAAAAGACCACATCAGTCATTATAGGTTATTAGAGAGAGTTATAGTAAGAGCATATCACAAAGCAATTTTTAAAACTCCATCTGTTAAATCTGGCTTGCTTAACAATTACTACAAATCAATAAGATTTCCATTCTCATTCCAAGTGCATTCTAATCTGCAGCACTGATAATATGTTAGTACCAGTTTGACATTCAATTTATTGCAGATACTTGAGTCCAGAGCAAGGAATTAGCATCTAAACAGCTTTGTAATGAATACTGATAAAGGTCCAAAGGTCTGTGTAGCAGCCTTTCTTCTGTGGAACTGCAGACAAACATTTTATTGTGTTAACTTCAGAAAATTCCGGTCTGTCCAGCTTAAAGGGACGGTGTCACTGAATCGGGGAGTTTTCTGAAGCAGACTCCAAGTTAATTTCCAGTGAAAGTTCTCAAATTTCGTAATAATATATATTTTTAAAATTATTATTGAAACACTCGCAGAGCTCCCACGGCATTGCTCATTGCCCCTTTAATTGAAGTGTCTACAATTTGGCAGTTCAGCAAGAGGACCGGAAAACCAGACAGCTTCAGTTCTCCATTACAGTCCGGTACAGTAAACCAGCTTCATTCACCACAAGGTGGCGTAGAGTATATTCTCGGGCCAGGAATTATTCAAGAAAAAGAACTATTGAGTGTGCATATTACTTAATCTCAAACCTGTGAAATATTGTAATTGTTTCATTTCTCCCCATTCCCTCTCGAAATATAGGGGTCGATTTTAACCCGGAGCAGGTTTCAGGCGGGTAGGACGAAGGGCATGAGCGAAATGCATTCAGACCAAGGGTATTTTAACTCCTGGGCCTCATTTAAATGTTGCCGATCCAGTTTCCGCCCAGAATGGCAGCTTCCAGCAGGTAAAGGTCAGGCAGCCCTTAGCCACCCGCCAGCTTGCCGGGAGAGGGTTTCAGAAGAGTCTCGAGGGAGGGAAGTGGGGGTCCAGGGCAGGGGAGGCCACAACTTTCCTTGTGGGGCCTGGAGCAGCACGCCTGCTCCACTTGGCCCCACAAAGGAAATTAATTCACTCACCTGGAGGGCCTCTTGGTCCTTCCCACCAGCTGCCGACCTGCTTTGGCCCGATGGGAAATCCGTGGCGGCTCCCTCACTCAGACCGCAGTTAAAATGCGATCGGGGGGTCCTACTGACGTACTAGGATCCTGATTTGCATAAAGTAATGAGGTTAAATCGAAAACAGTGGGAAAGGATCGAGTTCCAAATGGATAAGTGACTTGCTCGTTTTTAACTGCCCACCCGCACAATTTCCCGGTCCAGGCGGGTAGGATTAAAAATCGACCCCATAATTTATTTATCAAATTATGAAATTTTTAACGGCCACTTCACTCCTTTTTACTGTGCGTACATGGTTATCATTTTTTTTAAATGATCAGTAGACTGGAGAAAAACCAATGGATTTTCCAAATTATAATCCCTCCGCATTTTATACACATGAACATTGAGCTCTTCTCGTCTTTAGTGATGACACTCACCACTATGCAACATGGTTGGATGGGAATTCTGCTACAGTTGATGAAGATGCAGCTTACTGGATCAAATCATCCTAAACAAATCAATCTTCAAGGCAGCAGCAATTGTGATGAATCTTCATTTTATGAAATAACTTCTTTGTATCAAGTTAAATAGCTTTCCTAATACACCCAAGCACACAAAGATATACACACATAGATATAGGCACACAAACACAGAACACACATATACAGAAAAACAGATGTATAGTCAAACAGATACACAGACGCACACTCATACACCGATAGATATTTTAAAATTAATTCTCGGGATTTGGGTGCTGCTGGCAAGGCCGGCATTTATTGCCCATCTCTAGTTGTCCTTGAGAAGGTGGTGGTGGGCCGTCTTCTTGAACCGCTGCATTCCGTGTGGTGAAGTTACTCCCACGGTGCTGTTAGGTAGGGAGTTCCAGGATTTTGATCCAGCGACAATGGAGGAACGGCGATATATTTCCAAGTCAGGATGGTAAGTGACTTAGAATCATAGATAGGTTATAGAATGGAAGGAGGCCATTCAGCCCAACGAGTCTGTGCCGGCTCTATGCAAGAGCAATCCAGCTAGTCCCACTCCCCCGCACTATCCCCGTAGCCCTGCGAATCTTTTCCTTTCGAGTATTTATCCAGTTCCCTTTTGAAAGCCACGATTGAATCTGCCTCCACCAACCCCTTTGGCAGTGCATTTCAGATCCTAACCACTTGCTGTGCAAAAAAGTTTTTCCTCATGTCACCTTTGGTTCTTTTGCCAATCACTTTAAATCAATGTCCTCTGGTGCTTGACTCTTCCACCAATGGGAACAGTTTCTCTCTCTCTATTCTGTCTAGACTCTTCATGATTTTGAATACCTCTATCAAATCTCCTTGCAACTGTCTCTGTTCCAAGGAGCTCAACCCCAGCTTCTCCAGTCTATCCACATAACTAAAGTCCCTCATCCCTGGAATCATTCTAGTAAATCTTTTCGGCACCCTCTCTAAGGCCTTCACATCTTTCCTAAAGTGCGGTGCCCAGAACTGGACACAATACTCCTGTTGTGGTCGAACCAGTGTTTTGTAAAGGTTCATCATGACTTCCTTGCTTTTGTCCTCCATGCTTCTATTTATAAAGCCCAGGATCCCGTATGCTTGCTTAATTCCTTTCTCAACCTGCCTTGCCACCTTCAACGATTTGTGCACATGTACCCCCAGATCTCTCTGTTCCTGTGCCCCTTTTAGAATTGTGCCCTCTAGCTTATATTGCCTCTCCTCGTTCTTCCTACCGAAATGTATCACTTCACATTTTTCTGTGTTAAATTTCATCTGCCACATGTCCGCCCATTTCACCAGCCTACCTATATCCTCTTGAAGTCTATCACTATCTTCCTCACTGTTCACTACACTTCCAAGTTTTGTGTCATCTGCAAATTTGGAAATTGTGTCCTGTACACCCAAGTCCAAGAAAAGCAGTGGTCCTAGTACCAACCCCTGGGAACACCACTGTACATCTCCCTCCAGTCCGAAAAACAACCGTTCATCACTACTCTCTGCTTCCTGTTACTTAGCCAATTCTGTATCCCTGCTGCTACTGCCCCCTTTATTCCATGGGCTTCAATCTTGATGGCAAGCCTATTATGCGGCACTTTATCAAACGCCTTTTGAAAGTCCATATACACATAAACTGCATTGCCCTCATCGACCCTCTCTGTTATCTCATCAAAAAACTCTTATCAAGTTAGTTAAACATGATTTGCCTTTAACAAATCCGTGCTGACTTCCCCTAATCAATCCACACTTGTCCAAGTGACTGCTAATTCTGTCCCGGATTATTATTTCTAAAAGTTTCCCCACCACTGAGGTTAAACTGACTGGCCTGTAGTTGCTGGGGAGGGAAACATGGAAGTGATGGTGTTCCCATGCACCTGCTGAATATACAGAACACATATGTATATATATATATATATATATATATACATATACACACACAAGCCAGGTTAGCAGCTAAATTTCACAACCGTGCTCCAAATCCCAGACTACTTTTGAGTATTGCCACAGGAGATCCACTAACTATGAAAGCTAGCAATACAAACTAGCTACTTGTACATATCTGTGTGCTGCAGGTTGAAACCTTGTCACATGTCAGTGCAACTAACATTAAAATTTCATATTTAATAAAGATACTGCTTGAGAACAGTACTAACATCTTATTCTTTAAGTCCCTTATGAGGAGATCAATATTTGTTGTGTGTTTAAAATTTTTTTCGAATTATGACAAGGACAAAATAGCCTTGTAGTCATGGGCCATTTCTCCTGAGGTCATATTCATGGTAACTCCCTTTGGGAAAGAATTGCCTAAAATGTGACGTCTTACCAATGCTATGAGTGTTTTATCAGTAAGACACAATGAGCACTATGTGTACAATCTGCTTCAACTCAAGTGATCTTTATTCTGTTGAGGATCCATTATCTTTAATTTGCTGCAAGGTTACTCTGACATTCTTCGTTCAAGGACCAGATTGATCTTAATATCACCTTTTCACTGGATACGGGCTAAGCTTTTCCAAGTCTTTAACACAAGCTTGAGGAGTTGACTTGGCATCATCATTTCCCAATTTGTCCCACTGGTGGTGTCAATGCTGAGGTCTGCTGGCCTAACCTACACCACCTCCCTCTAAGGAGGAAAAAGTTGACCCAAGGGGTAGGGGGAAGGGAGGGACACCAATTTGGAACAAAATTCCAGTGGCCTGAGAGGGCATAAAGTGGGTGCACGGCCTTCCGGGGAGGGGAGCAGAAGTTAGGCAGAACCTGGTTATGAGAGGGAATCGATTATCTTTCCAAAAATGGCCATTTGCTCCCTTAGGATCAATTAAAACTTTACCCCCAATTTCTCTTCGGCCCTTCCCGGGTTTCAGTCTGCAAGCAGAACAGCATGATGCCACTCCAATGTTCCTACTGGTTGTCGGGCGGCTGCCTCTGATGTATACAGACACATGCCCACCAACCTAAGTACTTCAATAACTCTGTCCTTGCAATTTGGGACCGGGCCTGCAGCGATGGATGATGGCAGACTGGATTTATTTTAACCACGTACATAACTGCATTCAGTCAATGCCATGTATGCAGTTCTATGGCTTTAAGTAGCTCACAACTGCTGCCTCAAACCATCCCCTACCAATCTTCCTCTGTAGTTTTCTAGAAGCACAGATTGTTAAGGAACAACATCCGTGACAGTCTTTTGAAGTGTGCAACATTATTAAAATGAATATAAGCATGAAATGAACAGCAGGATACGGCTACTAAAATTGCTGCTCATTGCTGCGCTGTTTATGTAATCAATTTGACACTCTCTCTGTTTGTACTCTTGGCAGTAAGGGCAAATAAATAAATTCATTAATAAAACAGATTTGAAACATTAATATTCATGAAACTGAGGTTTGGGTGATTTTGTTCTATACTTTGAGCATAACATGAAGTAACAGTATCCATCATTCCACATGCAATATTGCGTACAGTGACTGCAATACTAATAGTCTCACCACACAGCAAAGCTCAGCTGACTTAAGTCAATAGAAAGCTCAGAGCGGCTGCTGAGATATTACCAAAAGAGGTTAAAATAAGTGATGATTGTTTGATGACTGTCCCGTGCTGGGAATTATTTCCATCCGCTTAATGTTTAATTCAGGCACTTGAGAAGGCGATTCTGATTATTTTATTATTAATTATTTAAACTGAGTGGAGATTGAACATACGATATAATTAGTTCAAATTTATTCAGATATGAAAAAAAGAGCAGGTACGATGCATTGGGATCAGAAGTTAGAAAAACTGAAAGACTATATAGTGGTCCCAAAGTTACCTCTTCACCGTGCAAATCGGCACATCATTTCTTTTACTAATGAAAAACTGCCAGTGCTGGAAATCTGAAACCAAAGTGAGAAATGCATTTAAGGGGAAGCTAGATAAGCACATGAGGGAGAAAGCAATTGAAGTGTATGCTGATAGGGTTAGATGAAGAGGGGTGGAAGGAGGCTTGTGTGGAGCATAAACGCCGGCATAGACCAGTGGGGCCAAATGGCCTATTTCTGTGCTGTAGAAACAGGAAAGGAAGGGTGAGAGTCTCCCGGTCAAAATCATAGAAACATAGAAAATAGGAGCAAGAGTAGGCCATTCGGCCCTTCGAGCCTGCTCCGCCATTCAATATGATCATGGCTGATCCTCTATCTCAATACCATATTCCTGCTCTCTCCCCATACCCCTTAATGCTTTTTGTGGTCGAGAAATCTATCTAGCTCCTTTTTATATAAATATATTCAGTGACTTGGCCTCCACAGCCTTCTGTGGTAGAGAATTCCACAGGTTCACCACCCTCTGAGTGAAGAAATTTCTCCTCATCTCAGTCCTAAATGTCCTACCCTGTATCCTGAGACTGTGACCCCTCATTCTGGACCCCTCAGCCAGGATAAACATCCTCCCTGCATCCAGTCTGTCTAGCCCTGTCAGAATTTTATATGTGTCAATGAGATCCCCTCTCATTCTTCTAAACTCGTGTGAACACAGGCCGAGTCAACCCAATCTCTCCTCATATGACAGTCCTGCCATCTCAGGAATCAGTCTGGTGAACCTTCGCTGCATTCCCTCTATGGCAAGTATATCCTTTCTTAGGTAAGGAGACCAAAACTGCATACAATACTCCAGGTGTGGTCTCACCAAGGCCCTATATAACCGCAGTAAGACATCCTTGCTCCTGTACTCAAATCCTGTTGCAATGAAGGCCAACATACCATTTGCCTTCCTAACTGCTCGCTGCACCTGCATGTTTGCTTTCAGTGACTGGTGTACAAAGACACCCAGGTCCCTTTGTATATCAACATTCCCCAATCTATCACCATTTAAATAATACTCTGCCTTTCTGTTTTTCCTTCCGAAGTGGATAACTTCACATTTATCCACATTATACTGCATCTACCATGTATTTGCCCACTCACTCAACTTGTCTAAATCGCCTTGAGGTCTCTTTGCATCCTCCTCACAATTCACAATCCCACCTAGTTTTGTGTCGTCTGCAAATTTGGAAATATTACATTTGGTTCCCTCGTCCAAATCATTGATATATATTGTGAATAGCTGGGGCCCAAGCACTGATCCCTGCGGTACCCCACTCGTCACTGCCTGCCACCCGGAAAAAGACCCATTTATTACTACTCTCTGTTTCCTGTCTGTTAACCAATTTTCAATCCATGCCAGTATATTACCACCAATCCCATGTGCTTTAATTTTGCACACTAACCTCTTATGTGGGACTTTATCAAATGCCTTCTGAAAATCCAAATGAACCACACCCACTGGTTATACCTTATCTATTCTACCAGTTACATCCTCAAAAAACTCCAGTAGGTTTGTCAAACATGATTTCCCTTTCATAAATCCATGTTGACTTTGTCTAATCCCGTTGATATTTTCTAAGTGTCCTGTTATCACATCCTTTATAACAGACTCTAGCATTTTCCCTACTACTGATGTTAGGCTAACCGGTCTGTAGTTCCCTGTTTTCTCTCCCCCTCCTTTTTTAAATAGTGGGGTTACATTTTCCACCTCCAATCTGCAGGAACTGTTCCATAATCTATAGAATTTTGGAAGATAACAATTAATGCATCCACTATTTCCATGACTACCTCTTTTAGTACTCTGGGATGCAGATTATCAGGCCCTGGGAACTTATCGGCTTTCAGTCCCATTAAATTCTCCAGCACTATTTTTTTACTAATACTAATTTCCTTTAATTCCTCCTTCTCACTAGTCCCTTGGTTCCCTAGCATTTCTGGGAAGTTATTTGTGTCCTCTTCCGTGAAGACCAGAACCAAAGTATTTGTTTAATTGCTCTGCTATTTCCTTGTTCCCCATTATAAATTCTGACTTTAAGGGACCTACATTTGTCTTCACTAATCTTTTTCTTTTTACATACTTGCAGAAGCTTTTATGGTCCATTTTTATGTTCCTTGCAAGTTTACTCTCATACTCTATTTTTCGCCTCTTAATCAATCTTTTGGTCCTTTTTTGCTGAATTCTAAACTGCTCCCAATCCTCAGGCTTACTACTTTTTCTGGCAACTTTATATGACTCCTCTTTGGATCTAATACTATCCTTAATTTCTTTTGTTAGCCATGGTTGGGCCGTTTTTCCTTCTGTGTTTTTGCACCAGAAAGGAATGTATAATTGTTGCAATTCATGCATTCGTTCCTTAAATGTTAACCATTGCCTATCCACTGTCATGCCTTTTAATGAAGCTTCCCAATCTATCATAGCCAACTCACTCCTCATACCTCCGTAGTTTCCTTCGTTTAGATTTAGGACCCTAGTTTCGGATTGGACTACTTCACTTTCCATCTTAGTGAAGAATTCTATCATGTTATGGTCACTCTTCCATAAAGGACCCCGCAAAACAAGATTATTAATTAACCCCTTCTCATTGCACAATACCCAATCTAGGATAGCCCGTTCCCTGGTTGGCTCCTCAACGTACTGGTCTAAAAAAACCATCTCGTACACATTCCAGGAATTCATCCTCCACAGTATTATTACTAATTTGGTTTGGCTAGTCTATATGTAGATTAAAGTCACCCATGATTACTGTCATACCCTTGTTACATGCATCTCTAATTTCCTGCTTGCTGCCATCCCCTACATTACCGCTACTGTTTGGAGGCCTATAGACAACTCCCACCAGTGTTTTCTGCTCCTTGGTGCTTCTTAACTCTACCCAAAGTGATTCTACATCTTGATTTTCTGAGCCAATATCCTTTCTCACTATTGCTCTGATTTCACCGTTTACTAACAATGCCACCCCACCTCCTTTTCCTTTTTGCCTGTCCTTCCTAAATATCGAATACCCTTGGATATTCAGCTCCCAACCTTGGTCACCCTGCAGCCATGTCTCCGTAATTGCAATTACATCATATCTGTTTACATCTATTTGCGCTGTTAATTCGTCTACCTTATTACGAATGCTTTGTGCATTCAGATACAGTGCCTTTAGATTTGTCTTTTTAACATTTTTAGACATCTTAACATTTTTTTGTACTATGGCCTTATTTGTTGTATTACCATTTTTTCTTACCCGGACCCTATTTGTTAGTGCACTCTTTTGTTTGTACGCTCTGTCCCTTCCTGACACAGTCTGGTTATCCTTACCCCAATCACTTACCAGCACTGCTTCTTTGTCTTTTCTCTTTCGTATTCTAGATTTCTCTCCACCGGGACCCTCCCCCCCTTATTTAGTTTAAAGCCCTATCTACCTCCCTAGTTAGTCGATTCGCTAGAACTCTGGTCCCAGCATGGTTCAGGTGTAGTCCGTCCCAATGGAACAACTCTCTTTCCCCAGTACTGGTGCCAGTGCCCCACGAATCGAAACCCACTTCTCCCACACCAATCTTTGAGCCACGCATTCATCTCTCTGATCTTATTAACCCTATGCCAATTTGCTCGTGGCTCAGGTAATAATCCAGAGATTATTACCTTTGTGGTTCTGCTTTTTAATTTGGTCCCTGGCTGCTCAAACTCTCTCAGCAGAACCTTTTTCTTAGTCCTACCTATGTCATTGGTACCTACGTGGACCACGACAACTGGATCCTCCCCCTCCCACTCCAAGTTCTTCTCCAGTCCGGAGGAGAAGTCCTTAATCCTGGCACTGGGTAGGCAACATAGCCTTCAGGACTCAAAATCACCGGAGTAGAGGCAGCCAGTAGAGCTCAGAGAGAACAGAGGTGATGGGGGTGTGGGAAAGTGCACGTGATAACCTGGACTGTGGCATCGCATTGGAAATGCCAGCAAGGAAAGCAATGAAAAAGTAGGAAGGTGGAAGAAAGTGGTCTTGGTAATGGAAAGGATTTAGGGAGAAAACTCAGTTCAGGCTCAAGCAGTGCATCAACATTCAGCCTCTCTTGGCTCAGCCTGAGAAAACAGCTGCGAGGTTGATAGAGCCAAGGCCAGAGGCAGTAAATAAGTACTGTTGTGAGCTGAAGATGGCTTCGGACTTACCCACAAATTACATTGATTGAAGACTACAAGAGGCTCCTGTGCTGCCATCAATACAGAATAGTATTGAAACAGGATTAACAATGGAAATCAAAATCGGTCGGTTTGTATAATGGCGGCAAGTTGAAAATCGACTCCAGTGTGTCTTAGCCTCGACCTTATTAGGGCATTCCCAACTGCACCCAATTATAATTTTCCACTTCCCACACAATGGAGCCTCTGAGCAAAACTGTCAACTTGTGCCAGCAGTCCATCTGTACAAATGTTCTAAAAGTACAATGTTCTATTTCTTAAATCTCCCACTTGTTTTTTTTGGCAATAAACAAATCATCGCTCTCTTTAATTTATCAACATTAACCACACCTACCGTCTCCCTCAGCAGTCTGTTCAAGGCATTCATCACCCTCTGTACGGAGTCATTTAACTTAAACTGTCTCTTGACCTTTCCCTCATTTAAGCTTGAGTTTGTGCCCCTTGGTTGCAGAGTTTTTGGTTATTCCATATTGTGAGGTGTTTTGAGCCATGAGCTCATTCCCACAGGGTCCTGGTTAAGACTTTCTCAATTGATTTCATACAGGACTCATACAGGCAACCAGAAGAGGGAACATTCATCCCATTAGTGTGGGCTGGATCCAAGGCCAGAGGTAAAAGGAGTTTGAGGTCCCCACTGTGCCACACAGTTCTCCAACATTTGTGTAGACTTAATAGTTCTGATACTTAATGCTTCATAAATCTTGTCCAAGCAGGTGAGATATATTTGTTATCATCAATTTTTATCCTGATATTCCAAGTGCAAAGGGGATGAGCTGGGAGATAGAATCAAGCTTTGGGGCATGAATTTAGCTCGGAGCCGGGAATCTCGTGCGTGCGTGGATACGCGCGTAGGGAACTCAGAAGTCAAATCATCACAACTCAATTTGTGCTTCCGGGTTTCCCGCGCGCCAGGCTACCAGCTGTCGGAAGGGAAAGGAGCCGCGAATCGGAGATGGGGGAGGGAGGCAGAGATTGTGGGCCGTGGAAGAAATAGGACGGGTGGGGGGGTGGAATGTGGATGACACGGGGTGGGCCTTGGAGAAGATTGGGGGGGTGGGTCCACCATTGGGGGTGGGGGGGGTTCCCCCATTTGGGGGTGGGGAATCCACCATGGGGGGGGGGTCCACCATAATGGGGATCCACCATTTGTGGGGGTACACCATGGGGTTAGGGGGTGTCCACCAAGGTGGGGGGGGGGGAATCCACCATGGGGGAGTTCCACCATATGGGGGAAGCTTCTGATACTCGCCTGCTTTCACCTGACGAGAATCAGAAGCGATGCGAAACCCGAACAGGTAAGGTTAGATGTGTGCCTCAACTATCGCAATGAGGTACAATGCCCCTTTAAATATCGACCCACTGGCTTTATGTGGGGATGGGACTTCTGAGTGCATGTAGCGAGCGTGCATCCAAACGCGCCTGAGTTAAACCCGGAAGTGGGCGCATTGGAGCCAGGATGCGGTCCCACTCCAAAAACAAACTATTTTTACGGCCCACCCTCCCTTAACCCACCCGTTCTTGAGGGTTAAAATTACCCCCCTGCAGTCTAGAAAGAAAGCAGTAAATGGAGACCACATCAAGCAAAATAAAATATTAAATGAAAGAGGTAAGATAAATCTTCAAAGTAAGGCAAAAGAGTAGGGCCAGAGGATATTAACCTAAATTAAATTTAAAACAAATACTAGGAAGAACTTGTTCACTCAATGAGAGGTAAATGTCTGGAACAATCGGCTTGGCAGGTTAGTGGAAGGAGAAACACTTAGGGGTCTTCAAAATGCAGTTGGATGCTCGAGGGTACTAGAGGGATGAGCTCGATGGCTGAAAAGATCTTAGTTGTCTCTGGCTTTTCTTAAGTTCTTGCGTTGTTTCATCTTTAATAGAGAAGCCAGTATCTTACACACTCCATTAAATATGCTTTTGAATCGCTTCCAGAAAGAGGAACTCGTTTGCCATTAATTTAAAAACGTAATTAGGAGGCAATGTTTATTTTTGTTTTTCATTAATTACATTGAGTTACATCGAGCCTACAGCACAGGAACAGGCCATTCAGCCCAAATGATCCATGCCGGTGTTTTTGCTCCATACAAGCCTCCTCCAACCCTCTTCATCTAAACCTATTAGCATAACCTCTATTCCTTTCTCCCTCACGCTTATCTAGCTTCCCCTTAAATGCATCTATACCATTTGCCACAACTACTCCTTGTGGTAGCGCATTCCACATTCTTACCACTCTTTGGGTAAAGAAGCTTCTTCTGAATTTCCTATTGGATTTATTAGTGACTTTCTTGTATTTATGACCTCTAGTTTTGGACTCCCCCACAAGTGGAAACATTTTCTCTATGTCTACCCTATCAAACCCTTTCCTTATCTTAAAGACCTCTATCAGCTCAGCCCTCAGCCTTCTCTTTTCTAGAGAAAAGAACCCCAGCCTGTTCAGCCTTTCCTGATAAGTATATCCTCTCACTTCTGGTATCATCCTTGTGAATCTTTTTTGCACCTTCTCCAATGTTGCTGTATTCTTTTTATAATCTGGAAACCAGAACTGTGCACAGTACTCCAAGTGTGGTCTAACCAAGGTTCTATACAACAAGCTTCCTGTAGCATTGATTTACTAAATCACTTAAGTCTAACTCATGGGCTTTCAAATTGGCATCCCTGGACCCTGGAGGGTTCACAACGTTATCAAACATATGTATGCGTTAATCACTGACATTTTTTTCGTTGTTGTAAACTAGTGAAATGTTTTCTGCCACAATGACATCATTTTGCTTTGGGTAGTGACATGGTCATTTGGAAGTTAGGACAACGGGGCTCTGAGAAAGTATCAATAATGGCAGGACGTTCCTAAGAATCTGACAATATTTGCAAGGGGTCTCAGGAGGGGATGTATTTCCAAGGGGGTCCCTCATACACGCAAATTTGAAAAATACCATTCTAACTTATAAAGAGTCAAGCTAACACAAACATTTCAGACTCGGTGGTAGCACTCTCGCTTCTGAGTCAGAAGGTTGTGGGATCTATAAGATTATGACAAAAATCTAGGCTGACACTTCAATGCAGTACTGAGGGAGTGCTGCACTGTCGGAGATGCCGTCTTTCAGATGAATGGCTATTCTGAAGACCCCTTGTGCTCTCTCAGGTGGACGTAAAAGATCCCATTCCACTATTTCAAAGAAGAGCAGGGGATTTCTTCCTTGTGTACTGGCCAATATTTATCCCTCAACCAACACCACTAAAATAGATTATCTGGTCATTATCACATTGCTGTTTATGGGACCTTGTTGTGCACAAATTGGCTGCCATGTGTCCTACATTACAACAGTGACTACACTTCAGAAGTACTTCATTAGCTGTGAACTGCTTTGGGACGTCCTGAGGTCATGAAAGGCGCTAGATAAATGCAAGTCTTTCTTTCTTGTATAACATGCCATATGTAACTCAGGTCAAACTCAAATATAAAATCATAACGCCGTTCAAATGAACTTTCAGTAACTACCAATTACCCATTATCCTCCAGCAAAAATTCCCAAAAAATATGCTTCTGCTGCTTTTACTATTCACAGTAAAATGCTTCTAAATGCTTCACTTCACTTACAGTCAATTAACATACTCCTTCTTAAGAAGAGTACTTTGGAAGTGATTAATTCAATAATGCACATAACTGTGGCAAATTTACTTACAGTGAATTGACCAAAAATGCTGGTTGAAGAAATAACGGACAAGCAGGTTAGGGCTGTGCAATTAGTTTGGGAAATGAATCTTCTATCCATTATTGGAATTAGTGGTATTCAGATACTTTGAACCATAAAAACATTATCACGTCTGATCTAGATAAGAAAGAAAGACAGAAAGAACTTGCAATTATATAGCGCCTTACAGGTCTTCAGGATATTTCAAAACACTTTACAACCAATGAGGTGTAGTCATTGTTGTTATGTAGGCAAACACAGCAGCCATTTTGTGCACATCAAGGCTTCATAAGAAACACATTAATGAGTGAACAGATAATTGGCCAGTACACCTGGAGAATTCCCTGCTCTTCTTCAAATAAAGGCATGGAGTCTTTTATATCCGCCTGACCAGGCGGATGGAGTCTCGGTTTAACACTTCATTCAAGTGAGAGCATTTCTGACAATACAGCACTCCCTCAGTGTTGCACTAAAGTGTCAGCCTAGGTTATATACTTCGTGGTTATGATACTGGACCAGCTACACAGAGGTCATGAGTTCAAATTTCACCATGGCAAGTTGTGAAATTGAATTCAATACATCTGGTAAGTTGTGGCTTAAAAATGACGATAAAAGCTACTGGATTGATGTAAAAACCCAACTGGTTCACTAATGTCCTTAAGGGAAGAGAACCTGCCACCTCTACTTGGTCTGGCCTATATGTGATTTGAGTTCCATACTAGGTGGTTGATTCTTAATGTCCTGAGAGCAAATAAGGATGGGCAGTAAGTTTGCCAGTGTTGTTCACATTCCAAGAACAAATATATATGAAAAAAAGGACCTCGGGGCTTGGACGTACGGGGAGGTTAAATTCGATAACTCTTGAATCTGGGCATGGGGGTCGCGGTGCGCGATTAACCGTTGTCGTTAACCCGATCAGGCGTTGCAATTCAGGCAGCATGTGAGATTCGTGCTGCCTGGTCATTTACCTGATTCCTGCATGCAGCCAGCTCTACCTGCGTTGCTGAGTGGCTGCACGCAGCAGCAGGAGGCCCGATATGGGGCGTGGCCAGCACCACTTTAAGGCAGCCTGCATCTCTTAAAGGGGAGGGGCACTGCCAATGCAATTGGTGGAGGAAGACAAGTGGAATGGCTGGACCTGCAAGAGAGCATGCACCGAGGTTCTCCGATGATGCACTGGAATCAGTGCAGGAAAAAGTTCAATGATTTGACACGAGTGGTCAAGGTGAGTGAATGCAAGTATCAAGTGCACATCCTACCAATTGCACCACTGCTCCACGCAAGACACCCCCGTCACCTACCCACCAATAAACACTGCCCATCCATACGCAACTTTGGATATTGCATCTCACCTTCACATAGATTCACACATGCGGGCCACACACCCACAACTCACAGGTCACACTCACTGGCAGCTATTCGACCATGACAGGCACATCACCCAAACATCTTGCAGGACACTCACTGACACACTTCCGTCTGTCTTGCAGGAGAAGGTGGCGCATAACAGCCAGCAGCAGCAAAGAACAGACGGAGGACAGGCACACCTGCACCTCCTCACCCCCATGGAGGAGAGAGTGCTGGGGATCACTGGGCGGGCCGTCGTTGCGGCCGTGGCCACTGGCACCGCTGGAGGTCCCGATGAAGGGGGTTTCTGAATACCTAATCCTCCTTCTCGTTTTCCACATCTCGCTCATCCCACAATCTTTTATGACCCACGTGCCGCAGATGGAGTCAGCTCACACGTTTTACTTGATCCTCTCCCCACTCCACAACTCAACCCGTCTCCCTTTGTCATTGCCAATACCCAAGAACTGGAGCTTGGAGCTGGCACCGTCCGAGGTGGAGGAGGAGGAAAACAGTGACTATGAAGCCACGCTGTCACTTGATCTTACACTCGCATCCACCAGCTCAGAAACTGACACTGCGCGTTCGTTAGAGGCTAGGATAGAGGAGGGATCTGCACGTGGTGAGACACCGAGAACAAGTGCGCAGGAGCCAGGGCGGGGGGAACGGATACCACAGGTGTCAGCTCGCCGGAGGGGAAGGTCGCTCACTAGTTCTGCTGCCGAGGACTCAGATGAGGACTTCGATGGGCCAGGCTACAGAAGAAGGCTCATGGGCGTACACAACCAAATGCTTGGTGCATTGGAAAGCCTGCCAGAAAGCCTGAGCACAATGTAAAGGGGCATGGAGGAGTCCAGCTCCAACTAGGCACAGAGCTTTGCACAGAGCTTGGAGCCTATCCTTTCCCACATGGAACAGGTGGTCATCTCCGTCAGCACACCTGTGGAACCCACCATGATGCAGCGTCTGATGAACGATGTCACAGCTTCCATTTGCAGCACGAACAGCTGCCATCCATGGTCTACACGCTTCATTTGGTGCTCAGAGTGCTGCTTTGGAAGTTCAGACTGCTGCTATCGTGGATCTGGGTACCACTGTGGAACAGGGCTTGCAGGGCGTCACAGCATTCCAGCAATCTGTTCTCCAACAGATCACCAGGATTGCTGAGGTGCCATCCCGGGAGAGTGGCAGTGGCGCCATGGAAGACGAACCTGCTGTCCTCTCTCAGAATGACAGCATTCCTGCTCCCAGCCCTTCCACTCCACCAGTGCCCTTGCTGTTGCCTGTCAGCCAGCCAGGCCAGAATGCTGCAGCCCTGGCCAAGATGGTGCAGTCTGAAGCCGGGCCCTCCCAGCCCAGAGATGCTTGAGGTCGTCCTCCAAGGCCATCTGCACGCTCCTCCATTGAAGGCCAGCAGCCTTCCACCACCCATGCTCCAACCACTGAGGATGAACCTTGTAGGAGCACTAGGAAAGGAAAAGGCACACGAACGACGGGGCATTACACAGGAATAGTGTAATGTTGTATACACGGTTACATGTTTAAGTTTATAAATTTGTATTTGAAGTCGCAGTTGGTGGTGGTTTTTATTTGTGCGATGAGCTGTGGGAGGAAGCAATGTGTAATCATAAGTAGGATGATTTGATGGTCGTGTGGGGGAGGAAAGGTGAAAAGTGTAGGACTGTTGGTGACTTGGGAGGTGTCATTGAGGTTACTGATATCGCTCACGAATAAAGTGAGCATGCAGAGCTCTGGCAGACAGGGCCTTGTACACCTTGTTGCCTCCTTGCCTCTTCCTCCACTTCCATCTCCTCCTCCTCCTCCTTCTCCACTTCTTCTTCCTCTTCCTCTGGCTCAGGGTCTTGCCGGATAGGCACTGGCAAGGGATATCCTCTCATAAGGGTGAGGTTGCAGAGCCGTAAAAGTTCAGTACCACGGTTACCTTCACAGGTAATGCAGTCCTTGCCCTGCTCTGAGGCTGCAGCTGTGGCTACAGCAGTTGACATATCTCCATCATGACCTCTTTCGTGAACCGCAGCCATCGGATGTACTGATCTTCGCTCAGGTTGAGGTAAGAGAATTGGTCCCTGAAGGCCCTCATTGGATATGGCCTACTGCTCAGTGCCCTGCGCTGTCTCCTCCTCCCCCCTCTCCTTGCAGCTTGACCTGCTCTGCGTGGCCTCTCTGCATGCTCCCAGTCATGTTCAATGCCCAGCGGGAACCCAACAGGCCACCCATGGTTGCCCGAAATCTTGTTCAGCACACTGTTGTAAATGCCACCAGCAGTAACGCAGGACCTGCTACACCACTCTATATGTACTATTGCAACTTTCTTCAAGTATAGGAAGCTTCAACAAACACGTCCAATTGTACCAGCAGCCAGAAGCAATAATCCAGCAACTAACTTGCAAAACCTACATGATGCCTTTAAATAGCGCTGGTGGAGGGTCCTCCAGGCCGTCTATGAACTGTTCAGCTGTGTGTGGTTAAGACGTTGCGTTGAGTTACAAAGTCCTATCTGTCCCTTTGACTCAGTGTTGCACACTGATCTAACGCATATTCTCCTTACTTTACATGCTGCTGGTGTTCGTTATCTGCTCGTGTGATCGTCTTTACTAAGATAGTGTCCAGCACACGTCACGCAAGAAGTGTGCACTCACATTCCGGATGCCATTTTGGGTCCTTAGGAGGCTGCATAGCACTTACAAAACGGGCGCTACGCAGCCCAATTTATAGCCCACAACCTTCTGACTTAGAAGTGCTACAAACTAAGCCAAGCCAACACAAGGTGTGGATACTTCAGGCAATATTCCCCTTCAGAACACTGGCATGGAGTCTTCAAGTGTCAACACAAAGAATCTGTGACAACCAGTGTAAACACAAGCCTGCCTTTGCTTGCCAAGAGCAACCTTGCACTGTACAATATTAATAACAAGCACATTCATATGAAATTCATCTCGCTGCTATTTTAATTAA
The DNA here is from genome assembly GCF_035084215.1 of Heptranchias perlo. NCBI lineage: Eukaryota > Metazoa > Chordata > Chondrichthyes > Hexanchiformes > Hexanchidae > Heptranchias > Heptranchias perlo. Next base: position 147,313,144 of record NC_090326.1, on the reverse strand, counting down.
GGCATAAACTTTGTTCACGATTGGATGCTGAGAGATTTGAGCAATTCTGGCTATGGCCACCTCCATTTTTAAAGGGGCCTACTGCTGGGCGGCCAGAGCACCCACCTGTTTCAGGCAGTAGGTCCTTGTAATATGCAAATTAGAGTCCTGTGACGTACATAAGACCCCGACTGCCATTTTAGGACAGAACTGGGCGGACATGCATTCTCCGACCGGTTTTACTGGTGGTACAGCCAAAGAGGACCAAAAAGGTAAGTTTGAAATTATTTTTTGTGGTGACGGGAGGAACAGGAGTGAACAGGAGTGATCTCCGAGACAGCCGATATTGCGGCAGCCTGAATCCGGCGAGCTGCACTGGGCGCCCATTTGGGGCGGGCAGCTCGCCTCTTCTACTTAAATGAGGCCCGGTAAATGGTACACGGTAAAACAAGATGATAAATTATCCCTGTGCTCGCTGACCTACACTGGGTCCCGGTCCACCAACGCCTCAAATATAAAATTTTCATCCTCGCGTTCAAATCCCTCCATGGCCTCGCCCCTCCCTATCTCTGTAACCTCCCCCAGCCCTACAACTACACCCCCCACCCCGCTCCCCCCAACCCCGAGATCTCTGCGTTCCTCCAATTCTGACCTCTTGTGCATCCCCGACTTCCTTTGCCCCACCATCGGCAGCCTCGAAACGGCTCCAGCCTCTTCACACCTAGAGTGGGTTGACGACCGGCATGCGCCGCCGTTCGGCCGCCCAAAACTTGACATCTATCCCCATATGTGTGGACTTGAATGGTCATCTGGCTTATTTCTGTAATGTAACTTTCTGTGACTCCAAGCCTAAATCTTTTCTATATGTTTCACAGATATATAAGTATACACTGGCTCTCTTATTTCCTGGCAACCAACCACGGATTATCGCATGACAAATTGGTAATTAAGACACATTATCCTTCACGTATATCAACACAGAGAAGTTTGACAATTGTCCATGAGAGAAAAAGGGAATTAAAAACTCACATCACTGTTATGAGCTCTACATTATGGATTATTGGAAATAACATTCACCCTTGGAGTTTAAAAATAGGAAGACTTGCATTTATATAGCAACTTTCACAACCTCAGAACAGCCTAAAGCACTTTACAACCAATGAAATACTTTTGAAGTGTAGTCACTGTAGAAACGCAGCAGCCAAATTGCAACCGGCAAGTTGCAATCAGCAATGTGATAATAACCAGATAGTCTGATTTTAGGTGTTGGTTGAGGGATAAATGTTGAGCCGAACTCCCCTGCTCTTCTTTGAAATAGTGCCATGGAATCTTTCACGTCCACCTGAGAGGGCAGACAAAAGTTGGCACCTCTGACAGCGTACCCTCCCTCAGTACTGCAATGGAGTGTCAGACTAAATTATGTACTTAAGTTCCTGGAGTGGGACTTAAACCCACAACCTTCTGACTCAGAGGCGAGAGTGCTACCCACTGAGCCATGGCTCTCACGTTTAAATAGCAGCAGTACACTGGTCAAGTTCACCTCCCGCTGAACCCCTTACTGTAATTTCTAACAGTGTGGAGCTCAGTGAAAGTGAACGCGAGCAGCACACGACTGACATTTAAACTCCAGGCGATCACTGTTGCTAATAATACCCGGTGCTTTGTTCTGCTTCATTATAATCACTCCCCAGTATCTGCTACTTTCTTTATGCATCTTCCTCAGGCACTCAAAAAATGATTAAAATCAGGGCAGATAGGGTGGCTGGCTGATTGCATCTTTGTGATTTATAATAGAGGTGTGGTAATTTTCTTTGAATTATACCAGTATGAATTGAATTATAAAAGTAATTGCCTCCGGAAGGCTGGCAATCCTGCTGTAGGCAATCATTGTGCCTTTTTGGTCCCAGCTCACACACACTAGTAATTAATGTGCTGAGATGGGCTGAGATTCTTTCCTTTCCTAAAAGTCAATTACAAAGCAGAACCCAACTGCAATTTTAAATCCGCTCAGTGACAGCTTGCCTCCCTCTATTTAATCTGTGTCACGCAAAAAATATTTCATTATCTCTTCACTAACTGCTCTGTTCCAATAGAAGTCAGAAGAGAAAGGCAACTTGCGTTGTAAAGTAAACGAGAAGAATGTGAACATTTGGGCTGTCACAAAAGTGAACATTCAGAGCATGGCACAAATTGGCCCAAATACAGAATGTATGAAGCATGTGGTTCAAATTGCACAGTCTGTGCACATCTGATGCGGTGCAATTAATGTCTGTCTCAGCATTGACAATGTATGAATGCATGTTACAAGATGGTAAATCACCCCTGCGCTCGCTGACCTACATTGGCTCCCTGTCCGGGAACACCTCGATTTTAAAATTCTCATCCTTGTTTTCAAATCCCTCCATGGCCCCGCCTCTTCCTATCTCTGTAACCTCCTCCAGCCCTACAACCCTCCGAGATCTCTGCGCTCCTCCAATTCTTGCTTTTTGCGCATCCCAGATTTTAATCGCTCCACCATTGGTGGCCGTGCCTTCAGCTGCCTAGGCTCTAAGCTCTAGAATTCCCTCCCTAAACCTTTCAACCTCTCTCGCTCCTCCCTTATGACGCTCCTTAAAACCTACCTCTAATTCAACCTTTTGGTCAACTGTCCTAATGTCTCCTTCTTTGGCTCGGTGTCACTTCTTGTGTCTGATTACGCTCCTGTGAAGCACTTTGGGACATTTTACTATGTTAAAGGCACTATCTAAATGCAAGTTGTTGTCGCAAACCGTTGCATAAGGTCAAGATTCATAGGCTGCTGCCACACTCCTCTGGGATTTTAAATTCGAGACATTGCTGGACCGGGAGCCAATGTAGGTCACCGAGCACAGGCGTTATGGGGTGAACGGGACTTGGTGCGAATTAGGATACAGGCAGCAGAGATTTGGATGAGCTCAAGTTTATGGAGGGTGGAAGATGGGAGGCTGGCCAGGAGAGAATTAGAATAGTCATGTCTAGAGATAACAATGGCATGGATGAGGGTTTCAGCAGCAGATGATCTGAGACAGGGGCAGATAACAGGCAGGGGCAGACGAGCAATGTTATGGTGGTGGAAGTAGGTGGTCTCGGTGATGGAGCGGGTATGTGGTTGGAAGCTCATCTCAGGGTCAAATAGGACACCATGGTTGCGAACATTCTGGTTCTGCCTGAGATAGCGGCCAGGGAGAGGGATGGAGTCGGTGGCTAGGAAACAGAATTTGTGGTGGGGACCGAAGACATTGGCTTCGGTCTTCCCAATATTTAGTTGGAAGAAATTTCTGCTCATCCAATACTGGATGTCGGACAAGCAGCGTGATAAATCAGAGACAGTGGAAGGGTTGAGAGAGGTGGTTGTTACAAGCTGGATAGCCAGGTGGTGAAGGATAGAAGACTAGAGTCTGGTCTTCAGTTGTTTCCAAGCCTTTATTCACAGAGATTCCCTTACACACACACCTAGAAAAGCTCTCATATAAATGGATACCAGAGAGCCCCAATTGATACACACCACCTGAATACAATTAACACTAATTGATATAAATCACATGGATACAATTAACAGTGGTGGTGAGGTAGAGCTGGGTGTCGGCAGCGTATATGTGGAACTTGACATTGAGTTTTCGAATAATGTCGCCGAGGGGCAGCATGTAGATAAGAAATAGGAGGGGGCCAAGGGTAGATCCTTGGGAGATTTCCGAGGTAACAGTGCTGGAGTGGGAAGAGAAGCTATTGCAGGTGATTCTCTGGCTACGACTGGATAGATAAGAATGTGACCAGCCTGGGCTCAGATCAGAGGCACTTTGCTCAAGCCTGTGTATAGGATCACGCCAATTAAATGGTTAAGGAGCCAAAAGAGAGCACGTTATGCTCCTATGTGCAGGTGGAATTCCGAGGTCATTCAAACCAGCAGATGTGAGGAATGTGTCAAGTCAGTATCAATGAGATATGAAAGTACAGTACTTTCAAACTCTGAAACAGACAGAAATTCTTCACCCACTTGTCGGAAAGATAACGCACGGTGGGTAAACTCGAGGCTCCAACCCATTATCCTGTGCCTCTTCAGAAAGTCTACAGGGAACTGGATAACACTTAATTCCGACGTATAGAAACACCTGGCGGGCTGGGGATTGAAGAATTGGAGCCCAGCTTTTTGGAAGGAGCACTATGACAGTGAACGTACAGAGGCTGCCTGACGAGCCATTTGCGTAATACACAGCAGGAAAGACATGACATACAAAAAACACTGCACTCCCTTTCAGTCCCTTGTGGCCGCTGTCGGTGGGAGCAAGGACCAGGGATTTTATTTTTGGTTTTTATCTGATGACTTCAGTAAATATCTGAGAGTGGAGCTCCTGCAATGTTGTTCTGGCTGCAGTTGAAATGAAGTGCAAATCTATTTCAAACAGATACAGTTCACTGACCAGCATTCAAATTCTGAAAATCTGTGATCCTGTATACTGCAGTTAGACTGTTGTCTGTCCCAGGATTGAGTGGAGCCTCATTACTGCCTTACACAAAAGGCCCCAAATCAATGTGGTTCAGCTCCGCGACACCAACACCGTCATTGTTCCCAGCTACCAACCCTATTTTGTTTTCTGTGAATCCTTCCTCTGGGATGATCCTGGAGGACAAAAAAAATCCCAAACTCCACTTCTCCGCTACTAATCAGCACCTTCAAGCTCCATCCTCACACCTAACATCGATTGCGGGAGCTCGTAGATTTCTTTGTCTCCAAATCTGCTCAGCCGCCTCAGTCTTCTCCAGTCCCTCTTTCCTCCCCAACCACCTCCAGTTCCAGCCTCCAACACTCACTGGCCCAAACTTTCCTCTGTGACTGTTTTTGCTACCGAAACTGTGGGTGGGACAAGTCCCCTCAGAAGCAAAGCAGACCAGCTAGCTGCCTGCACATGGGGTTAATTGCCAGAGAGACCCTTCTTTTAAAAAGATTCTAAATTTGCAGGGGATTAAAAATTAAGTGGCCTTCTGCCAACTCTTAGCAAGCCTACAGCTTCTCTCCTATATCCACCCCAGTCTTCACCAGGTTCAGTTTCATTATGGGATCTACCAATTTAGCTCCTTCTCACAGATCCTGACCACTCAACTACCCCTCTTCGACCCAAAACTTGCCAACATTATCAACTGTGCTCTCTCTGTGCTCTCTTTCTTTAGCCAATATTACACCTTCTTTCAAAATGGCTGGAAGTCACCCCAGTCCTTAAAAAACCTTACCTCTCTGTCCTCTCCAGCTACGACCCCATTTCTAACCCCCCCCCAAGTTTCTCTAAGATTCTGGAACATGTCATTGTCATTGTCACTTAACTCCATGCCCACCACTCCCTGTTCAAATCTCTTTCGTCCAGCTTCCATCCCACCCTCGGCACTTAGACAGCTCTGATCAAAATCCCCAGAAACCAGCTGTGTCCACAGTGCCAGAAGTGCCGAGTGGATAATCCATCTCAGCCTCCTCCCGATATCCCCACCATCACGGAAGCCAGTCTTCGGCCAATTCGATTCACTCCACGTGATATCAAGAAACGGCTGAGTGCACTGGATACAGCAAAGGCTATGGGCCCCGACAACATCCCAGCTGTAGTGCTGAAGACTTGTGCTCCAGAACTAGCTGCGCCTCTAGCCAAGCTGTTCCAGTACAGCTACAACACTGGCATCCACCCGACAATGTGGAAAATTGCCCAGGTATGTCCTGTCCACAAAAAGCAGGACAAATCCAATCCGGCCAATTACCGCCCCATCAGTCTACTCTCAATCATCAGCAAAGTGATGGAAGGGGTCGTCGACAGTGCTATCAAGCGGCACTTACTCACCAATAACCTGCTCACCGATGCTCAGTTTGCGTTCCGCCAGGACCACTCGGCTCCAGACCTCATTACAGCCTTGGTCCAAACATGGACAAAAGCGCTGAATTCCAGAGGTGAGGTGAGAGTGACTGCCCTTGACATCAAGGCAGCATTTGACCGAGTGTGGCACCAAGGAGCCCTCGTAAAATTGAAGTCAATGGGAATCAGGGGGAAAACTCTCCAGTGGCTGGAGTCATACCTAGCACAAAGGAAGATGGTAGTGGTTGTTGGAGGCCAATCATCTCAGCCCCAGGGCATTGCTGCAGGAGTTCCTCAGGGCAGTGTCCTAGGCCCAACCATCTTCAGCTGCTTCATCAATGACCTTCCCTCCATCATAAGGTCAGAACTCGGGATGTTCGCTGATGACTGCACAGTGTTCAGTTCCATTCGCAACCCCTCAGATAATGAAGCAGTCCGAGACTGCATGCAGCAAGACCTGGACAACATCCAGGCTTGGGCTCATAAGTGGCAAGTAACATTCGTGCCAGATAAGTGCCAGGCAATGACCATCTCCAACAAGAGAGAGTCTAACCACCTCCCCTTGACATTCAACGGCATTACCATCGCCGAATCCCCCACCATCAACATCCTGGGAGTCACCATTGACCAGAAACTTAACTGGACCAGCCATATAAATACTGTGGCTACGAGAGCAGGTCAGAGGCTGGGTATTCTGCGGCGAGTGACTCACCTCCTGACTCCCCAAAGCCTTTCCACCATCTACAAGGCACAAGTCAGGAGTGTGATGGAATACTCTCCACTTGCCTGGATGAGTGCAGCTCCAACAACACTCAAGAAGCTCGACACCATCCAAGATAAAGCAGCCCGCTTGATTGGCACCCCATCCACCACCCTAAACATTCACTCCCTTCACCACCGGCGCACTGTGGCTGCAGTGTGCACCATCCACAGGATGCACTGCAGCAACTCGCCAAGGCTTCTTCGACAGCACCTCCCAAACCCGCGACCTCTACCACCTAGAAGGACAAGAGCAGCAGGCGCATGGGAACAACACCACCTGCACGTTCCCCTCCAAGTCACACACCATCCCGACTTGGAAATATATCGCCGTTCCTTCATTGTCGCTGGGTCAAAATCCTGGAACTCCCTTCCTAACAGCACTGTGGGAGAACCGTCACCACACGGACTGCAGCGGTTCAAGAAGGCGGCTCACCACCACCTTCTCGAGGGCAATTAGGGATGGGCAATAAATGCCGGCCTTGCCAGCGACGCCCACATCCCGTGAACGAATAAAAAAAAAGTTGGTTATTTCTTATTATCCTCCTAAACCCCTCTTGCAGATTTTGACCATAGTCACCCACATCATTCACCTCCATCACTTCTCCATGATCCACTTCCATGGCACTGACTTCTTATGGTTTCAGTCCGACCTGCCTCAACCCAGTCAGCATATCTCCTATCTGTGTACCTACAGTCACCTCCAGTGTGCCTCAAGGTTTCACCCTTCCTGCTTGGTTCTGACCTTTAACTGTTCGGCATTTTGCTACATTAAAAGGAGCTACATAAATGTATGCTGTTGTTGCTTCTCGATGCCCTCCATTAGCCCGACATGAATGAACGGAGCTTCAAAAATTGATGCTTCTGTCACTGAAACAGAGGACATTAAAGGGAAGATCTAAAGGTTTTCAAAATGATGAAAGGTTTTGAGATGATAAATAGAGAGAAATTGGTTCCAATGTTCGGCAAATCGGTAAGGAGGGGGCATAAATTCAGAATTATCACTAGAAGAATGAAGGAGCAAGTTATAAGAAATGTTTTCACTCAGCAGGCTATTAGAACATGGAATGCTTTACCACAAGTGGCTACTGCAGCAGAGACTGGAACATAATTTAAAAGGGGATTGGATAAGTATTTGAAAAGAAAGATTAAAGATGTATGGGGAAAGGGCAGAGATATGGGACTGCTGGGAGCGTGGGTTCAGGGAATTTATCCTGATATCATATGTGATATACAAAAACCTATCTCGATTCGAAGACTTAGTGATGTAATCTCTTCCTTCTTCCCAAGACTTAAACTTACAGTTATTTTCCTTTCTATAATACCGTTCAGAGGTGTTGCTTTCTCCTTATTCGTTTCTAATAATCATCGATCATCATAAGCTAGCTATCAAAATTGAGTTCCTGCCTCTGATGGACAGTAGGAAGGATATTACAAAGCCATGGCTCAATAATGACTATATCATTGCATGATAATACTTGTGGTTACATACAAGATATATTATTTTCTGTAAAGCTGCAACAGCTAGTTCCTTCATCTAGAAAAGTCTACAATTCCATGTCACCGTATCCAACTGTCTCTTAAATGACTCAAAGGTTGTTGCCTCCCATTACTCTGTTCAAAATTTCCGATTAGTGCTCCCATCAGGCAAGGCTTCTCACTGGCTGCGTGAAGTCAGAAAATGACTGCTATATACTGAGGTGTTACAGGGCAGTAACACAGGGAAGAGTTTGGATGATAGCATGAACAACATAAGTGCATGGTTCATACTCCTGTGACTCGGCCAACGTTGTCTACCTCATACGTTGCAGGAAAGGATGCCCCAGAGCATGGTACATTGGCGAGACCATGCAGACACTGCGACAACGGATGAACGGACACCGCGCAACAATCGCCAAACAGGAGGGTTCCCTCCCAGTCGGGGAACACTTCAGCAGTCAAGGACATTCAGCCACCGACCTTCGGGTAAGCGTACTCCAAGGCGGCCTTCGAGACACACGACAACGCAAAATCGTCGAGCAGAAATTGATAGCCAAGTTCCGCACCCATGAGGACGGCCTCAACCGGGATCTTGGGTTCATGTCACGCTACACGTTACCCCACCAGCGAACAAATGTTATCTGTTTTTAATATAACGGGTCAGTTGCTGTCTTTTCTATGTTTCTACCTCTCTATCTCTGTTTTTTTTTTTGTTTGTTGTTTTTTTTGGTGATTTGTATATTCTGAGACCTGGCAGGTAACACCTGTCTGTCTGCACACTGATTGCCTTGGCAACGGGCAGTTGAAAAAACTGTCTGTTATCACCAAGCATTGTTCTGTGAATGATAAATGCGACTTCATTTCGAGGACTTCATTTCCACATCGTTCACCTGAGGAAGGAGGTAGCCTCTGAAAGCTTGTGAATTTAAAATAAAATTGCTGGACTATAACTTGGTGTTGTAAAATTGTTTACAATTGTCAACCCCAGTCCATCACCAGCATCTCCACTCCACAACATAAGAGCCCATCAGGCTTGGCACAAATTTAAACCGATGGTTAGTGACCAGCCACAGACAAAGAGGATATTATTTTAAAGTAAACTTTATTTAACAATTTCATTGACAGTATACCAGACCAAGCAATCAGACAACCTTATGTGGGGAGCAGAGCTCAAGACCGTGGGGTAATCGAGCCCGGTCTTGGGAGTCGTTCTCTTAAGTTGAAGCACCGTCCGAGTTTCCCTTCTTCACCTTGTGAGCGCTCCTGTGCTTCTTCTGAGTGTTGTTTATCTACCTTATCATAACCCATTGTTTGTGCAGTGTTTATCTCTCGGCACATACGTTCTTCCTCTATTTGTTCAATTTAGCCGTTGACCGTTGCAAAACTCCTGAAATGGGTAAAACTACAGACTGTGACACATCCTACCTTCTGTCTCAGCGAAACTGCACCTTGCCAGTAAGAACATAAGAAAAAAGGAGCATGAGTAGGCCATACGGCTCCAAGAGCCTGCTCTGCCATTCAATAAGATCATGGTTGAGCTTCGACATCAACTCCACTTTGCTGCCTGATCCCCATATCCCTTGATTCCCTTAGTGTCCAAAAATCCATTGATCTGAGTCTTGAATTTACTCAACAACTGAGCATCCACAGCCTTCTGGGTTAGAGAATTCCAAAGATTCACAACCCTCTGAGTGAAGAAATTTTTCCTCATCTCGGTCCTAAATGGCCGACCCCTTATCTTGAGACTATGACCCCTAGTTGGCATCCCATTCACCCCCTTAATCACTCACTCTCTCCACCACCGGCGCACCGTGTCTGCTGTGTGTACCTGCAGCAACTCGCCAAGGCTACTTCAACAACACCTCCCAAACCTGCGACCTCTAACACCTAGAAGGACAAGGGCAGCAGGCACATGGGAACAACACCACCTGCATGTTCCCCTCCTGTTTTGGAGATATATTGCCGTTCATTCATTGTCACTGGGTCAAAATCCTTCAACTCCTTACCCAACAACACTGTAGGAGCATCTTCACCACACAGACTGCAGCGGTTCAAGAAGGCGGCTCACCGCCACCTTCTCAAGGGCAATTAGGGATGGGCAATAAATGCTGGCCTTGTCAGCGATGCCCACATCCCATGAATGAATTAAGAAAAAGTTCTCGACTCTCCAACCAGGGGAAACAGCCTCTCATCATCTATCCTATCCAGCCCTCTAAGAATTTTATACGTTTCAATGAGATCACCTCTCATTCTTTTAAACTCCAGAGAATACAGGCCTATTCTACAACGTAAGTAGTAAACGAGTCCATAATTCTTTTCAGGACATTTGAATGGCCTAATTTCTCAGGATTTTGCTTTTATTCAGTGTCTCTTCAGTCCACGGTCTTTCGTATCCAAGGTAATTTCAATCCTTCTCTCCTTTAAGGGACTTCTCAGTGGGACCAGCAGGCATGGATGCAGTGGTTAGGCCTGGACTCCTAAGAGCCACCCCCTCAATGTTTCCTCTCTTTTCACAAATGTGGGCGCTGTGATCTGGTGCTTAATGGAGACATCATGTTGCTTGCTGGGTAATGGTGAGTACCACCTGAACGGCAATTACGCGCAAACCCTTTGTGTTGATGTAGACTATGGGGTTGATGTGACCACCCCTCATGCCCACATGTGCACCCTCTTAGACATCTTGCAGAGAACCTTGCCAGACGGTGAAATCTCTGCTATGGCAAATGTTGTTTACAGGCTCTCCTGCACCAGATAGTCCAATTCTGACACAGTTTTGAGATGGTGAAGGCAAGTCCGTTCTGACATGTACAGGTATGTGTGGGTCTATAAATGCTGGTCCTGGAGTATTGATTGGTGTGAACAAAACACCTCAGGAGTCATTACACTTGCATTTGTTGGCACCTCACAAACTCATCTTCCTCATCTTATACCTGCAATAAGTTGGGAACTCCAAAGGAGTATCTGATCTCAACACTTTTATGGTGCAATTTAATTACCATCAGCATTCAAGAATAATGAAGAAACATTTTTCTAGGGAAAAAAATGTAAACCTAGAGGACTAATTTAAAATGGAGAACTACCCAAAAAAAAGTATATCATGCAGCAAAATGCAGTGCGAAGTAATCAAAAATTAGAAAAAAAAACTGACATAACACCATCGTCCATTATGAAGTCTACTTGAACAGGCCATGCTCAGTATTTATGGGTGAGACTTGTGCTGTGGTGAAGCCTGGCCCAAAGATGTGAAATTTGATGTTTGTTTTTAAAATTCTTTTGCAGGATAAGGGCATCACTAGCAAGGCCAGCATTATTGCCCATCCCTGGTTGCCCTTGAGAACGCGGTAGTGAGCCTTCTTCTTGAACCACTGCAGTCCAGTGTTGTTATAATCTGGAATGCACTGCCTGAAAGGGTGATAGAAGTAGATTCAATAATAACTTTCAAAAAGGAATCGGATAAATACTTGAAATGGAAAAATATGCAGGGCTACGAGGAAAGGGCAGGGGAGTGGGACTAATTCGATAGCTCTTTCAATGAGCCAGCACAGGCACGATGGGCCGAATGGCTGCTTTCTGTGCTGTACAATTCTATGATTCTAGGTGTGGAGTTCTAGGGCTTTGACTCATTGATGGTGAAGGAAGGGCGATATATGTCTTAGTTGAGATGGTGTGTGACTTGGAGGGGAACCTGGAGGTGATCGTGTTCCCATGCACCTGCAGCCCTTGTTCTTTTAGGTGGTGGAGGTCGCAGGTTTAGGAGGTGCTGTCAAAGAAGCCTTATCAAGTTGCTGCAGTGCATCCTGTGGATTGCACACACTGCAGCCACAGTGTGCCGGTGGTGGAGGGAGTGGATATTTAAGTTGGCGGATGGGCTGCTGATCACGTGGACTGCTTTGTCCTGGGTGGTGTCGACTTCTTGAGTGTTGTTGCAGCTGCACCCATCCAGCAGCCAGGCAAGTGGAGAGTATTATTCCATCACACTACTGACTTGTCCTTTGTAGGTGTTGGAGAAACTTTGGAAAATCATGAGGTGAGCCACTTGACACAGAGTACCCAGCATTCGACATGCTCTAGTAGCCACGTCATTTATGTGACTGGTTCACTTGAGTTTCTGATCAATGGCAACACCCTGGATGTTGATGGTGGGGGATTCAGCGATGGTAATGCCATTGAATATCAAGGGGGGGTGTTTAGACTCTCTTTGGTTGGAGACGGTCATTGCCTGGCACTTGTGGAGCATGACTATTACTTGCCACTTATCAGCCCAAGCCTGGATGTTGTCCAGGTCTTGCTGCTTGCAGACATGGACTGCTTCATTATCTGAGGAATTGCGAATGGAGCTCAATGCTGTGCAATAGTTTAACAGTTTATTTGAAATGAGCAACTCTGTGCTGGGAGCACAGAGTTGCTTTTCGATCCCAAATCACGTCAGAACGTTGAGCACCCACAATTCAGAGGTGAGAGGGTGAGCACTGTTTTTTTTCCCCACTCACATCTGCTGCCAGTTCACAAGTCTTATAAATGTAGGCTCTGAAATTCCACAGGGGTTCACTGGTCATAACTTTGGCGGGAGACCAGCAGAGCCTCCAGGAAACCAGCTGAAAACAGCTGTCTCCACTGTTTCTCTGGGGCTACCACCGGTCTCCCAACCCATGTTAGGGAGAACTGCATGGAATTTCATGATCCTAATCTATCAATGTGTCTCACATCAGCTCTTCATACCAGCCCCATTGAACTATTGCCTCTGAGTCAGGAGGTTGTGGATTCAATTCCCACTACAGATATTAGCATATAACCTAGGCTGATGCTTCAGTGCAGTACCGAGGGAGTGCTACATTGTCGGAAGTGCCATCCTTCAGATGGGACGTTAAACTGCGGCCCCATCTGCTGGCTCAGGTGGACATTAAAAGATCCCATAGCACGATTTGAAGAAGAGCAGGAGAGTTCATCCCGTGTTTTGCCAACATTTATCCCTCAACCGGCAATGCCAAAAACAAATTAAATGGTCATTCATCTAATTACTGTTTTGTGGGATCTTGCTGCGTGCAAATTGGCTCATTTGGCTACAAAATAGTGACTGCACTTCCAAAATAAGTCACTGGTTGTGGTCACATCCTGTAGATGTGAAAGGCGCTATCTAAACGCAAGTTATTTCGTTGTCTCTTTCAAAAATTTATTCAGTCCAGCACTTTGAGATGTTTTGATGTATATAAAAGCAAGTATTATTTCATTTAAATCTACTTGAGGTTTGAAGACAAGGTAAAAGAAAGAAAACAGATAGAACTCTGGATCACATCATACATTAGAATTTTAAAAAGACCCAAGTGGTGCAAAATTACTTAGTACCAGGGCTTAAAACCACCTAAATTCTATGTAGGTGACCTTAGTTCAATTCTGATCGCACATCGTGAGTAATTACAAACTGTTTGAAATTGCAGTCAGCCTTCTCTCCACTCTCAGGCACATGATTATCTCTGTTGTAGTGCTTCTATTGGCGTGATGCCAAATGTCCATTTGACCTTCAGTTACTGGACCTCAGTGAGACTTAAAAAATCTGGCTGAAATTAAAATTCAGGAGCACTTCAAATCCACCAGCTCTTGCCCAATCCCTCCCCAAAATATGTTCTTCAAAAATAACTTGGTAGACGTGTTGTAACAAATTTAGCCCCCCCCCCCGCCCCCCCCCCCCCCGCCTCTGCCTGTCAGACTCAACCAGCAACAACAGCAGCCATTCAGCAGAATGGTAATTCCAAATAATCAATGAAAACTCCTGAAAATATACCACTTCACGTTCAGGGTTGTCGTATATAACAAAAATAATCAATTTACCAATAATCAAAATTCACATTGTGATAGCACCGATACTGATATGATGATTAATTTCAATTTCTAAGATTTTTCTACTTCAATTCACTTCCATACCACCATTAAATCTGGCCTCCTAATGCACTTGTTCAGTGCAGCAGAGATTATGCTTGACGGATCTCCGTCCTAATTGCCTGCCTGACAGCTTTTGTCGGGCGGAACCTGGGGGGGGGGAGGGGGGGAGGGGCAGAAAGTCTGACTGAAAACAGGCCAGAGCTTAATTTTAATATTCGGATGAAATTCCAGTAAATGTTAATGAACTCACACCCAATGTACCTTGAGTAATGCCACGGATATAAAATATTCATCCCACCCCCAAAAAATGGGCAGTGCAGGTTGTTAGGATGGGTGCCAACAGGATGTCAGCATTCAGAGGAAAGCTGATATTTTTTTCCACTTGAATGTTTGGAGATTACAAGAGCTGGATCATGTGGGTGAGTTTTTAGTTCGGATATTTCCTTAGGCCCACTTTATTTTCATTATCTTTATGTCAAGAATTCTTCAGCTGCTGCAATTTAAATTCAGGCCCTGGTTATACCTTTCTATTTATGTTATTTGGAGGGTAAGGAGTAAGAGCGAAAGAGGGATGTGCCTCCATTATTTTACCCCGTATAGCAGTACAGCAAGAAAGGAAGTGCCAAACTGGGAAAGGCCTCCAGCGTTTATTTGCCTTGGTAAATTTCGGCAAAGATGGAGATCACTCATTCCATTTTTCTTGTACCAGTGCTACCTCCTCCGCTGACACCATCTACTCTCATCCCATATCCCAGTCCAATTCCGGTGTCTTTAATATTTTTCATCTATAATTATTTAAAATTCTTACGTAATTCCCTCTTAAATACCATTATCAATTCAGAATCAATAGGCACCATGGTAAAACATTCCATCTGCTAATAAATCTTTATCCGAAAAAAAATCCTTCTAACTTCCTCCCTTGCGCATCTAGTACTGTTTGGAAGTTATGGCCCCTTGTTACTGGTTCATGGCCCAGTGAAAATAATCGCTATTTACTCTCTCAAAGCTTTTCCCAATTTTGAAATCTCCCAGTGTGTGCCTGGCTCTAGTGTGTTAGGCAGAGAGATTTGGAGCAGGGACCTGTTACCTTGGATGTTCAGCCTTTTGCCCATACATTTCTTGAGGCACCTCCGCCCACTTTGGGCGGGGAGCACAGGCAGAAACACTTAAATTAGATGACACATGAACAATGGTGTCAAAATGTCTCCCGTGTTGGTTTCCTGGGTTTCTACTTGGCGGATGTCCAAGAGGGTCGCCCAGAGAAAGTGGGCATTAGCGATTGTGCCCAGACCCTTCAGATCAGAGGAGCGAAAAAGGGGCTGCCAGCAACCTCGATAGACCTCCAGAAAGGAAAGTTTTACATTGTATTAAAGTCAGCAAAGAGGAATAACAGGGTTACAGGCCATCTAGCAGCTGTTTTTTGACAACAGCCAAAAGACCAAGAAGCCCTGGAAATTCATACTGCTGGAGGCCTTTCACAAAAGTTGCCTCCCCAAATATGAGGTGCCTGCCCCATTACCAGGGATCTTTTCCAGCGCTGGTGCAAGTCGAACCATGCTAAGGAGCGGAGATCAGAAATTGTTTCGAATTCGGCTATGTTCTAGTTGGCCGGACTGTAAACACACACTGCCTGACTAATTCTGGGATTCTGGGGAGGAGGAGAAAATTGGCCCCACTACGTAGGATAGAAAGGTGTCAGCCAAGGCTCAGTGATAGCACTCTTGCCTCTAAGTCAGAAGACTGTGGGTTCAAGTTCCACTCCAGAGTCTGAAGCACAAAATCTAGGCCGGCACTCCAGTGCAGTACTGAGGGAACGCTGCACTGTCTGGTGCCGTCTTTCGGATGAGATGTTAAACCGAGGCTCCGTCTACCCTCTCAGATGCATGTAAAAGGTCGTAGAGCACTATTTCAAAGAAGAATAGGGGAGTTCTCCCTGGTGTCCTAGCCAATATTCATCCCTCAACCAACATCACTAAAACAGATTACCTGATCATTATCTCATCACTGTTTGTGGGACTTTGCTGTGTGCGAATTGGCTGCCACGTTTCCCACATTACAACAGTGAGTACACTTCAAAAATACTTCATTGGCTGTGAAGCACTTTGGGAAGTGCTGAGGTCATGAAAGGCACTTTATAAATGCAAGTCTTTCTTTTATCCTGAGCACTATTTCAAGTGAAACCACCACAGCACGACAAGGTCACATAAGACTCGATTCTAACTCGGGGTGACAGACGAGCAGGCAGGGGCCGAGGAAGACGGCGAAACCTTCCCGAACTTAGCAGCGTGAGGCCGGGGAGATTTTAACTTCTGGACCTCATCTGCATAGGCCCCGGCAGAAAGTGTCAGCTGGCAGGCCGGTGGGAGAGGATGGTGGAGCAACAGCCAGAGACCAGAGGAGCGCCAATAGCACTCGGATATTGAGGGGCACGTGTAGGGAGGACCATCCCAGATCCATTCAGAATGTTAACCAAAACCAGCTTCAGATGGTTCTTCATTCTGGAGCAGTTTTTCCACGACATCCACCTATTCTGCATTTCTGAGTTCCTTGGCTACAAATCCGAGCGATAAGCATTTATTTCAATCACATTTCGTCCATAAATGAACTGTCATTTAATAAAAGCCTCATTTCTATAATCCATTGGGTAGCAGTTATAGACTCTGAATGGAGATGAAGTAATACTGCACTTTTTTTTATTCGTTCATGGGACGTGGGCGTCGCTGGCGAGGCCGGCATTTATTGCCCATCCCTAAATGCCCTCGAGAAAGTGGTGGTGAGCCGCCTTCTTGAACCACTGCAGTCCGTGTGGTGAAGGTTCTCCCACAGTGCTGTTAGGAAGGGAGTTCCAGGATTTTGACTCAGTGACGATGAAGGAACGGCGATATATTTCCAAGTTGGGATGGCATGTGACTTGGAGGGGAACGTGCAGGTGATGTTGTTCCCATGTGCCTGCTGCCCTTGTCCTTCTAGGTGGTAGAGGTCGCGGGTTTGGGAGGTGCTGTCGAAGAAGCCTTGGCGGGTTGCTGCAGTGCATCCTGTGGATGGTACACACTGCAGCCACGGTACGCCGGTGGTGAAGGGAGTGAGTGTTTAGGGTGGTGGATGGGGTGCCAATCAAGTGGGCTGCTTTGTCCTGGATGGTGTCGAGCTTCTTGAGTGTTGTTGGAGCTGCACTCATCCAGGCAAGTGGAGAGTATTCCATCACACTCCTGACTTGTGCCTTGTAGATGGTGGAAAGGCTTTGGGGAATCAGGTGAGTCACTCGCCGCAGAATACACAGCCTCTGACTTGCTCTTGTAGCCACAGTATTTATGTGGCTAGTTCAGTTAAGTTTCTGGTCAATCGTGACCCCCAGGATGTTGATTGTGGGGGATTTGGTGATGGTAATGTCGTTGAATGTCAAGAGGAGGTGGTTAGATTCTCTCTTGTTGGAAATGGACATTGCCTGGCACTTGTCTGTCACGAATGTTACTTGCCACTTATCAGCCCAAGCCTGGATGTTGTCCATGCGGGCACGGACTGCTTCATTATCTGCGGGGTTGCGAATGGAACTGAACACTGTGCAATCATCAGCGAACATCCCCATTTCTGACCTTATGATGGAGGCAAGGTCATTGATGAAGCAGCTGAAGATGGTTGGGCCTAGGACACTGCCCTGAGGAACTCCTGCAGCAATGTCCTGGGGTTGAGATGATTGGCCTCCAACAACCACTACCATCTTCCTTTGTGCTAGGTATGACTCCAGCCACTGGAGAGTTTTCCCCCTGATTCCCATTGACTTCAATTTTACCAGGGCTCCTTGGTGCCACACTTGGTCAAATGCTGCCTTGATGTCAAGGGCAGTCACTCTCACCTCACCTCTGGAATTCAGCTCTTTTGTCCATGTTTGGACCAAGGCTGTAATGAGGTCTGGAGACTGTAGGGCATCGCAGCACAATAAGTTGCACATTTGATCATTGCCTTCCGACTTATATCACTTGGTGCATGAGTGACACAGATCGTATTTGCACCAGAACTTCAGCTCTAATGCAAGAAATAAGTGAAGGCCCAATGACACTTACCTGAATGCAGATCAACTCATCTCATGAGTTAACATCGACAGGTTAACCAGAACTTTATTACAACTACTAGATGCAGTCCCGTGAGGAATAACAATTGTGGGCCTAATTTTTATTACGATTTTAAGAGCCCCCCACCTCCTCAGTGGCTCAAAAGAGGCAATTTTCAACTGCTGCCCGCCCGTTTCACCCCTGAAAAGTGGTCAGCTACTGGAAGATGGGAGAGGCACCTCGGTCACCCGACGCCCACTCGGTACAATTTTCAGTCGAGCCTATAAATGGGTGAACACCACTTGTGCCTGTTTTGGGAAAGAAGACTGATTAAAATATGCAAATCGGAGTCCTAAGGCATTGTAGGACCCCAAATGCAATTTTGAATTACAAATGGGCAGAGTGTGCAGAGTATCCATCTTTAAAAAGCCCCACAGCTTTTTATCTTTTATTTTTGTGGGGTCAGAAGGAACAGGAGGGCTCTTCCTGGCTCCACAAAAATACTGTGGCCCACTGCCAGCCTGGCCACGCAACCCCCACCAACCCCAAGACCTGACGTGCTGGCCAGCTCAGCGTAGGAGCCTTCCCACAGCCAGCAAGCTGCAGCCCAGTGCCTGCTTGGCACCTGCAGTCAAATGAGGCCCGAACCTGAAAATCATTCATGCCTCCCAATGCTGTCTTCAGGCAAACAGCCCTGGCACTCCGCTGACTTAGGAACAGCAGCAGGCCATTCAGCCCCTCAAGTCTGTTCAATTAAATCATGACTGATCTGTATCACAACGCCATTTGCCAGCCTGAGTTCCACAACCCTTAATACCCTTGCCGAACAAAAATCTATCAATCTCGGTTTTGGAATTTTCAATTGATCCCCAGTCACATGTTTTTTTTTTGGGGGGGGGGGAGCAGAGAGACTACCAGATTTCCACTTCCTTTGTGTGAAGAAGTGCTTCCTGAAATCACCCCTGAATGGCCTAGCTGTAATAAGACCATAAGAGATAGGAGCAGGTGTAGGCCATTCGGCCCCTCGAGCCTGCTCCGCCATTTAATGAGATCATGGCTGATCTGATTTTTACCTCAACTCCACTTTCCTGCCCTTTCTCCATATCCTTTGATTCCCCTGCTGATCAAAAATTTGTCTAACTTAGCCTTGAATGTATTCCAATGACTCAGCCTCCACAGCTTCCAAAGAATTCCAAAGATTCACAACCCTCTGGGAGAAGAAATTCCTCCTCATTTCCATCTTAAACGGGCGACCCCTTATTCTGAGACTACACCCCCTAGTTTTAGATTCCCCATGAGGGGTAATATCCTCTCAGCATCTACCCTATCGAGTCCCCTCAGAATCTTGTATGTTTCAATAAGATCTCCTCTCATTCTTCTAAACTCCAATGAGTATAGACCCAACCTGTTCAATCTTTCCTCATAAGACAACCCTTCCATACCCAGAATCAACCTAGTTAACCTTCTCTGAACTGCCTCCAATGCAAGTATGTCCTTCCTTAAATAAGGACACCAGAACTGTATGCAGTACTCCAGGTGTGGTCTCGCTAGCACCCTGTGCAGTTGTAGCATGACTTCCCTGCTTTTATATTCCATCCCCCTAGAAATAAAGGCCAATAATCCATTTGCCTTCTGGATTACCTGCTGCACCTGTATGTTGACTTTTTGTGTTTCATGTACGAGGACACCCAGTTCCCTCTGTACCGCAGCATTTTGTAGTATTTCTCCATTCAAATAATATTTTGCTTTTTTATTTTTCCTCCCAAAGTGGATGACTTCATATTTTCCCACATTATATTCCATGTCAAATTTTTGCCCATTCGCTTAACCTGTCAATGTCCATTTGCAGACACTTTGTGTCCTCATCGCAACTTACTTTTCCACCTATCTTTGTA
The DNA here is from genome assembly GCF_035084215.1 of Heptranchias perlo. Classification (NCBI taxonomy): domain Eukaryota; kingdom Metazoa; phylum Chordata; class Chondrichthyes; order Hexanchiformes; family Hexanchidae; genus Heptranchias; species Heptranchias perlo. The sequence continues at coordinate 147,293,257 of NC_090326.1, read as the reverse complement.
TCATCAGCAAATTTGGCCACAAGACACTCTGTTCCTTCATCCAAGTCATTGATATATATTGTAAATAGTTGAGGACCCAGCACTGATCCCTGCGGCACCCCACTAGTTACAGATTGCCATTTTGAAAATGACCCTTTTATCCCGACTCTTTGTTTTCTGTTAGTTAACCAACCCTCTATCCATGCCAGTATATTACCCTCAACACCATGAGCTCTCATCTTGTGCAGTAATCTTTTATGTGGCACCTTATCAAATGCCTTCTGGAAATCCAAATATACTGGTTCACCTTTATCCACCCTGCCCGTTACTTCCTCAAAGAACTCGAATAAATTTGTCAAATACGATTTCCATTTCATAAAATCATGTTGACTCTCCTTGATTGTATTATGAGTCTCCAAATATCCTGCTACTACTTCCTTAATAATGGATTCTAGCATTTTCCCAATGACAGATGGTAGGCTAACTGGTCTACAGTTACCTGCTTTCTGTCTCACTCCCTTCTTGAATAGGGGTGTTACGTTTGCGGTTTTCCAATCCGCCGGGACCTTTCCAGAATCTAATGAATTCTGGAAGATTACAACCAATGCATCCACTATCTCTGTAGCCACTTCCTTTAAGACCCTTGGATGCAAGCCATCAGGTCCAGGGAACTTGTCAGCCTTTAGACCCATTAGTTTACCTAGTACTTTTTCGCCAGTGATAGTGATTGTTTTTAGTTCCTCCCTCCCCTTTGCCCCTTGATTTTCTACTATTATTGCTATGTTATTAGTGTCTTCTACTGTGAAGACAGATACAAAATATCTGTTCAATTCCTCTGCCATTTCCTTGTTTTCCATTATTATTTCCCCAGTCTCATCCTCTAAGGGGCCAATGTTTACTTTAGCTACCCTCTTCCTTTTTATATACTTATAGAAGCTTTTACTGTCAGTTTTTATATTTCTTGCTGGTTTACTCTCATAATTTATTTTCTCCCTCTTTATTATTCTTTTAGTCATCCTTTGCTGGTTTTTAAAGTTGTCCCAATCTTCGGGCTTACCAGAAATCTTTGCCACGTTGTATGCTTTTTCTTTTAACCTGATAAAATTACAGTTACAACTTGATGGTAAGGTTATTACCCCCTCACGTCGCTTTTTGGACGGAAGCCAAAAATCATCTGACAGTGAGCAGCTGAGCCACACAGGCTAGAACGACCCCAGGTCTGATCGCCGGCTTGCGCCTAGTTGGCTGTTCTTAGCCAGGATGGTCTTCGGGCCATTACACTGGCCTCGCTGCCTCTGGTGAAATTGGCCAGGGTTCCCATTCCTGATCACATCTGTTGACTCCTGCTGGTAATACATGTCTACGGATGTTAGATAAGCATCGGATTGGGATTGGCTGTGATGCCCTTGTGCCAACACTCATTCTCGCACAAGACCTCTTGGGAAAGGTACCGAAGGGTGTCTGCCACTCATAGACCTGTGCCAAAGCAAGGATGAAGCCTTCAGGAGAGGAAAGAGGAAACTGGAAAACATATATAATTACATGTCCCCTCATTTGGTGGGTGATATACAGTCTTTGGAAAGGTTTTAGAGGAGAGCCACAAGAATAATTGCCGGCTTAAACAACCTTAGTCACTCTGATAGGCTTAAAAAGCAGGGTCTATTCACTTTAGAGATGCACAGGCTTCAGGGTGATTTGATAGAGGTACACAAAATAGTTAAAGATTTTGCTCCTGTTGATAGATTGAGGAAGACCAAGAGTCACACATATAAGGTCCGCAACGGTAGGGCTAGATTTAGCTGTTAGATAGTTCTTCTTTTCCCAGAGGATAGTAGACCCTATGGAACAAGTTACTGGCTCGTGCAGTGAATGCCGACTCTCTGCAAACCTTCAAAAGAGAGCTGGATCAGTTCCTGGCTGGGGTGGAGATCACGTCTTATAAAAGGTAGGTGTGGAGCATAAACACCGGCATGAACAAGTTGGACCAAATGGCCTGTTTCGGTTCCGTACATTCCATGCAACTCTATGTAAATCTATGAAATACTAGGTAATAATGCATGGTCAATGTGGCCTCCTGGACTAGTTTTGATCACCTAAGGGAGGTTGGAGAGGAACTTTCCATATTTTCTCCACCGAATTGTCCTTGGTTTTTTGGTTATCTAATCTTTTGCCTCTCTCAAGAGATTACATAGCAACTAGTGGGTAGGGGATGTCCAATCATTATGCTCAGACATCACGGCTGGGTGGGGCAGGCTTGATGGACCAGATGGTCTTTTGCTGCCCGTCATTCGTATGTATGTACCTTTGGTGTATTGTTTCAGATTTTTTGTCACACGTTCACATGTTAAAATCAAAGTGGTCAATACCAGCAAAAGCTTAGGAGATTGTTGATCAAAAATCAGCACTACCAACACTGGAGATATTTAAAGGGAATCGAAGTACATCGCTCAACCAAGAGTCAAGGTGGAGCTTAGCTCCAGTGCTACCTTAAGATTCCTGCTTGGACACCGTATCGTGACAGATGGCAAACCCAGTTAAGCAAGTGGAGCTATATTTTATTTATACATTAAAATAGGCTACATTTTTAAACCAAAATAAACGATTCTCACTGCAAATGAGTGAGTCTTGAATGACCCGGTTACATCAACCTGCCCTTTGAGACCTGCTCATGAAATGAAGTCAGTTGCTAAAGTAGGCCAAATCGACTGAGTTAGTCTCAGGCAAAAAACGTGTCTGCAGTTAGCGTCGAACTTTGCGCTCACTTCTAGCCATTCACGAATAGTGTACATCAGTAGCATAAAATCTGCCATGAGGCCTCTTTCTTGTCTTCCATTTCTCTCTATGGAAAATAGCATTTTCTTGGTTTGTCTGGGAATTGATTTGTCCAAATCCATTATTTAGGATTCAAGTGAATTCCGATATCCTCCCAGTCTTTTCGTCATCATGTCACCAATTTCAAATTTTGTTCTGTTCCCTTTTTAATTAAGGAAGCAACATTGGGGTCGATGTTAACCTTTGGGTGACCGACCAGCGGAGAGTGTCGGCTGGGGGCAAAAAAGCTGGAGCCATTTTGAGGGCCCGGCCTCATCTAAATGGAACTGGCAAGATCCAGGAATCATACAGATGTCCCAATGTAGCTTGCTGGATCCCGACATCGGGCTGCCGAGACACCAACCGGGCCGGCAACAAGATAAGTCTGAGGGAAAATGTCACTATCCCGAAGAGTACGTGTACCTGTCTGTAGATGAAGGTGTACGTGTACAGATAGGGGGAGGGGGACAGAGAACAAACTAATGTACCCTGACCTGCCTGGCACCCCTCTGTTGGTCCTCCTCTTTCTTTACTACATAAACTTCAAATATAGGGGGATTCCGAATGAAAACCCATTGTGGTGTAAATTGAACTGTACGAAAGAAAAAAGACAGCAGTAAAACAAGACTGCTGAAAACCTGCTAACACTTCGAAAAGTCAAGCAAAACAGTGTAAAAATGAGCTGAAACCCGTTCACTGCATCTTCTTATCAGGCTCTTTAAATGAACTTCTGTATATAGCTGATCCCCTTGCAACTATGGACACCCATTTTATATGGGTGCGAAGATCATTCAGGGACCAGCATGCATTATTTTTTTTTATTATTCATGGGATGTGGGCGTAGCTGGCAAGGCCAGCATTTATTGCCCATCCCTAATTGCCCTTGAGAAGGTGGTAATGTGCTGCCTTCTTGAACCGCTGCAGTCCATGTGGTGAAGGTTCTCCCACACTGCTGTTAGGTAGGGAGTTCCAAGGTTTTGACCCAGTGACAATGAAGCAACAGCAATATATTTCCAAGTCAGGATGGTGTGTGACTTGGAGGGGAATGTGCAGGTGGTGGTATTCCAATGCATCTGCTGCCCTTGTCTTTCTAGGTGGTAGAGGTGGTGAGTTTAGGAGATGCTGTTGAAGAAGCCTTGGCGAGTTGCTGCAGTGCATCTTGTAGATGGTACACACTGCAGCCACTGTGCGCCGGTATTGGAGGGGGATGGGGTGTCAATTAAGCAGGCCTGGATGGTGTTGAGCTTCTTGAGTGTTGTTGGAGCTGCACTCATCCAGGCAAGTGGAGAGTATTCCATCACACTCCTGACTTGTGCCTTGTAGATGGTGGAAAAGCTTTGGGGAGTCAGGAGGTGAGTCACATGCTGCAGAATACCCAGCCTCTGACCTGCTCTTGTAGCCAGAGTATTTATGTGGCTGGTCCAGTTAAGTCTCTGGTCAATGGTGACCCCCAGGATGTTGATGTACCTAGACTGTAGCCGAACCATTTTTCTCTTTAAAGGCCGCCCATTGTTCGATTACAGTTTTGCCTGCCAATCTTTGATTCCAATTTACCCGGGCCAGATGCGTTATCAAACCACTGAAATTGGCCTTCCTCCAATTGAGTATTTTTACTCTAGATTGCTCCTTGTTCTTTTCCATAACTAATCTAAACCTTATGATACTATGATCACTGTTCCCTAAATGTTCCCCCACTGACACTTGTTCCACTTGACCCACTTCATTCTCCAGAATTAAAGCAGTTTTGATTGTTCCAAATTATCAGTGAAATGAGTATATTAGCAAATCTACTTTTAATAATACAAGGACAAGGTTTTTTTTAACGCAACAGAATAAACACTCATAGTACAGTCTTTAATTAACTTACTCATCTCAAGTACACACTGCTAAATTAGTTTCAAACAAAACTTTCCAAAAATTGCTGCCAGTTCATGCATATCGCTGTAACTACTATCAAGGAGAGTCAACATGGTTTTATGAAGGGGAAGTCATGTCTGACAAATTTATTAGAGTTCTTTGAGGAAGTAACGGGCAGGGTGGATAAAGGGGAATCAATGGGTATTTGGATTTCCAAAGGGCATTTGATAAGGTGCCACATAAAAGATTACTGCACAAGGTAAGAGCTCTTGGTGTTTGGGGGTAATATACTGGCATGGATAGAGGATTGGCTAACTAACAGAAAACAAAGAGTCGGGATAAAAGGGTCATCTTCAAAATGGCAATCTGTACCTAGTGGGGTGCCGCAGGGATCAGTGCTGGGGCCTCAACTATTTACAATATATATCAATGACTTGGATGAAGGAACAGAGTGTCTTGTGGCCAAATTTGCTGATAGGTGGAAAAGCAAGTTGTGATGAGGACACAAAGTGTCTGTAAAGGGATATTGACAGGTTAAGCGAATGGGCAAAAATTTGGCAGATGGATTATAATTTGGGAAAATGTGAAGTCATCCACTTTTGGTGGAAAAATAAAAAAGCAAAATATTATTTGAATGGAGAAATACTACAAAATGCTGCGGTACAGAGGGATCTGGGTGTCCTCGTACATGAAACACAAAAAGTCAACATACAGGTGCAGCAGGTAATCAGGAAAACAAACGGAATATTGGCCTTTATTTCTAGGGGGATGGAGTATAAAAACAGGGAAGTCATGCTACAACTGTACAGGGTGCTGGTGAGACTACACCTGGAGTACTGCATACAGTTCTGGTGTCCTTATTTAAGGAAGGACATACTTGCATTGGAGGCAGTTCAGAGAAGGTTAACTAGGTTGATTCTGGGAATGGAAGGGTTGTCTTATGAGGAAAGATTGAACAGGTTGGGTCTATACTCATTGGAGTTTAGAAGAATGAGAGGAGATCTTATTGAAACATACAAGATTCTGAGGGGACTCGATAGGGTAGATGCTGAGAGGATGTTACCCCTCATGGGGGAATCTAAAACTAGGGGGCATAGTCTCAGAATAAGGGGTCGCCCGTTTAAGATGGAAATGAGGAGGAATTTCTTCTCCCAGAGGGTCGTGAATTTTTGGAATTCTTTACCCCAAAAAGCTGTGGAGGCTGAGTCATTGAATACATTCAAGGCTGAGTTAGACAAATTTTTGATCAGCAAGGGAGTCAAAGGATATGGGGAAAAGGCGGGAAAGTGGAGTTCAATTAAAAATCAGATCAGCCATGATCTCATTAAATGGCGGAGCAGACTCGAGGGGCTGAATGGCCTACTCCTGCTCCTATCTCTTATGGTCTTATGGTTAAAGCCCATTAAATGTAACTCGGTTATCGTATACCTGTCTCACCATAGAAGCAGATATGTATTGCAGTGAATGGAAAAATCTCTTCCAGCCCCTTGAAGGCTATTTATTTGCAGAAATCACTGATTGTTGCTCCACATATATTTGTTACTTGTGCAGCCTTGGTTGAAACTCAGATCTCTCCCTCATGAAACAGTTCGGTTTTTCACAACACGAGGTGCTGAAGGATAATGTCGACAGGGCAAGAAATCTTCACTTTTATTACGTTGTGGTTACAAAGTGTTTCCAAGCTGATCTAAGCTATCAAACTTGGCCTTGTTCTCAAATACATGAACAGTGGCTGTGGGATTGGCACTGGCATTAGTAACATAGCTGCTGGAAGTAGGGACACAGAAAATAGCAAACCTAAAATCAGGATCTGGGAAACAGTGAACTGCGTCAGTCCAGATTAATAGAGAAAAGTCTAACCCAGTTTGCAATCAGATGTGTCTGCGTGCTTGGACTATTCAGCCTCAGAAGAAAACAACTGAGAGAGGACCTTGTACAGAAGTTAGTAAGTGGTATCAAAGAGAAAAATCCAGAAGCTTACTTCAACCCCAACCTGACAAGGGAACATGGATGTAAATTAGCAAAAGGCAAATTACAAAATGTCTATGAAAACAATATCTGGGGTTCCCTCGAGCCATACAACGCTCTGCTTTATTAGAATGCTACAACCTGCCAAGTATATTGCTCGTTAGGGCAGCCTGTTCCTTTCTGATTACTTTTGTCGGCCTCCAGTGCATCCATTATGTGCCACAACAACCTTTAGATCCACTGATTCCATACATACTAAACAACTTTTGGAGAATTCTGGATGACTGACTCTTAGCTGGACGTGCTAGAGGTAATAAAAACACTGACACATGGACGACGCTGCAGAAATACTGACCGTCGTGAAGCTGTGGAATTCACTTCCAGGGTTTAAAGGTTGAGGAAGAAACTATATCAACATTCAAGATTAGATTAGCTCAGTGGATGAAGGAAACGGGGATAAAAGGAAATGGGAACAGGGCAGCGGAATGTGATATGACTATTTGCTCACGTTGAGGGTAAAGGTCAACATGGACTAGTTGGGAAAAATGACACCTCTCAGTGTTACAACTTCGATGTACTTTTATGAATGATGGCCTAGGCTGCAAAACATAAATGGATCCCAAAAATTGCGGTTACATTATTTGAAGATCAAATTTAAATTGCAAACACAAAGGCATTTTTTCCAACAACAAAAGAAAGAGCAGGGTTATATTTTGTAGCTCTTGGATCTGGATGAAGTGGAAAGTAGGAGAAGAAAGAACGCAGTGTTGTCATTTCTTTATAGTATTGGTATTAATTTGTAACTAGGGATAACTTTGATTTTTTTTTGTCAAAATGCCAAGCCCAGCAAAGAAGCTTTAACAGAAAATAAGCACATCCAACTCCCATGTATGTTTAGAGACTGGTATAGAAAATCATGTGAAGCTGTGTCTAGAATAAAAAGACCTGAGAATGAAGCGGCTTTGCTAGGTTGATCACAGCACAGCTGGAATGGCTAAAAAAAAACCTGCTGAAGGTGACAAAAGTTAACCCGAATCATACTTCAGAGGTCAACGTGATGGCTACTCGGAACTTACTCAAGATAGCTACCGACAGAGCAAGTAATGTCAGAAGGGGAAATTCATAGGTTTGGCAGCTCTGCCGCACTCCAAAAAAATTCAAAGTGACTCCTCTAAGGTTGCAAAGGAAGTCAGCAGGTCAGTTTGATTCAGATAATGTTATCACTAGTCAAACTCACTAAATGTGTGAAACAAAAATGGCAACATTGATAGAGTCAGCATCACAGATTGGGGACCACCTGCAAATGTGTTTCTTTCGTTCTACTTTCAGAAAAGTAATTGAGAAGACTGCTGGCTCTTCAGCGAATAAATAATTGTCTGTTAAACTCTGTAAGAGCTGCCAATCAAACATATTTTAAACTAATTTGGCGGGGGATGGATACCAGGGTGAAACATTAGAGAGGAGAAACAAGGTGCACAGAAGACTGGGAGGGACAAGTAGCACTACAGTAAAGAACAGTTCAGAAATAGGAGGGATCCGACAGGGGGCAAATACGAGGCAGTCTAAGGTGAGATTGGAGTGCATGTGCGTAAATGCACGTAGCGTGGTAAATAAGGTTGGTGAGCTGCAGGCTCCAGTTGCCACATGGGACTATGATATAATGGCAAAAAAGAGACCTGGCTCAAAAAAGGGGAGGATTGGGGACTTAGCCATGATCTTGTTGAATGGTGGAGCAGGCTCGAGGGGCCGGATGACCTACTCCTGCTCCTATTTCTTATGTTCTTAATATTCCTGGCTACAAGGTATTCAGGAAAGATAGGGAAGGAAAGAAAGGAGGAGGGGAGCGATGGCAGTATTGATCAAAGAAACTATTATTGCACTGGAAAGGAATGATGTAGTTGAGGGGTCAAAGACAGAATCTATTTGGTTAGAATTAAGGAACAATAGAGGAGCTATAATGCTACTGGGTGTATACTATAGGCTACCAAATAGTAGGAAGGAGACAGAGGAGCAAATTTGCAGGCAAATTACAGAAAGATGCAAGAACTACAGAGTAGTGATAATGGGGGATTTCAATTATCCCAAAATAGACTGGGACAGTAACAGAGCAAAGGGCAAAGAGGGAGAGGAATTCCTGAAATGTGTTCAAGAGAACTTTCTGGAACAGTGTGTTTCCAGCCCAACCAGGAAGGAAGCAGTGCTGGATCTAGTTCTGGGGAATGAAGTGGAGCAGGTGGAGCATGTTTCAGTGGGGGAACATATGGGATACAGTGATCATAATATCATTAGGTTTAGAATGGTTATGGAAAACGACAAGGAATAATCAAATGTGAAAATGCTTAACTGGAGGAGAGTAAAACAGTAATTGAACAATGGGAGGCCTTCAAGGAGGAGATGGTTCGGGTACAGAGTAGACACATTTGCATGAGAGGGAAAGGAAGGGCATCCAAAACTAAAACTCCCTGGATGACTAAAGATATAGAGATTAAAATGAAATAGAAAAAGGAGGCTTATGACAAATGTAAGGTCCATAATACAGTAAAGACCCAAGCTGAATGCAGATAGTTCTGAGGAGATCTAAATAAGGAACTAAGAGGGGCAAAGAGAGAGTATGAGAATAGATTAGCGGCTAACATAAAAGGGAACCCAAAAGTCTTTTATAAACATATAAATAGAAGGGTAGTCAAAGGAAGTGTGGGACCGATTAGAGACAAAAAAGGAGATCTTCTTGTGGAGGCAGAGGGCATGGCTAAGGTACTAAATAAATACTTTGCATTGGTCTTCACTAGAGAAGAGGATGTTTCCATTGTAGCAGTAAAGGAGGAGGTGGCAGCGATATTGGATAGGATGAAAATAGATAAAGAGGAGGTACTTAAAAGATTGGCAGTACTCAAAGTAGGAAAGTCACTCGGTCCAGATGGGATGCATCCTAGGTTACTGAGGGAAGTAAGGGTGGAAATCGTGGAGGCTCTGGCCACAATCTTCCAATCCTCCTTAGATATGGGGACAGTGCCAAAGGACTGGACGATTACAAATGCTACACCCCCATTCAAAAAAGGGGAGAGTGATAAACCTGGCAATTACAGGCCAGTCAGCATAACGTCGGTGGTGGGGAAGCTTTTAGAAACAATAATCGGAGACAAAATTAATTGGCACTTGGAATAGTATGGGCTAATAAATGAAAGTCAGCATGAATTTGTTAAAGGAAAGTCATATTTGACTAACTTGATTGAGTTCTTTGATGAAGTAACGGAGAGTGCTGATGAGGTCAGTGGTGTTGATGTTGTGTATATGGACTTTCAAAAGGCATTTGATAAAGTACCACATGATAGATGTTAGCAAAATAGGGGAATGGGACTAATTGGATAGCTCTTTCAAAGAGCCGGCACAGGCACAATGGGCCGAATGTCCTTCTCTTGTGCTGTACCTACTACGATACTATGATATGTTCAAACCAATACCATCTGATGTTTGTATTTGAATTGAATGGCTTAGTCTCTCCCTATCTCAGACAAGTAACTGCAACTATTATTTTGAAATAAGCTGGAACATTTCCTTTTCTATATATGAGGCTGGTGAAAAAGAAAATCAGGTGGGGTGTAAAATGGGCTGCTAATTTGATATTGCCTGTTTTGCACGACCACCAAAGAACAAATTCACACCCCAATGGTCCAATGGAGATCTATGTTGATGACACTCCTGTGGCCTAGGAGCCAACGTTGTGCAAATAGATGAACTTGATACTTGGTACAGCCAGATCCATCATTTACGACAGTGTTCACTCAATACCACACAGCTTTGCCACAGCTAGAATGATTACAAAGCAATTATTTGGGCTGTGCAATGATTCCACCTATACATCTATGGTCAATAATTTACATTATTTACAGATCACAAGTCTTTGATGAAATATTTTCCCAGTCAGTCTAAACCTTTTAGGATCCAGGTTGCTGAAAGTCTAGTCTTTAGACATGATAGTTAACTATCGCCCTTGACTTGATAATCCTGTGTGACACCCAGATCGGGATGCTGCCACAAACCTTTATTTAGAAAGAGTGGAGAAATTCATCTACAACTAAACTGGAGGGAAAGGAAAACATCTACACCAGCTTTCTGTGCAGTGCTAATGAAAGCTGAATGAAGCAGTGTTGAGGTCAGGACTATGAAGATAACACAGTAAGTAATATATGTATAGAATGCAATACCTGTGTTCGTCTTTCAACATGGCACTTTCCTGCTAAAAACAACCACTGCACTTGAAAAGTGAGCACTTGGAGAATGTTTCAATGTCATAAGGTGCCATATAAACAAAGGTCTAATTTATTAGTGCCATGGAGAAAAATAATGATGTTGAGCACAACTTAACTGGGATCAGACATTTCCAGTGAGCCAGTAAGATCGCAAAGGTCACAGATTGGATCCTAGGTCTGAGCCGAGTTAGTGGACATCAGAAAGGGATGGAGTGTGGGCACTTTAATTGATCTCAGTGGCCCCTGGTTAGGGAGGAAAAAATTCAGCCAGTTTTACTGCTCCCGAGTGCCATCCTGCAGTTGCAAACTTGGAGAAGTTCCTCCTAAACTTTAAAATCTAACTGTTGTATAAGCAGGCACAAAATCACCGTTCAATTTGTGGTAAGGCCAGAGACCATTATGAAAGGAATAAAAAACAGATTACAAGACACAAGCACATCAGGAAAATGAATAAATCCAGGTTCGCCCGATGAATGCACAGCAGCCAACCTAAGCAAAATAGAAAAACTCAATACAAGGTCAGAATTGTCACTTTCATCGAGTGGAAAAGGAGACGCCATGGCAGCAGCAATTTGCAAGAGCAGGCAAATTGTAAGCGAAGGTAATTTTGATCAGTGCCTTTAAATTCTAACCAGTTACACCAGGACAATACATCACTGTTTTCAGATGACAATCAAATGGATGCCATGCTTAGAAAGAAAAAACTTGTATTTATGTAGTGCCTTTCATGATCTCAGAATGTCCCAAAGCGCTTTACAGCCAATGAAGTATTATTGAAGTGCAGTCACTGCTGTAATGTAGGAAGCCAATTAGCGCACAGCAAGATCCCACAAACAGAATGAGGTAATGGCCAGGTAATCTGTTTTAGTAATGTTGGTTGAGGGATAAATGTTGGACAGGACACCAGGAGAACTCACCTGCTCTTCTTCGAAAAGTGTTATAGGATCCTTTATATCTCATCTGAAAGACAGCCCCTCCGACAGAGCAGCACTCCCTCAGTACTGCAAGTGTCAGCCTGGATTATGTGCTCAAGTCTCTGGAGTAGAGCTTGAACCCACGACCTTCTGACTCAGAGGCAAGAGTGCTACCACATAGCCATGGCTGACACCTAAAACTTAAACTGTACAATGTTTTTTTCAGATGTACCATGAGTACTGTGTCCAATTTTGGGCAACAAGACATGAGGAAAACATTTGAGTAGGCAGCTGTACAGACAAAAGCAAAGCTACAAGGCTGATCCCTAGTATCAGAGGACTGAGTTATGAGCAAAGGCTGAAGAAATTTAGCATCTGCAGCTTTGAAAAGAGGACCTCATAGAGATATATAAGATAGAAAACAGTGTAGAAAAGCAAGTCTAGAACACTACTTCATGGTGAACTATGACACTTGGACAAGGGCTTACTGGTTCAATCTAGTAGATGTAGACGTGACTTTGGGAATTTCATCCTTCACATGATCAGTATGCGTGGAGTAATTTTCTGACTTCGTGCTCCCTAACTTCCTGGAGTACATATCGGAAATTCAAGTGTAACGCATGGCCAAATTTCATAAAAGTGCTCTCGCTGGGCGAGGCTCCCTGCCTGGAGTTCTAAGTCAGAAAATTACTCCCATGGAGTGGACTTAAGGTAAGGTAGTGGAGGCAAAATACCCTGGAGTTATTTAAGAGACGATAGATCTATAGGTCTTTCTGGAAGGATGAGGTAAGATGGCCTAACGGCCCTGCTCACCTTTAACTACATTGTAGCCACACAAATAAGGAATAGATTCAAAACCATCTCCTCTTCATTTAGAAACTTAAAAGGTTTGCTTTGAATAGTATTACAAAATGTCCGAAATGTATCTTATGTTCCATCGCAGTCATGACTTGTCAGCAGATGGTTCGAAACACAAAGCAGCATTCAATCCAGCTGGTGTTAGGAGCTGTGATCTAAAGATTGCCTGTATTTGCCCATTATCTGAGTAAACACAAGGCATCTGCACAGACAATTAACTGGTCCACACTATCCAAGGCCTTCTCTTTACATGGAAAAAACCCAGGAAAACAATAAGCTGCTCTCTGTACCGCTTTTGTGCCACTGGATTCTGATGGGTCAGTGTGGGTCTTGTGCAATTGGGCAGAAACCCCAACCTAAACTTACCAGACATGTTGGGGCCAGTGAGGTTTTTTTTTAAAAACAGTCCCAGTAATGCTCTGTTGTGACTGTAGCGCGATTCTTTCATAGCGACATCGTGCACTTCTTGGGGTGACTACATGCACGTAAACACTCGTAGCCGGCTGATGTTATGACAATAGTGCATCGGGCCTACACAGTGGCCAAACAGTCGCAAGCAGTCTGCACACGAGTTGAATGCCAGGATCTAGCTTGCGGTCGGTTTCCACGGAGACAAGCTGCATTACTCGAGAGCAAGTGCAGGAGAGTGGCGCACTTTGGCACTCCCTGGAGACCTAACCAGCAATACAAAATCAGCTAAAGATATTTTCCTGGAGGTTGTGTACCAGATCAGGCACAGTGAACTGCATTCAATCCTCCTGTTAAAATTGTCTTATTGATTTTATATGACTTCTAAAATGACCAAAGTATTAAGCATATGTTTACTCTATTATTTAACTCACTGAAGAGAATACAGCTCTACAAGTTATGTGTTATCAATGATAAGTAACCAATCCCGACTTTTAGTTATAATATATCCTGCTTTTGCAGGTGGTACAAATTCAGGTCTGCCATTGATACCTTCTCAGGTACAGTGGCATCAAACACTCTCATAAGCAATCTGAACATCTTAGTTTTGTGGGAGTTGAGTCACTCTGCCCTATCTGTTTTGTAAGATGGCGTGGTCTGGGATTGTACCCTCTTCTGACCTGAACTGGATAGTTATGTCATTTACTTCTTCAATCTCTCAGAAGGCGAACTGAGCAAATACTTGGTAAGACAAAGCCAGGTACGAATTGTTAAGCTGCATTATTTCACAATAAGGTGAACATACAGGACAGCCAGCAGGACTGGTCTCACTTAATTCAATCCGTACAATTTAACTTTGTGAAATAATACAAAATAAAGAATACGCCATGCTAGCCCACATCTGTGGGTCGGCTCACTCGACTTAAAGAAGATGGCTTCTGACTATCCTCCAACATTTCAAACATCTTCGCCGCAACGAAAGCCTTCACAGCTTTTCCCTATAACAAACCTGACTACCAGTGCAGCCTTCCTGTTACAAAAAGTCTGACTACTTATGTCCCCGTCTCTCTCTCTTTTTAATTTTCCTCTATTGAGACAGCCAGGAATCAAAGTACTTTTCGTCACAATGGCCGTGAAGTGTTTTTCAAATACAAAGACAAGCTAAAAAAAAATTGATTATTGTTTAGTCACTGGAAAAAAGAACAACTTCCATTTAACATATTAACCACCTTTCGTCTAGGTGCCTTTTTAAAAATAAACTTGTGGGAATACACTTTGTTTAAAAAACTCAATGTTAAAGTAAATTTTTTAATGGAATTACTTCTGCAGAAAATGTTCAAAAAAATCTAGGAATGTGACAACAGGGCTCCTCTACAGATCCCAGTACACCGTCAATCTCAGAGCAGAGTGCGAAGCAGAACACTGGAGTGAAGTAAGGAACAGTAACTCCCCTGCACCATAAGCTCAGGGGGAATTGGATAAATATTGCAGGGCTTTAGGGAAAGAGCAGGGGCATGGGACTAATTGGATAGCTCTTTCAAAGAGCCGGTACAGGCACAATAGGCCGAACAGCCTCCTTCTGTGCTGTACGATTCTATGATTCTAGGTGATGGCGGCAGTATTTACTGGCCGGAGTGTTCTGTTTTGTGCTCTCCAGTCTGTGACGTTCCAACCACTAAAGTAAATGAACGGAAAATCAATGTTTCAGAAGCATAACTGGCTCCCCACCACCACCAATGTCTGTCTGCAGGTCGACTACCAGGCTAGCACATTTTCCCTCCCTTTTTGAAGATGAAGATGAGATAAAGGAGGAGAAACTGAGACAAAAAACAAACATACTGATTAAAACTAATGCCACCAAACATTGTTTTCATTTTCTTTTAGCTCTGTAGCTTGGTTGCTGTGGGACTGCAGCTGTAAAAGCTTGGAATTTTTTTTGGAAAGGTACACTTTGAGGAACGGAATATTTCAAACTGGGTACATTAACCTCTGATTTCCCATTGACACCATTAACAGCCCATCATGAAGACAGCTGATCAAGGCAAAGGAAGAGAGTTGCAGGCCAAATCAGTTAAGTCGCCAATTGGAAGCCTGTTCAAGGCACTAAAGTGAGCAAATGGGACCCTGTGCTCCTGCCCCACTTTCCAATAGCGCTGGACTTTGAAGGAGCATCTGTGAGAGAACACTCTTGAAGGAGTTGTCCTGATAAGAGTTGGATCAGCAATTTCCAGGACTGCCTTTCAGGCAGACAGAAGTTTAAAAAGTGCTCTCTAATTCCAATCCAAATGCAGACTGGAGTGTAGTGTGCTTGTAATTAAAGCAGAAAATGCTGGAAATGCTCAGCAGATCAGGCAGCATCTGTGGAGAAAGAAACAGAGTTAACGTTTTCGGTCGATGACCTTTCATCAGAACTACCTGACCCGCTGCGTGTTTTCAGCGTTTTCTGTTTTTATTTCAGATTTCCAGCATCCACAGTATTTTGGTTTTGTCGTAGTGGGCTCAATTTTGAAATGGTGGTGGGTTGGCAGTAGGAGGGGGGGGTGAAGGTGCGCGTGGCAAACCTGATTAAACAAAACTTACCGTTTCCGACACGATCGCAACGTAATTGATGGTGATTAAAGTTCTTTCCGGGTTTCGCGCCCAGCAGCCAGCCTGATTGTGTGTGGAAAGGTAGGTTGATTGTGTGTTTTAACTTGGTGCAATGGTTTTTTATTTAATTTATTTTGTTTCTTTTTGCCTGATCCGGCCCTTCACCAGCCGTGAATCAGAAGCCGTGGGAAAGCTGCCCAGGTAAGTTTAAAATCATTCTAACTACCTAATATGTCACAGGTAAAGTGCCTTATGTACCTTTAATTGCCGGCGGGACTTCTGGATTCAGGACGCCCGCGCGCACACAGTTGCGTCTGTGGGGAACTCGTAAGTCGGCGGGTTGGAGCCGGCTTCCGAACCCACTCTGCATTTCTGCAATTTTCGCAAAGTGATCGACAGATGGCTGCAGTCTAAATACACCCATATTGCACAAACTTTTACAACTCCCCCAGACTGTTTACATTAATGTGACAGGCAGTGTAGGATTTTCAGCCATGGCTCCAAAGTATAGATGGGTTAGAAGGGAGTTTCAAAGCTATTTTTGGTGTTCAGTCTCAACAAAGTGAATAAATTCCCACAGTATCCTAATTAAGATTTGCCAAACAAATTAAGAAAATTGTCCTGAACTTTTGTCAGTTAATGCAACCCACCTTTCACCAATAAAACAATTCTGTAAACAAGTAATAAACACTTCATGTATGATTTGTAATGCTACATACTTTGGATTTTTCAGTTAACTAATTAGAGTTTTTAGTCACAAAGCTTAATAAAACACAACCATTCAGAAAATAAATTGTTAGTCACCTTTGTCTCAGTAGCAAAGCTAGAAAACCCTCCACAGAAACAGAGGAAAACAGTTAAAGAAATGGGCAGATAGCCTCATCTTTAGCTGGAGATCTGCAATGTGTTGGCAGCACAAGCTCTGCATTGGCTCATTGAAATGATTTGAAATTGAAATGAATTCCTGACTTCACAATTGCACCAGTGAACTTGTAAACAAGAGGGTCGTCCTTACAGATGCTTCACTGGGTTCATCAGTGCGCCCACTGCTTCCGCTCACTGGATCTCACAATGAGACTAGTTAAGGCTTTCCAAACTTCAAACTCCATGTGGAAAGATGCCACTGAACAGCCAAAACTCCAGACGAATACTGAATAGTTAAATGTTATCCTTGATGTTACAGAAGGTAAAAGACCTTTAATTTGTAAGCATTACCGTGTAATAATAATCCGTCAATGCAAAGACTGCAATCTTTACATCTGGACACTTGAAAATGCCAGACTTATGAACATGCCAAGGAAAGACGGAGGCATCCAAGACAGATGTCCCTTACTCAGACAATCAACTGATTCACTTGGAACTGTGGAAATGATGCTAAAATGTAAGAGATTTATTCCGGAATGTCCAGGTTTTAGTGACAATTGATGAATTTCCAACAATTACAAGTATTGGCAGACAAAAATAAATCCTGATCTTTTTCACTTCACCATCAATGTGCTAAATGGGGCTTTACATTTCTTTCCGTTTGCTTCATCACTGAACAAATATTCTGTGAAAAGGCATCACACTGTAAGTAACATAAACTGCTTTAAGAAGTGAATACCATGGGCTTTGTGTCACAGCAAGGTTGACTCTTGGATCCACTCCGAGGTGATAGCAAACTGGGTTGTATTTGATTTCAGTTTGTGTGCATACTTAATGCAACATGCCTGAGTGAAACAAGCATGTGGTCATTTTTTCTGTGATCAAACACATGGCACTGGACGAGTTTAACCCAAAAGAGCACACACCATCAAGGAAATACCATGGGTGGCAGATCAGAAAGGGTTCCTTCAGCTTGGAGGTGCAGGAACACGCACAACTCACAGGTCACACACATTGGCAGCTATTCAACCATGACAGGCACATCCCTCAAACATCTTGCAGGACACTCACTGACAGACATCCTGCTTTCTTGCAGGAGAAGGTGGCGCATAACGGGAGGCAGCAAGTGGCACTGGTTCCATGGAACATGAACCTGCTGTCCTCTCTCAGGATGACAGCATTCCTATCCAGCTCCTGCCACTCTGCCAGTGCCTTTGCTGTTGCCTGTCAGCCAGGCAGCCCACTCCCTGTAGAGTATAGGAACATAGGAAGATAGGAACAGGAGTAGGCCATTTAGCCCCTCGAGCCTGTTCCACCATTCAATGAGATCATGGTTGATCTGTGACCTAACTCCTTATACCTGCCTTAGCCCCATATCCCTAAATACCTTTGGTTAACAAAAATCTGTCAATCTCAGATTTAAAATTAACAATT
The DNA here is from genome assembly GCF_035084215.1 of Heptranchias perlo. Classification (NCBI taxonomy): domain Eukaryota; kingdom Metazoa; phylum Chordata; class Chondrichthyes; order Hexanchiformes; family Hexanchidae; genus Heptranchias; species Heptranchias perlo. The sequence goes on along the minus strand of NC_090326.1, from coordinate 147,275,325 downwards.
GAGCTAGCATCAACTGCCATTTGCAGAAGAGCGTTCCAAACTTCTACCACCCTTTGCATGTATAAGCATTTCCTAACTCAATACCTGAAAGTCCTGGCTCTAAGTGTTAGGCTATGTCTCCTAGTCCCAATATTCAAGTATAGGAGACCTCCAAAAACACCCACAAATGTACCAGCAGCCAGAAGCAATAATGCAGCAACTAACCTGTAAATCCTGCATGAAACCTTTAAATAGCGCTGGTGGGGGTCCTCCATGTTGTTTACGGTCTGTTCAGTTGTGCAAGGTTGGCTGGAGCACTGAGTTCCAAAATTGTATCTGTTCCTTTAAATCAGCGTCACACAATGATCTAACGCATATTCTCCTTACTTTACATGCTGCCAGCGTTCGTTATCTGCGTATGTGCAAACGCCTTTACCAAGATAGCGTCCGGTGCATGTCACGCTAGAAGTGTGCGCCTGCGTTCCGGACGCCATTTTGGATCCTTAGGAGGCCGAGTAGCGCCTACAAAACGGGTGCTATGCAATCCAATTTATAGCCCAAGTGTTCCATTTCGCAGCACTAATATCCTTCACCTTGAATGGCACTTGGAAAATAATCACCGAAATTAAAAAAACAAACAGAATTCTTATCATCTTTATGAACAAATGGCAGAATCTGTTACAGAATTTCCATCTACGTTTCTGGCCGGTGAAGATTTTCATCTCAGATCAGTCGGGTTCCTTTTGTGCTAGAATTTGAAGATCCTTGTTTGTAGGGATAGGGTCAGCAAGGTCAGAGTCACTAAAACAGTCGAACATCTGAAATCGTACAGCTTTGTAGATGGCAGAATTTGTGACACGGTATTTGTCATGGATGGTAGCAAAAACCCTACACCTCCAAAGCTGAAGGAACCCTTTCTGATCTGTCACCCGTGGTATTTCCTTGATGGCGTGTGCTCCTTTTGAGTTAAACTCGTCTAGTGCCATGTGCTTGATCACAGAAAAATGGTAGGAGATGCCAATTGATAGTTGACCTCACTCACTTTGACCCCCGCTCGTGTCAAAGCACTGAACTTATTCCTGCACTGCATCCATGTTCGTGGTGCTAAGGGCCTGGCATTGACTTTGTCCCCTACTGCCTCCCACTGCCTCTTCAGCATATGTCTGGAGGGCCTCTTGCCCCCTGCCCCCGTGGATATAGGATGCCCCTTCTTCTGTTCACCTCTTGCATCAAGGCCTCTAGTGCATCAGCAGAGAACCTTGGTGCACACTCTCTCGTAGGCCTGGTACAAACTCAGATCGGCAGAATGATGAGGTCTGGCGTGCAGATTGGAGGATGTGGGATTTAGTTGTGTGCAACCTCTATTCAATGCTTTAACATAACTCAACAGTTTGTAAACATAGTGACATAGGAGGGGGTGGGTAGCCCTGATAATAAAGGATTAAATAAGGACAGTAGTGAGAAAGGATCGTGGCTCAGAAGATTAGGAAGTAGAATCAGTATGGGTGGAGATCAGAAATAACAAGGGGTAGAAAACACTGGTGGGAGTAGTTTATAGGCCCCCGAACAGTAGTTATACTGTTGGACAGAGTAAAAATCAAGAAATAAGAGAAGCTTATAATAAAGGTAATGCTATAATCGTGGGGGACTTTAATCTGCATATAGACTGGACAAATCAAATTGCTGAAAGTAGTTTGGAGGACGAGTTCATGAAATGCAGTCGACACAGTTTCCTAGAATAATACATCATGGAACCAACCAGGGAACAGGCCATTTTAGATGTTGTCTTGTGTAATGAGACAGGGTTAATTACTAATTGCATAGTAAAGGATCCTCTGGGGAAGAGTGATCATAATATGATAGAATTTCACATTAAGTTCGAGAGAGACGGACATAAGTCCGAAACTAGAGTTTTAAACTTAAATAAAGCCAATTACATAGGTATGAAGGGCGAGTTGGCCAAGGTAGATTAGGAAATTAGATTAAAACGTATGACGGTAGATAAGCAGTGGCAAACATTTAAAGAAATATTTCCTAATTCTCAACAAATATACTTTCCATTGAGAAATAAAAACTCCAGGGGAAAAGTGATCCATCCTTGGCTAACTAAAGAAGTTAAGGATAGTATTAGATTAAAAGAAGAGGCATATAATGTTGCAAAGAAGCCTGAGGATGGGGAGAGTTTTAGAAACCAGCAAAGGATGGCCAAAGAATTGATAAAGAGGAAGAAAATAGAATGAGTAAACTGGCAAGAAATATAAAAACAGATGGTAAGAGCTTCTACAAGTATGTAAAAAGGAAGAGTAGCGAAAGTAAACGTGGGTCCTATAGAGGCTGAAACAGGAGAAATTATAATGGAGAATAAAGAAATGGCATGGGCGTTAAACAAATATTTTGTACCTGTCTTCATAGTAGAAGACACAAAAAAATACCAGAAATAGTGGGGAACCAAAGGTCTAATGAGAAAGAAGAACTTAAAGTAATTAATATTAGTAAAGAAAAAGTACTGGAGAAATTAATGGGACTAGAAGTCAACAAATCCCCTGGACCTGATGGCCTACATCTGAGGGTTCTATAAGAGGTGGCTGCAGAGATAGTGGGTGCATTGGTTGTGATCTCTCAAAATTCCCTAGATTCTAGTGGATTGGAAGGTAGCAAATATAACCCCGCTATTCAAGAAAGGAAGAATACAGAAAACAGGGAACTACAGGCCAGTTAGCCTGACATCAGTCATCGTGAAAATGTTGGAATCCATTATTAAGGAAGTAGTAACATGGCACTTAGAAAATCACAATATGATTAGGCAGAGTCAACATGGTTTTACGAAAGGGAAATCGTCTTAGACAAATCTATTAGAGTTTTTTGAGGATGCAACTAGTGTTATAAACTGGATAGCCATGTGGTGAAAAATAGGATACTAGAGCCTGGTCTTTAGTTGTTTCTTTATTCACAGAGGTTCCCCTTTCACACCCACCACAGCTAGGCTCGCCGATAAAAAGAATACGAGAGTCCCCAATTGATACCCACCACCTGAATACAATTAACAGTAATTGATATAAATCATACAATTAACAATTAGCAGGGTCAATAAAGGGGAACCAGTGGATGTAGTTTTTTTGGATTTTCAAAAGGCATTTTTTGATAAGATGCTACACATAAGGCTGTTACACAAGATAAGGGCTCAAGGGGGTATTATATTAGCATGGATAGAGAATTGCTAAAAATACAGAAAACAGAAAGTAGGAATAAACGGATCATTTTCAGATTGGCAGATAGTGGGGTGCCGCAAGGATCAGTGCTGGGGCCTTAGCTATTTACAATATTAGTAACTTAGATCTTGGGCCCTAGTGTAATGTATCCAAGTTTGCTGACAATACAAAGCTAGGTGGGAAAGTAAGCTGTGAGGAGAACACACATAATCTGCAAAGGGATATTGAGAGGTTAAGAGAGTGGGCAAGAAGGTGGCAGAAGGAGTATAATGTAGGGAAATGTGAGGTTATTCACTTTGGTAGGAAGAAAAAAAAACTGAATATTTTTTAAATGGTGAGAAACTATTAAATGTTGGTGTTCAGAGGGACTTGGGTGCCCTTGAACACGAAATACAGAAAGTTAACATGCAAGTACAGCAGGCAATTAGGAAGGCAAATGGTATGTTAGCCTTTGTTGCAAGGGGGTTGGAGTATAAGAGTAGAGAGGTCTTGCTGCAACTGAGAGGCTGTTTCCCCTGGCTGGTGAGACCACACCTGGAGTACTGTGTACAGTTTTGGTCTCCTTACCTAAGAAAGGATATACTTGCTTTAGAGGCAGTGCAACAAAGGTTCACTAAATTTATTCCTGGGATGAGAGGGTTGTCCTATGAGGAGAGATTGAGTAGAATGGTCTATACTCTCTGGAGCTTAGAAGAATGAGAGGTGATCTCATTGAAACATATAAGATTTTGAGAGGGCTTGACAGGGTAGATGCTGAGAGGTTGTTTCCCCTGGCTGGAGAGTCTAGAACTAGGGGGCACAGTCTCAGGATAACGGGTCAACCATTTAGGACTGAGATGAGGAGAAATTTCTTCACTCAGAGGGTAATAAATCTTTGGAATTCTCTTCGCCAGAGGGCTGTGGATGCTCAGTCATTGAATATATTCAGGGCTGAGATCGATAGATTTTTATACTGTAAGGGTATCAAGGAATATGGGGATCAGGCAGGAAAGTGGAGTTGAGGTCAAAGATCAGCCATGATTTTACTGAATGGCAGAGCAGGCTTGAGGGGCCATATGGCCTACTCCTATTTCCTATGTTCTCATGTTCTGTTAGGACAGGACTTGCTCTAGTGTTTTACGTGTGCAATGTCTGATCTCTGTTCAGAATCCGTGCGGATCCGTATCTTATATTTTGCAAATAAGCGGTGCAGGCTGCCCTTAAGAGGTACTAGCCACTCGCGCGATATCAGGGTGGGTGGGGCCTGCTGGTGAACAGCCACTCAACAGCGCAGATAGGCCTGGCTGCTTTCAGATATCAGGCAAATGACCAGGCAGCATGAATCTCACTTGCTACCTGCACCTCAACAACTGGGTTAATCCCGCACTGCAACCCCCAAGCCCGAGTTCGGGGGTTATCGAATTTAACCCCCTTTACCTTTTGAGAAATCCAATATCAGCATCAAGCACTCTTGGGTCAGATACAGCACGGTTAGACACAGAATTAAGTTATCTCTACTCTGCCCAAACACGTACCTTAGCACAGAGCTCAGAACAGCACCCCCCCTACTGCACCTGTGTGACGTTTTTTCCATTTCCCGCACAAGACATTCTCTGGAGTCTATGAGTGATATTGCCAATTTAGGTTAGCTGGGTCCATGTTCACTCGGAGTTGGATTAAGACTGCTCAAATTCATTTCGGATATGATCCTTACAGTCAACACATAGAGGAGACTGTCATGCCATTAGTCTGGGCTGGATTCAAATCCATGTCCTAGAGGGGAAAGACTAGTGTTCGACCCACTGCACCACCCATCTCTTTGTCAGTGTCGTGCTGTAACCCATTGCTAAGAGATGTGTGCAATTAATGGGGATGAGTTCACCCTCAAATCTTTCTCTGTGAATTAACACAAACTAAACTAAAATTCACCATAAATATTTCATCTGTCACTAATTTAGAAGTTATTTAAAAATAATATATAATATAGAAAAAAAAGTGCTCACATCACCTAGTTTAAATCTAAATGCTGCTACAGTGTTTCATATAACAGATAAGCAAAATATACAGTCACATTAATGAATTTCCTGTGGTGTTGCTCATGCTGTGTCAGAGGATACGTTGTTTTACGTTATGTAACACGCAAAACATTAATCACTAAAACCCCTGATGGGATATGGGCAGCATTTCTATGGCAGATCATCCCTTAATAATCTTGCAATCAAGACATTAGCATGTCAAAATACCTTGTATTATTCAAAGTGGCACTCTGAAAAAATCTTGGGGCTGATTTACCCCCACCCCCAACTATGCACAAGTTGGATGGAGTGCACCTGAAGTGTAGTCTGCCCAAAGGGACCTGAATTTGCCCGTGTTGGCGGGTTCAGGTCATTACAAAGGCCCTGACGCTTCCCCGACATGTGAACTCCCATTGGAAAGCACTTGTGACTGAAAGTGGGGGAGGAGTATGCAGCAGTAATGACAACAGGGTTTGGGGCCTGTTGACTGCCATCAAAAATCAACAGCCAGGATGATTGTCCTGCTAACCCCTGAAAAGAAAGTCACCTACCTTTTTGGAGCCTCCGTCAGTTTGCTGCTGTTCCCTTCTCAGATCATCCAATCCGAGGGAGGTAGGTGTAAGCATTAAAATCTATTTGGCGGAGGTTTGCTGCATTTGGACCTCCACCAAGCAGGGGCCCAGGAAAATGAGGTGGGACATTACTTCATTACCACTGTCTGTTCCAGACAAAAGTGATCCAGCCCCCTCGGGGAAAGTGTACAGGAAGCACAAAGCAGGGTGCGGAGATCCAATGTCATGGATCTCTGCTTTTTCTCCCCTTTGGTTTCAGCCTGGAAAATAGGTATAACCCGGGCAAAAAGCAGAAGAAAATTGCCCCCTTGCCTCCGAGCAAACATGGTGATTTTTAATGAAGGTGTAACCTCCATTTCTGACTGCTATTTAAAACAAGCGAAACAAGGGACCATTATTATTTTAGTCACAAGGGCATGATTTGATTCAGCTATGGTACCTTCTACAGCCAAAAAACCTGCCTAGGATTGCATATAAAGAACAGCCACTTCACTGAGATTCCAGAGGAAGAGTGTAGTAAGTATCGACATCCTCCAGAAAGTTGGAAGGGTGGGAGTGGGAATTAAAAGTTAGACCAGAATGTGGAATTCAGTAACTGAATAATAAGTTACTCTTCTAATCCTGATCTGTAGAGAGTAGAACATAAAATCAGTGAGAATTCCATTCTGCATTTGTACAGATCTGTAGAATCTGGGTGTCGCTGGCAAGGCCGGCATTTAAGCCTTTCCCTAGTTGCCCTGAGAAAGTGGTGGTGGGTCTTCTTGAACTGCTGGTAGTGGTTTGATACAACTGAGTGGCTTGCTAGACCACTTCAGAGGGCAGTTAAGAGTCACCCACAATGGTGTGGGACTAGAGTCACATATAGGTCAGATCGGGTAACGACGGCAGGTTTCCTTCCCCCTAAAGAACATTAGTGAACCAGTTGGGTTTTTTCAACAATCTGACAGATTCTAGGTCACTTTTACTAATACCAGTTTTTTATTTCTAGATTTTTTTTTGAACTGGATTCAAGTTGTCAAACTGCCATGGTGAGATTTGAACTCACGTGTGTTAGATGAGATGCAAGGCTGGAAGAGGTTACTGAGGTAGAGTGGCTGAGACCATGGAGAGATTTGAAGATGAGGACAAGGATTTTAAACTCAATGTATTACATTCAATGTGAGGTAATATTTTATATTTCAGTGCAGTGCGCATTATTTGTCTATTATTTGTTACAATGCGCACAAAATAGAAAAAAAAAAGTTGAAGAGATTCCTGCTTTTTATGCAAGGTACAAAAATTGTTAAGATTTAACCCCTTGTAAACACTACAGCTAAAAGGAAATTAGAACAAGCCAACCAACTGGGCCTGGCAACCTTTCCACTGCAGATCAGGCCACGTCCTCTGATGTCAACTGTAGAGGTTAATATGATGTCGCTAATCAACACCGACAATGCAGGCTCTCTCCTATTTACTGTGTAAATGTACAGTAAATAGAAGATGAGCTTAGCCTGGTTTGACCTTTCAACAGCAAACCAAATAAAGCATCACATGAAGCCGGTATTAGCCTTAGGTGAAATCAATCTTGAACGTGCTGTTTCATCTCACTCTATCTAGCATATCGTATATATTGCTGCATCTGCTGACTATTATTTAACTGCCTGACGTCAATCATGTATAATAAAGCTGGAATTAATGCTCTATGTTATGGATCTTAACACCTAAAAGATATCTGGGGAGGGGAAAACACTTTGCGCTCTATACTTTCCTCCCCCTTTAAAGAAACATTTAGGTGATGCCAAGCTCTAGGTCACCCAGCCACCATTTCTCGATTAATAGAACCCGTGATGTGATCACCCAGCCTCCCCCCCCCCCAACACACGCCTGACAGCGGCACTAGCACAGTGCCTTCAGATACCTAGGCCCTAAGCTCTGGAATTCCCTCCCTAAACCCCTCTGCCTCTCTACCTTGCTCTCCTCCTTTAAGAAGCTCCTTAAAACCTACCTCTTTGACCAAGCTTTTGGTCACCTGTCCCAATATCTCCTTATGTGACTCAATGTCAACTTTTGTTTGATAACGCTCCTGTGAAGCACCTGGGGATGTTTTACTACGTTAAAGCGCTATATAAATGCAAGTTGTTGTTGTTGTTGTTCCAGCACACTCCATGCCAGCCCAGGAATGAGTGGGCGCTCGCCCAATCACACAGGGACAGCTCGTTTTATTAGTCTTCTGCTGCTCCAGTCACATTTGCTCATGATGCACTGGGGTGGGGTCAAAATTTCAGGTGCCAGCAGCCAGTGAAGGTCTGCTTGCTACCCTGTTCAGCATTGGCAGTTTTTGGGGGGAAAGAGGGAAAAATCAACAGGGGAGGGACAAGTCCACCAGGGACAATAATCGTTCTCTTTTATTAGGACAGCCTGTTCTAAATGAGTGCTGGTCATGGTGTGTATGTGTACGTGAGACATATATACACACGCATACCTACAAACACGCACCGTGTGGTCCATAGTTTGTGACTGGTGTCCGCAGTCTCTCACCTTCCAGAGATACAAGAAATGAGTGCATCTGGCAGGCGACGATCTGAAATGGTTCAATGCGGACCATTGTTTCTGGGGTTAGGTTGAAACCGGGGAGTTCTTTTGTGGAGTTGGCAATCAGGTGTTTGTTTGGGACATTAGCATTATCCCAGACTGCCTCCAGAATGCCTCAGCATTAAATGAGGACACTTTATGAGCATTATCCCAATCCCAAAAAGGCTTGCGAGATTTCAGGCCGTACTTTGGAAGATTCTGGAGATGCTCGTGAATTGGTAAGTTCAGGTTGGCCATGGATCTCTCTAGCTGTATGTGTGTTTCTAGATTTTAGGTGAGGGGATATGTGCCACAGCAGGCAGCCATTGAACGAGTGTTGATTTTAGTGTGCCAATTATGATTCTCATTGCGGCATTAAGCTGCGTGTGCAGAGATTTGGTATGTGAGCTGCCCGCCCAGACTGGTGCGCGATATTCACAGTTGAGTATAATAGTGCTAGAGTCGCTCTTCGACATCCCATGTTGTGCCCACTAGTTTTCAAATGAGGCTGGTCTTTGCTTTTATCTTTTCGCAAGTCTTTTCCAGACTGGTTTTAAAAAATCAAGCTTCTATCCAAGGTCACCATCAAGTAACTTTAGATAGGGCTCATTTTGGACCCATTATGCACAAAAGGTGGCATTAAGAGGTTTTTTGGTGGTTTTGTTGTTTAACTTACAACAGTTTCGGAGGCAAGTGCTGAGTGCATTGTAGGCCTCAGGCCTCCTTACCTGATTAACTGGGGAGTGAGTGCCTAATGTGCTTCAGTGCATCCAGCCTTCTCCCTTGCATTATCAACCCCACTCTGTCTCCTTTCCTACTCTTTCATCCTTGGTGGTGTTCTACGCTATGGAGCCTAGGTTTCTCAAAGAAGATGAAATTGTACTAGTATCTCTGTCTCACTTGTGTAATTCAAAACTACCAGAGTCAGCCTGTGAACGGCCATTTTGTATAAAATCTCATCTTTAGTCACATCATGGGGTGGCTCTTCATGAGCTGTGTGTGTGCATGGTGGGGGAGGGGGGGTAGAAGGAATTCTCCCAATTCATTGGATAAAAATCTCAATATCAGTGAAGGAGAAATCCAGGCCCAAATGCACTCTCAGGCTGTTTCTCACCAGGAATTAACAACTGCTACAACTATGCTGTTAGCCTTTCGTTTTTTAAGTCTTACAATTGCACAAACCACAAACCTATTGCTTTGTGATTGCTTACACAGAATTATCTGAAGCTCAGCAGACTGTAAATCTGATGCCTTCATCAACTCATATAGTCCCTTTGCAGAGCTAATCTACAAGTCTGATAGTTATTCTCCTGGAGCCACAAAGCGAGCAGTTGGTTTCTGATGTTCAGGGACATAAATCACGAACAAGCACAGGGCTGGAGGAGTTACAAACAGGAATGGTCAAACAGCTTCCCGTTGGCTTAGCAAGTCTTTTCAGTGAGTAACGGCCGTACAAATCAGGCTTCTTTGCCAGTTTGTGCCGAATTAGCCGATCTCATCTGGGAGTGGCAGCATGTTACTAGAATTGACCTTCAAGCCTGAGTTAGGCAGGGAACAATTCCCACTCCTGCTCCTGCACACCATCTAATAACTCCTGCTGACATCAGGTTTTAAATGAGTCAAAATTTCCCTCAACTGAACTTTTTGAGACGATTATAACCATTGATTTTCTCTGCTTCATTGCCACTGACTTTATCTTCCCCTTCAATGCAATCAGGCAGAGTCAACACGGCTTTGTGAAAGGGAAATCATGTTTGACTAATTTATTAGAGTTCTTTGAGGAAGTAACAAGCAACCTGGATAAAGGGGATCCTGTGGATGTGGTGTACTTGGATTTCCAAAAGGCTTTTGACAAGGTGCACATCAAAGGCTACTACACAAAATAAGAGTTCATGGTGTAGGGGGTAACATATTAACATGGATAAAGTTTTGGTTAGCTAACAGGAAACATAGAGTAGGCATAAATGGGTCATTTTCAGGTTGGCAAGATGTAACGAGTGGAGTGCCACAGGGATCAGTGCTTGGGCCTCAACTATTTAAAATCTATATCAATGACTTGGATGAAGGGACCGAATGTATGGTTGCTAAATTTGCTGATGTCACAAAGGTAGGTAGGAAAGTAAGTTGTGAAGAGGACATAAGGGGCTTCATTTCAGCACCCGCTATCGGGTGCGTTCCTGGTGGGGGGGCTCCGAAAATCGGGGGATCCAGGAGCGGGACCAGAGCCCGGCTCCAACCCGCCCACTTCCGGGTTCCCCACTGACGTGCCGACGTGCGCGCGCAGCCCCCGCATGTGGGAATCCCGCAGGCAATTAAAGCCAGTGGGATGCCACTTGAAAGTATTCATTGTGCTATTTCAGGTCATTAACTGACCTGATTAAGTGAATATGTGAGGAGGGGTGGGATTTTATAGACAACTGGGAGTGTTTCCCATACTGGGGGAAACAGTCCCAGTTGAAATGGACGTGTTGCAGCTGTCAGCCTGTGGCAGCTGCAAAGGTCCATTTGACAGGTGGGGGGGAGACCCTCACTCATTGCAGGAGGCCACTCTGTCACTTGGGACAAAGTTTGGCCTCCACCATCCTCCTCCTGACAAGAAAATTCACCAACTTGCACACTTACCCCGGGGTCCAGAGACATGTACCTACCTTGCGGACCCCCTCAGATGTACATCTTCCGGATGGGGGCCGCCGTAGCTGCAGTCATGACCTCCTCGGAGGGCGAACAGCATCACCAGCCTCACCAGCCACACCGTCCACCTCTGACACGTGGAACTCCACAACAGTGCTGTGACACATCCACCTGCACAGCAGGAGGGAGGGCAACCGCAGAGAGAGATGCGTCGCAGAGGGCACTACCCTCGCCACAGGGTCCACAGACTGAGGCTCAGCTTCCTGGACCTCTCTGAGCAGCAGTGCACACGGAGGCTCAGAGTCACTCGACATGTAGTCTTAGACATCTGCAGCCTCCTTCATGCCGAGCTGCTCCTGGCTGGCCCGAGCACCATCTTCTTACCTGTCGCTGTCAAAGTCACCACTGCCCTCAACAACCTCTCCTCCGCATCCTTCCAGGGTGCCACCGGGGACATCGCCAACGTCTGCACAAAAGAGCTCTGCAAATACACCTACACCCACTCTGCAGTGACACAATGGGTGGCATCAGTTGCGGGTGTTCATTGTGATCCTCAGGAAAGGGCATTATTGCACAAACCAGACAAGATTCGCAAAGACGTGGCAGTAGTGGTGCCAATATAATATGTAATGTGAGTTGCTCAGAAATTCAATATAAGTAAAAACCATGACAAACCCTCAAACACCCTTGTGCATCCCCTTCATGCTCAAAACACGTTTGCCTTACGCTGCCTACTGCACATATGTGATGCATGCCCTGTGGCTGCAGCACAGGTAGTGGCAGGTTGAGTGAGGCTGACTGTGAAAGAGATGCACGAGAGGGTGAGTATGAGATAGAGCCATGAGATTGTATGAGGATTGGGTTGAGTGGTAGTGGCGGGATGAGTACTGGCGAGGTGAGTAAGTGCAGGTAAGATGAGGATGAGCTTTGAGTGGGTATGAGGGGTGATGTGACAGATTAATGTTGGCAGTGCAGAAGGAGATGTGGGGTGGGGGTGGTGATGTGGCAGATGGAGTGTAGGGGAATGAGTAAGTGTACTCACTTTGGCTGACCTACTTAGGTCATTGAAGTGCCTCCTGCACTGTATGCAGGTGGCCGATATGTTGGTGGTGCAGGTGGCCTCCTCTGCCACCTCGAGCCAGGCTTTCCTGGTGGCAGAGGCAGGCTGCTTCCTCCCGCCCGCCGGGGGGGAAGATCTCTGTCCTCCCCCTCCTCCTCACCCCATCTAATGATACCTGGAGTGAGGCATCATTAAACTGGGAGCAGCCTTCCCCCTGGGCTGCTCCATGCTGTATTTTTTTCTATTTGTTGCAGCATCTGTCAGTGGAGGACTGCCCCTTTAAATAGAGCTCCTCCAGCTGACAGATCTTACTGCGCATGCGCAGTCCGCCCGACGTGCAGATCAGGAGTGGGGAACCCGGAAGACCAGGTAAGTGGATCCAATTAGGCTGCGATCGCGCGGGGGGCAGACTAATTTCACCGGGCGCGTTACCCATGCGCCCAATAGCCCCCCCCCCACCGCGAACCCGCAGCCCTGCTAACATCGAGCCCAAGGAGTCTGCAAAGGGATACAGATCGGTTAAGTGAGTGGGCAAAAATTTGGCAGATTGAGTATAATGTGGGAAAATGTGAACTTGTCCACTTTGGCAGGAGGAATAGTAGATAGGATTCCTTTGGCGGTATATTATTTAAATAGAGGGAGATTGCACAACTCTGAGGTACAGAGGGATCTAGTCCTAGTACATGAATCACAAAAAGTTAGTATGCAGGTAGAGCAAGTGATTAGGAAGGCAAATGGAATATTGTCATTTATTGCAAGGGGAATGGAATATAAAAGTAGAGATGTTTTGCTACAGTTGTACAGGGCATTGGTGAGACCACATCCAGAATACTGTGTGCAGTTTTGGTCTCCTTTTTTAAGAAAGGACATAATTGCTTTGGAGGCGGTTCAGAGAAGGTTCACTCGACTGATTCCTGGGATGAGGGGGTTATCTTACGAGGAAAGATTGGGCAAGTTGGGCCTGTATACACCGGAGTTTAGAAGAATGAGAGGTGATCTTATTGAAACATATAAGATCCAGAGGGGACTTGAAGGGGTAGATGCTGAGAGGATGTTTCCCCTTGTGGGAGAGACTAGAACTAGGGGCCACAGTTTAAAAATAAGGGGTCTCCCATTTAAGACGGAGATGAGGAGAAATTTTTTCTCTCAGAGAGTCGTGGGTCTGTGGAACTCCCTTCCCCAGAGAGCGGTGGAGGCAGGGTCATTGAATATTTTTAATGCTGAGTTAGATAGATTCCCTGATTAACATGGGAGTCAAAGGTTATAGTAGGTAGACAGGAAAGTAGGGTTGAGGTCACAATCAAATCAGCCATGTTCTTATCAAATGGCAGAGCAGGCTCGAGGGGCCGAATGGCCTACTCCTGCTCTTAATTCGTATGTTCGTATGTTCTCCCACCCATGTCCACACACTTATGCTGAACTAGGCCACACAAAACCTTGCAGTCTTGTTTGATCCACAGCTGAGGTGCAAAACCCACACCACTAAGACCATTTACTTCTACCTCCTCAATATCATCCACCTCTGGCACTAACTCAACCCCATCTCTGCCAAAATCTTCATCTATGCTGTGGAACCCTCTAGCCTTAATTTCTCCAATAGCTGCCCATCCTCCACCCATCATAAATTGCAACTTGTTCAAAACTCAGCCACTAATATCCTGTCCCACTCTAATTCCCACTCTCTAATTACTGGATTCCTATCTAATATACAGAATTTAAAATACTTATCTTTACATTCAAATCCCTCCACTGCCCTGCCTCACTCTACCTCAGCAAACACTTCCAGCCTTACATCCTCTCACACGCTCTGCTGGTCCTACAACTCTGGTCTTCTGGGCATTCCCACCCTCCCTTTGCTTCATCATTAGTATTCAATAATAAAGGAACTATTTCAGTGCAAGTTGTTGGTACATAAAGTGGTAATAAGTGTGTTATAATATTATCGGTTGCGCCACTTTACAGTAATATACATGCAAAAATATTCTTGTGCCACTAGCCCTTCATGTGATAGAACTCTGGCCTATTGTTATAGTTGATGGTGTACCATCCTATAATGTGACATAGCAACACCTGTCATCCTGACAAGGCCGTCATGGTAGACAACTACAAACGATGCTAGACATCACACACCTGTGATGAACTTTGCAGCATCAAAATTGTTTTCAGGCACCAAAGTAATGTAACTGTCTTGGAGTGAGTTATAGCTGTGAAATAATCTTAGCAGTCTGTGATGTCCACAAACCATCTGAACCCCTCGGTTGTGATACTAGAAACATACTCCACCCCAACTGTTACTGTTTATTTATTGGTTTCTCTCCGATCTCTAGGTCTACCTATGCCGACTCTAAGGGCAGGCAGGTGAGCTGCTCATAGGCCTTCAGCAACATGCAAGAGGGTTCTAGACCGCATGGGGTAGATTTTCAACTTGCCACACGGGCACAAAGCTGGCGCTGAGGATTGGCTGACCGTTATAGAAACTGCCCGATTTACAGCTCCATTGATTTCAATCATTTGAATTTAAATGAAATGTATAAATATATATATATTTCACAAAACTACATCTAAAAGAATGGAAAAAGACTTAGTGACTTTAACCTCTCGGTCTGGTGCTTGCTGAATATTAATGAGCTCACCATTTTGCAAGTCTTCTATTCCCCAATGCAGACCTAATGTGAGCAGCACACTGGCAACATTATACAAGATGCAGCATCAATGATGAATTCAAAATCATGGACTTTGCAACATAAAGTGAGGAGCTCTATAATATTAGTTTAAATCTAAATGTAACAATTAACACTGCTGAATTACTCTCCTGATTTTGTTCAGCGTCATTACATTAGGCATTTTTGCAGATGTTTTTCCAGCCTGTAAATCTACCCCATTCATCATTCCAAACTGATCATTCTTTGCAATTTAATACATTCAAGCTCTCTCATTCTCTTTGCTCTTGCAGTGGATTCTTCAACATTCAAGTCTGTAAAGTTGAAATGTCAGTTTGTGAAAAGATACTAGGCATTTGATTTTCTCCGGTAGTGCACTGCTTAACGCTTTTGTGTAAGATTCCTTTGTGCACTCTTTTTTAATGCAACGTCAACGCAATTTACAATAAGTGGCGTTTTGTATATGTAAGTATAACACTTTGACTTGGCTCGTTTCCACAGTGCAGTTACCTTGAAGAACACACTGGCACATGCAACATCTGCAATCACAATGAGAGAATAGGGAGGAAAAACAACACTTATCCAGAATGTTCTATTGGTGCACACACTTTGCCAAATGGCCAGGTTTCATTATCAAATACTAAACAGCATTTTATTTTAGTTAAATGGATTTTTTTTTGAGAATATTTAACCAAGATAAGCCCTTTGTGTTTTTTAAGTGTACTTTGTAAAAAGCCCTGGAGTAGCACCACAGAAAAAAAAATGTCTTTACATAAGGACATACTGTACATTTAACTGGATTGACTGATGCACGTAAACACAGATATCTATTTTTAATTGCTGAGTATTCAATTATTTCTTCCCCAAATAAAGTATACTGGTAACCAGAAGGAACATCCAGTTACAGTCTCTTTATCCCTATGTCCAAATGTCTTCTTTCAATACACAAGTTTTCTGCCCATAAACAACTGCAAAAAGGTAGAATTCTTCCTTTTCATTATGTGGTGAATTTTAGATTTATCAAGATGAGGGACGTCTGTCGTAGGGGACTGAATAATTTTTAAATGTGTGTACCCAAAGAGGAAGAGGATGATTAAGTCTAAGCAACCATATATAACATTGTTCACGTGCATCTAAGATTGTGAATATAATCATTGCCCACATCAAGCACTCTCCGATACTGCCCTGACTTAGATGCATCACCTTCTGCAGCAATGTGATATCTTCATTTGCCTTTTCAGTTATTTTTACGTTTTTCCTATGTGAATCTGATGATTTTATGGGCAAATTGTGGGCACTTCTGTGGTGTCAGCCAGTGCCAAATGAGAACTGAGTTCAACATGTTCAAAGTTATCTCACTAAAGTCCCTATAGCCAGCAGGAAGAATATTTTTCCCATCAATCTAAGCGATATTCAAACAAAGGTTTGAGAGGTGAAAGTGACAGGGTGCTAACCCACAACATAAAACTGGAATCATAGAATGTTACAGCATTGAAGAAGGTCATTTGGCCCATCGTGCCTATGCTGACTCTTTCAAAATGTAGGAATGTAGGAACATAGGAACAGGAGTAGGTCATTCAGCCCCTCAAGCTTGCTCTGTCATTCAATTAGATCATGGCTGATGTGTACTCCATTTACCCACCTTAGCTCCATATCACTGGATACCCTACCCTAACAAAAATCTATTGATCTCAGTCTTGAAAGCTTCAATTGACCCAGCATCCACAGCATTTTAGGGCAGAGAATTCCAGATTTCTACTACCCTTTGGGTGGGAAAAGTGCTTCCTGATTTCCCTCCTAAATGGCCCAACACTAATTTTAAGATCATGTCCCCTCATTCTTGATTCCCCCGTCAGAGGAATTTGTTTCTCTGTAACTACCCTATCGAATCCTTTTAACATTTTAAACACCTCGATCAGATTACCCCTCAATCTTCTATACTCAAGGAAATACAAGCCAACTCCTATCCTCTTAATTGAACCCGCGAAGCCCCAGTATCATTCTGAAGCCCTTTTATCATTTTGTAATATATTCTCAAGATAAATTGTGACCTTATTTGCAATGAACTCTCATATGTAAGGGTACGGTAGCATAGTGGTTATGTTACTGGACTAATAATCCAAAGGCCCGGACTAAAATCCGGAGTCATGAGTTCAAATCCCGCCACGGTAGCTGGCGAATTTAAATTCAATTAATAAATTCAATTAATTAAATAAAATCTGGAATTAAAATACCAATATCAGTAATGATGGCCATGAAACGACCGGATTGTCGTAAAAACCCATCTGGTTCACGAATGTCCTTTAGGGAAGGAAACCTACCGTCCTTACCCGGTCTGGCCGAAATGTGACTCCAGACCCACAGCAATGTGGTTGATTCTTAATTGCCCTCCGAAATGGCCGAGCAAGCCACTCGGTTGTAAAATCTCGCTATGAAAAGTCATAACAAGAATAAAACCGGACGGACCACTAGGCACTGGACACGACAACAACAAACCAAGCCCAGTTGACCCTGCAAGGTCCTCCTTACCAACATCTGGGGACTTGTGCCAAAGTTGGGAGAGCTGTCCCACAGACTAGTCAAGCAACAGCCTGACACAGCCATACTCACAGAATCATACCTTTCAGCCAACATCCCAGGCTCTTCCATCACCATCCCTGGGTATGTCCTGTCCCAACAGCAGGATAGACCCACCAGAGGTGGCAGTACAGTGATACACAGACAGGAGGGAGTGGCCCTGGGAGTCCTCAACATTGACTCTGGACCCCATGAAATCTCATGGCATCAGGTCAAACATGGGCAAGGAAACCTCCTGCAGATTACCACCTACCGCCCTCCCTCAGCTGATGAATCAGTCCTCCTCCATGTTGAGCACCACTTGGAGGAAGCACTGAGGGTAGCAAGGGCACAAAACATACTCTGGGTGGGGGACTTCAATGTCCATCACCAAGAGTGGCTCAGTACCACCACTACTGGCCGAGTCCTGAAGGACATAGCTGCTAGACTGGGCCTGCGGCAGGTGGTGAGAAAATCAACACGGGGGAAAAATTTACTTGACCTCATCCTCACCAATCTACCTGTCACAAATGCATCTGTCCATGACAGTATTGGTAGGAGTGACCACCGCACAGTCCTCGTGGAGATGATGTCCCGTCCTCGCACTGAGGACACCATCCAACGTGTTGTGTGGCACTACCACCGTGCTAAATGGGATAGATTCAGAACAGATCGAGCAGCTCAAAATTGGGCATCCATGAGGCATTGTGGGCCATCAGCAGCAGAATTGTATTCCAGCACAATCTGTAACCTCATGGCCCGGTATATTCCTCACTCTACCATTACCAACAAGCCAGGAGATCAACCCTGGTTCAATGAGGAGTGCAGAAGAGCATGGCCAGGAGCAGCACCAGGCGTACCTAAAAATGAGGTGCCAACCTGGTGAAGCTACAACTCAGGACTACATGCATGCTAAACAGCGGAAGCAACATGCTATAGGCAGAGCTAAGCGATTCCACAATCAACGAATCAGATCAAAGCTCTGCAGTCCTGCCACATCCAGTCGTGAATGGTGGTGGACAATTAAACAACTAACGGGAGGAGGAGGCTCTGCAAACATCCCCATCCTCAATGAGGTGGAGTCCAGCACGTGAGTGCAAAAGACAAGGCTGAAGCGTTTGCAACCATCTTCAGCCAGAAGTGCCGACTGGATGATCCATCTTGGCCTCCTCCCGATATCCCCACCATCACAGAAACCAGTCTTCAGCCAATTCGATTCACTCCACGTGATATCAAGAAACGGCTGAGTGCACTGGATAAGCAAAGGCTATGGGCCCCGACAACATCTCAGCTGTAGTGCTAAAGAATTGTGCTCCAGAACCAGCTGCGCCTCTAGCCAAGCTGTTCCAGTACAGCTACAACACTGGCATCTACCCGAAAATGTGGAAAATTGCCCAGGTATGCAAATCCAATCCGGCCAATTACCGCCCCATCAGTCTACTCTCGATCATCAGCAAAGTGATGGAAGGTGTCGTCGACAGTGCTATCAAGCGGCACTTACTCACCAATAACCTGCTCATCCATGCTCAGTTTGAGTTCCGCCAGAAGCACTCGGCTCCAGACCTCATTACAGCCTTGGTCCAAACATGGACAAAAGAGCTGAATTCCAGAGGTGAGGTGAGAGTGACTGCCCCTGACATCAAGGCAGCATTTGACCGAGTGTGGCACCAAGGAGCCCTAATAAAATTGAAGTCAATGGGAATCAGGGGGAAAACTCTCCAGTGGCTGGAGTCATACCTAGCACAAAGGAAGATGGTAGTGGTTGTTGGAGGCCAATCATCTCAGCCCCAGGACATTGCTGCAGGAGTTCCTCAAGGCAGTGTCCTAGGCCGAACCATCTTCAGCTGCTTCATCAATGACCTTCCCTCCATCATAAGGTCAGAAATGGGGATGTTCGCTGATGATTGCACAGTGTTCAGTTCCATTCGCAAACCCTCAAATAATGAAGCAGTCCAAGCCCGCATGCAGCAAGACCTGGACAACATCCAGGCTTGGGCTCATAAGTGGCAAGTAACATTCGCGCCAGATAAGTGCCAGGCAATGACCATCTCCAACAAGAGAGTGTCTAACCACCTCCCCTTGACATTCAACGGCATTACCATCGCCGAATCCCCCACCATCAACATCCTGGGGGTCACCATTGACCAGAAACTTAACTGGACCAGCCATATAAATACTGTGGCTACGAGAGCAGGTCAGAGGCTGGGTATTCTGCGGCAAGTGACTCACCTCCTGACTCCCCAAAGCCTTTCCACCATCTACAAGGCACAAGTCAGGAGTGTGATGGAATACTCTCCACTTGCTTGGATGAGTGCAGCTCCAACAACACTCAAGAAGCTCGACACCATCCAAGATAAAAGAGTCCGCTTGATTGGCACCCCATCCACCACCCTAAACATTCACTCCCTTCACCACCGGCGCACTGTGGCTGCAGTGCGTACCATCCACAGGATGCACTGCAGCAACTCGCCAAGGCTTCTTCGACAGCACCTTCCAAACCCGCAACCTCTACCACCTAGAAAGACAAGAGCAGCAGGCACATGGCAACACCACCTGCACGTTCCCCTCCAAGTCACATACCATCCCGACTTGGAAATATATCGCCGTTCCTTCATCGTCGCTGGGTCAAAATCCTGGAACTCCCTTCCTAACAGCACTGTGGGAGAACCGTCACCACACGGACTGCAGCGGTTCAAGATGGCGGCTCACCACCACCTTCTCAAGGGCAATTAGGGATGGGCAATAAATGCCGGCCTCGCCAGCGACACCCACATCCCATGAACAAATTTTTAAAAAATATCGTGCAAAATTTCCAATACTGCAATATTGTGCTATTCAATGGAATATAACTGCTGTTTACAGTGAAAACAGACAATTAGAATGAAAATGTAAGGAATAATCTGTCATAAGAAGCAGAGATCACTTCACAGTTCAAAGTAAATTGATATAACCAGTCACAAATCCCTCAATTTCTGACTGTACACTACGTTCAGTCTCAATCCAGTTTCAGGCAGAAGACTGCAACACAAAACCACATACAATTCAGTATTAAATTGGCAATCTCATTCAAAGCCACCTGTGAAAACCTGCTGTTCCGCCATTCTATCAGATCATGGCTGATCTGTGCCTCAACTCCATTTACCCACCTTTGCTCCATAGTTTTTGAACTGACAAAATAAATCTATCAATCTCACTGTTGAAAATTTCAATTGACCCAGCATCCACAGCCCTCTGGGGCAGCAAGTTCTAGATTTCCACTAATCTTTGTGAAAAAATGTGCTTCCTGATTTCAATGTAGACAAATGTGAGGTCATCCACTTTGGATCAAAAAAGGATAGAACAGGGTACTTTCTAAATGGTAAAAAGTTAAAAACAGTGGATGTCCAAAGGGACCTGGGGTTCAGGTACATAGATCATTGAAGTGTCATGAAGAGGTGCAGAAAATAATCAAGAAGGCAAATGGAATGCTAGCCTTTATATCTAGAGGACTAGAGTACAAGGGGGCAGAAGTTATGCTGCAGCTATACAAAACCCTGGTTAGATTGCACCTGGAGTACTGTGAGCAGTTCTGGGCACCGCACCTTCGGAAGGACATATTGGCCTTGGAGGGAGTGCAGCGTAGGTTTACTAGAATGATAGCCAGACTCCAAGGGTTAAGTTACGAGGAGAGATTACACAAATTGGGGTTGTATTCTCTGGAGTTTCAAAGGTTAAGGGGTGATCTGATCGAAGTTTATAAGATATTAAGGGGAACGGATAGGGTGGATAGAGAGAAACTATTTCCGCTGGTTGGGGATTCTAGTAGGGGGCACAGTCTAAAAATTAGAGCCAGATCTTTCAGGAGCGAGATTAGAAAATATTTCTTCACACAAAGGGTGGTAGAAGTTTGGAACTCTCTCCCGCAAAACGACAATTGATACTAGCTCAATTGCTAAATTTAAATCTGAGATTGATAGCTTTTTGGCAATCAAAGGTATTAAGGGATATGGGCCAAAGGCAGGTATATGGAGTTTGATCACAGATCAGCCATGATCTTATCAAATGGCAGAGCAGGCACGAGGGGCTGAATGGCCTACTCCTGTTCCTATGTTCCTACCCCTAAAACACCTAGCTCCAATTTTAAGATTATGCCCCCTTGTTCTGGAATTCCCCACCAGAGGTAGTGGTTTCTCTGTACCTAACCGATTGAATTCCTTTATCATTTTAAACACCTCGATTAAATCGCCACTCAGCCTTCTAAACTCAAGGAAATACAAACCTCAAGGGAATGCAACCTATCCTCATAATTGAATCCCTTCAGCCCCGGTATCATGCTGGTGAATCTGCGCTGTACTCATTCCAAGGCCAATATATCTTTCCCTGAGGTTGAGTGCCCAAAACTGAACACAATACCCCAGATGGAGTCTGACCAAGGCTCTGTACAACTGAAGCATCACTACATCGCTTTCGTATTCCAGCCCCCTTGAGATAAAGGCCAACATTCTATTAGCCTTTTTGATTACTTTTCGTACCTGTGCAAGCGCTGCTCTTCTGACGTTACAGCTGGCGCAGTTTGTTGGAGTTGACTAGTTTGCAACCAGTCATGCTTTATCTGATCTTTTAAAGTTGAGAAACCTAGGTCTAGAAATT